>NC_086105.1:79350152-79657964 GCF_963921235.1 Mobula hypostoma | reverse complement strand
CCCTCCCCCTTTTCTTTCTCCCTCGGCCTCCTGTCCCATGATCCTCTCATATCCCTTTTGCCAATCAACTGTCCAGCTCTTGGCTCCATCCCTCCCCCTCCTGACTTCTCCTATCATTTTGGATCTCCCCCTCCCCCTCCCAGTTTCAAATCTCTTACTAACTCTTCCTTCAGTAAGTCCTGACGAAGGGTCTCAGCCTGAAACATCGACTGTACCTCTTCCTAGAGATGCTGCGTGGCCTGCTGCGTTCACCAGCAACTTTGAAGTGTGTTGATGGAACCACAGGAGATGGCAGAGGTACTTAATGAATACTTTGCTTCAGTATTCACTACGGAAAAGGATCTTGGCGATTGTAGGGATGACTAAGAGCGGATTGCAAAGCTTGAGCATATAGACATTAAGAAAGAGGATGTGCCGGAGCTTTTAGAAAGCATCAAGTTAGATAAGTTGTGGGACCGGACGAGATGTACCCCAGGCTACTGTGGAAAGCAAGAGAGGAGATTGCTAAGCTCTGGTGATGATCTTTGAATCATCAATGCAGATGGGAGAGGTTCTGGAGGATTGGAGGGTCACAGATGTTGTTCCCTTATTCAAGAAAGGGAGTAGAGATAGCCCAGGAAATTATAGACCAGTGAGCCTTACTTCAGTGGTTGGTAAAGTGATGGAAAAGATCCTGAGAGGCAAGATTTATGAACATTTAGAGAGGGATAATATGATTAGGAATAGTCAGCATTGCTTTGTTAAAGGCAGGTTGTGCCTTACGAGCCAGATTGAATTTTTTGAGGATGTGACTAAACACATTGATGAAGGAAGAGCAGTAGATGTAGTGTGTATAGATTTCAACAAGGCATTTGATACGGTACACCATGCAAGGTTTATTGAGAAAGTAAGGAGGCATGGGATCCAAGGGGACATTGCTTTGTGGATCCAGAACTGGCTTGCCCATAAAAGGCAAAGAGTGGCTGTAGATGAGTCATATTCTGCATGAATGTCCGTGACCAGTGGTGTGCCTCAGGCATCTGTTCTGGGACCCTTACTCTTTGTGATTTTTATAAATGACCTGGATACAGAAGTGGAGGGATGGGTTAGGAATTTGCTGATGACACAAATGTTGGGGGTGTTATGGATAGTGTGGAAGGCTGTCAGAGGTTACAGTGGGACATTGATAGGATGCAAAACTGGGCTGGGAAGTGGCAGATGGAGTTCAACCCAGGTAAGTGTGAGGTGGTTCATTTTGGTAGGTCAAATATGATGGCAGAATTTAGCATTAATGGCAAGACTCTTGGCAGTGCAGAGGATCAGAGGGATCTTGGGGTCCGAGTCCACAGGACACTCAAAGCTGCTATGCAAGTTGACTCTGTGGTTAAGAAGGCATGCGGTGATTTGGCATTCATCAATCGTGGGATTGAGTTTAAGAGCCAAGAGGTAACATTACAGCCATATAGGACTCCAGTACTGTACTCAGTTCTGTGTACTGTGCCTCACTACGGGAAGGATGTGGAAACCATAGAAAGGATGCAGAGAAGATTTACAAGGATGGTGCCTGGATTGGGGAGCATGCCTTATGAGAATAGGTTGAGTGAACTCGGCCTTTTCTCCTTGGAGTGACTGAGGGTGAGAGGTGACCTGATAGAGGTGTATAAGATGATGAGAGGCATTGATCGTGTGGATAGTCAGAGGTTTTTTTCTAGGGCTGAAATGGCTAGCATGAGAGGGCACAGTTTTAAGGTGTTTGGAAGTAAGTACAGAGGAGATGTTGGGGTAAGTTTTTTACACAGAGTGGTGAGTGCGTGGAATGGGCTGCCGGCGATGGTGCTGGAGGCGGATACGATAGGGTCTTTTAAGAGACACCTGGACAGGTACATGGAGCTTAGAAAAAGAGAGGCTATGGATAACGCCAGGTAATTTCTTAAGTAAGTACATGTTCGGCACAGCTTTGTGCGTCATAGGGCCTTTATTGTGCTGTAGGCTTTCTATGTTTCTAAGATGAAAGTATACGATATACATTTTACCCTTCTAAAATTGAATGTTTAAAGTAGTCCTTCATTAAGCAGGATCCGTTATTAAGGACCTCCAGCACCCAGGGCATGCCCTTTGTCACTGTTACCATCAGGTAGGAGGTACAGAAATCTGAAGGCACACACTCAGCGATTCAGGAACAGCTTCTTCCCCTCTGCCATCCTAAATGAACATTGAATCTTTGGACACGACCTCACCTTTTTTAATATACAGTATTTCTGTTTTTGCATGTTTTTAAAAAATCTGTTCAATATACATAATTGATTTACTTGTTTATTATTATTATTATTATTATTTTATTTATTATTATTTGTTTTCTCTTCTAAATTATATATTGCATTGAACTGCTGCTGCTAAGTTAACAAATT
The DNA here is from genome assembly GCF_963921235.1 of Mobula hypostoma. NCBI lineage: Eukaryota > Metazoa > Chordata > Chondrichthyes > Myliobatiformes > Myliobatidae > Mobula > Mobula hypostoma. The sequence continues at coordinate 79,655,577 of NC_086105.1, read as the reverse complement.
TCACATCACATGCTGGTGATAATAAACCTGATTCTGATTCTGATTCTGTATATGTGTGTGTGTGTGTGTGTGTGTGTGTGTGTGTGAGAGTGTGTGTGTCTGAGAGTGTGTTTCTGTGTGTGTGTTTGTGTGTGTATGTATGTGTGTGAGACTGTGTGCATGTATGTGTGTATGTGCATGTGTATGTGTGTGTGTCTGTGTGAGTGTGTGTTTGTGTGTGTTTGTATGTGTGTGAGACTGTGTGTGTCTGTGTGTATGTGTGTGTGTATGAGTGTGTGTATTTGTGCGTGTGTGTGCATTCAGACCTGTCCATGCATGTTTTGTGTGTGGTGCAAGCACATGTACATTTGTGTATATTCTTGCAAAAATACATCAAGATGAAACCTATGATAATCTCAAAAGGGAATGCTGACCTTCACAAGCAACTCTTTCCTTTATGTTAGTTTTCAGAATAATTCTGCCTAGTATTCTGTTAAACTGTGAAGCACCAGTTTGCTGTGTGTATCTGTCACCTAGTACCCCCACACAGTAATAGCTCTTGGAGCAATTCCGAGCTTCCAATCCTGGACACCTCAGCCTCATCATGAAGCATAAAACCAATGACAAATTCCTCTTCCTAATAAAACGCTGCAACCTGCGTAATCTTACAAACGTTGTCATCACAGAAACTCTTGCTCGTTCTTAGCAATCTGATCCAGCTGCTAAAATAGTGTGCGAGATTATTTCATACTACTTCATTCAGTATGATTGTAAAATATCACATGGTTTATCTTCCAAATGTTATAGGCTGTAGGCTGTAATCTTGCTTCAAAAAGCAACAATTATACCAGTGCCTAATAAGAATGTGAGCTGCCTGAACGACTGTCGCCCAGTAGCACTCACATCGACAGTGATGAAATACTTTGAGAGGTTGGTCATGACTAGACTGAACTCCTGCCTCAGCAAGGACCTGGACCCATTGCAATTTGCTTATCGCCACAATAGGTCAATGGCAGATGCAATCTCAATTGCTCTTCACATGGCCTTAGACCACCTGGACAATACAATCACCTGTGTCAGGATGCTGTTCACCAACTATAGCTCAGCATTTAACATCATGATTCCCACAATTCTGATTTATGTGTTACAGAACTTGGGCCTCTGTACCTCCCTCTGCAATTGGATCCTCGACTTCCAAACTGGAAGACCACAATCTGTGCGGATTGGTGATAATATCTTCTCCTTGCTGACGATCAACATTGGCGCACCTCAGGGTGTGTGCTTAGCCCACTGCTCTACTCTCTCTATACCCATGGCTGTGTGGCTAGGTGTAGCTCATAACCATCTATAAATTTGCTGATGATACAACCATTGTTGTTAGAATCTCAGATGGAGACGGGAGGGCGTACAGGACCGAGATATGCCAAGTAGTGGAGTGGTGTTGCAGCAACAACCTGGCACTCAACATCAGTCAGATGAAAGAGATGATTGTGGACGTCAGGAAGGGTAAGATGAAGGAACACATACTAATCATCATAAAGGGATCAGAAGTGGAGAGAGTGAGCAGTTTCAAGTTCCTGGATGTCAAGATCTCTGAGGACCTAACCAAGACCTAACCAAGAAGGCAAGAAAATGATTATGCGGTTTGGAGAGATTTGGCATGTCAACAAATACACTCAAAAGCTTCTATAGATGTGCTGTAGAGAACATTCTGACAGGCTGCATCACTGTCTGGTATGGGGGGGCGGGGGAGGAGGCTACTGCACAGGACCAAAAGAAGCTGTGGAGGATTGTAAATCTAGGCAGCTCCATCTTGGGTACTAGCCTACAAAGTACCCAGGACATCTTTAGGGATTGGTGTCTCAGAAAGGTACACACTCAATCCATGATTCAGGGACAGCTGCTTCCCCTTTGCCATCCGGTTCCTAAATGGACATTGAACCCGTGACCACTACCTCACATTTTTAATCTATATTATTTCTGTTTTTGCATAATTTTTAATCTATTCAATATACATAGACTGTAATTGATTTTCTTACATATTTTCTTCTATATTATCTATTGCATTGAACTGCTGCTGCTAAGTGAACAAATTTCATGACACATGCCGGTGATAATAAACCTGATTCTGATTTTGATGTGAGGAGCTGGAGGCTAGCTGGAGAGCCCTACTTCAGTGCAGTGTCAACTTTAGTAGGGCAGGCCAGGTTTACTGAAGAACTTGTCTTTGGAGGATAGGTGAAGAATCTGTTGCAGCAAAGGAGGATGAGAGGTGTATAAGATGATAAGAGGCATGGACTGAGTAGATAGCCAGAGACTTCCCCGGTGTGGAAATGGATAATATGAAGGGGCATAATTTTAAGGTGATTGGAAGAAAGTATGGGAGGGATGTGAGAGGTAAGTTTTTTCACACAGGGTTGTAGTTGTGTGGAATGTGATGCCAGGGTGGTGGTAGAGGCAAATGCAACAGCAACATTTAAGAAATCTAGCCACATGGATGATAGAAAGGTGGAGGGCTATCTAGGAGGGAAGGGTTAGATTGATCTTAGAGTAGGTTAAAAGGACAGAAGAACATTTTGGGCCGAAAGGCCAGTTCTGTGCTGTATCATTCTATGTTTTACATTCAGTGTTAACTTCCCCCATAACCTTCAGCACAAGACTCACAGTCCTAGTTCAATAACTGACAGGTCTTTCGAATAAAGCCCACATCCTCAGCTGGAGATGAATGAGCAACCATGGTACCTCCAGCATTTTGTGTGTGGTTTTTTGGATTTCCAGCATCTGCAGAATTTCATGTGTTTATGATTTGGCCACTTTACAAGACCATAAGACCATAAGACATGTCCAATCAAGAACTTATCAATCTCTGCCTTAAATACACCCACCGGCCTGGCTTCCTCAGCTGCATGTGGCAACAAATTCCACAAATTCATCACCCTCTGGCTAAAGAAATTTCTCTGCATCTCTGTTTTGAAAAGGGACCCCTCTATCCTGAAACTGTGCCCTCTTGTCCTAGACTCTCCCACCATGGGAAACATCCTTTCCACATCTACTCTGTCTAGGCCTTTCAACATTCGAAAGTTTTCAATGAGGTTCCCCCTCATCCTTCTGAATTCCAGCGAGTACAGACCCAGAGCCATCAAATGTTCCTCATATGATAACCCTTTCATTCCTGGAATCATCCTTGTGAACCTTCTGTGGATCCTCTCCAATGCCAGCACAACTTATCTAAGATGAGGAGCCCAAAACTGTTCACAATACTCAAGGTGAGGCCTCACCAGTGCCTTATAAAGCCTCAGCATCACATCCTTGCTCTTGTATTCTAGACCTCTTGAACTGAATGCTAACATAGCATTTGGCTTCCTCACCACTGACTCAACCTGCAAGTTAACCTGCAGGGTGTTCTGCACAAGGACTTCCAAGTCCCTCTGCATCTCAGCTTCCTGTATTTTCTTCTAGTTTAGAAAACAGTCCACACATTTATTTCTACTACCAAAGTGCATGACCATGCATTTCCAACATTGTATTTCATTTGCCACTTTCTTGCACATTCTCCTAATCTGTTTAAGTCCCACTGCATCCTATCTGTTTCCTCAACACTACCTGCCCCTCCACCAATCTTCGTATCATCTGCAAACCTGGCAACAAAGCCATCTATTCCATCATCTGGATCATTTATATACAGCATAAAAAGAAGTGGTCCAACACCGACCCCTGTGGAACACCACTTGTCACCAGCAGATAACCAGAACAGGATCCTCGCTGCCTCCTACCAATCAGCCAATGCTCCAACCACGTTGGTAACTTTTCTGTATACCATGGGCTCTTAACTTGGTAAGCAGCCTTACGTGTGGCACCTTGCCAACGGCCTTCTGAAAGTCCAAATATACAACATCCACTGCATCCCCTCTATCTATCCTACTCATAATCTCCTCAAAGAATTCCAACAGGTTCGTCAGGCAGGATTTTCCCTGAAGGAAACCATGGTGAGTGACTTTGTACTATCTTTGTCTTGTGTCACGAAGTACTCCATTACCTCGTCCTTAACAATTGACTCTAACATCTTCCCAGCCACTGAAGGGTCAGGGTAACTGATCTATAATTTCTTTTCTGCTGCCTTCCTCCTTTCTTGAAGAGTGGAGTGACATTTGCAACTTTCTAGTCCTCTGGCACCATGCCAGATTCCAATGATTTTTGAAAGATCTTTTCTAATGCCACTACAATCTCTAACGCTACCCTTTTCAGAACCCTAGGGTGCAGTTCATCTGGTCCGGGTGACTCATGTACCTTTAGGTCTTTTAGCTTTTTGAGCACCTTCTCTCTTGTCATAGTAACTGCACCCACTTCTCTTCCTCCACACACTACAACATCAGGCATACTGCTAGTGTCTTCCACAATGAAGATTGATGCAAAATACTCATTTAACTCATCAGCCATCTCCTTGTTCCCTGTTATTATTTCTCCTTCCTCATTTTCTAGTCATCCTATATCCACTCTCATTTCTCTTTTATTTTTAACATACTTGAAAAAACTTTTAATATCCACCTTGGTATTGTTTGCTAGTTTGGTTTCATATTTCATCTTTTCCCTTCTAATGATTTTTTAGTTGCTCTCTGTATGTTTTTAAAAAATTCCCAATCTTCTATCTTCCCACTAATTTTTGCTTTGATGTATGCCCTTTCTTTTGCTTTTACAATAGCTTTGACTTCCCTTGTCAGCTATGGTGGTACTACTTTACCATTTGAGTATTTCTTCATTTGTGAAATACACATGTCCTCCACCTTTCTCATTCTCCCCAGAAATGCACACCATTGCTGCTTTGCTGACATCCCTGCCAGCGGCTCCTTCCAATTGGCCAACTCCTCTCTCATACCACTGTAATATCCCTTACTCCACTGAAATACTGCTACATCAGACTTTACTTTCTCCCTATCAAATTTTAAGTTGAACTCAAATCATATTGTGACCACTGGTTCCTAAGGGTTCTTTTACCTTAAGCTCCCTAATCGCCTCCGGTTCATCACATAACATCCAATCCAGTATAGCTGATCCCTAGTAGGCTAAACGACAAACTGCTCTAAAAAGCTATCTCTTAGGCATTCAACAAACTCACTCTTTTGAGATCCATTACCAACCTGATTTTCCAAATCAACTTACATGTTAAAAACTCCCATGACTACCGTAACATAGCCTTTTTGACTCGCCTCTCCTATTTCCTGTTGTAATCTGTGGTCCATCTCACAGCCAATGTTGGGAGGCTTGTATATAACTGCCATCAGGGTCCTTTTACCTTTGTAGCTTCTTAACTCAACCCACAAGGATTCAACATCTTCCGATCCTATGTTCCATCTTTCCACTGATGGAACACACCACCCACTCTGCCTACGTTCCTATCCCTCCGATATAACGTGTAAACAAGGACATTCAGCAACTACAACCATTCTTCAGCCACGATTCAGTGATGGCCACAACATCATACCTGGCAATTTGTAATAATGCCCTGGTGAGCCAGACAATACTCCCTTCACCCCCCCGCGCCCCCCCCCCACTTGGATGCAGATCCCGGCTACAGGATGCCTTCATCCTCCCCGGTAGGCACCGGTTTCTTCTTTGTAGAAAAGAAGGATGGGTTGCTTCGTCCTTGTATTGATTACAGAGGCCTAAACAGTATAACAGTTAAGAATAAGTACCCTCTACCCCTCATTAGTGTGGCTTTTGAACTACAACACAGAGCCACCATCTTATCAAAGCTGGACCTTCGTAACACCTACCATCTAGTCAGGATGAGGGAGGGGGACGAGTGCAAGACGGCCTTTAATACACCTCTGGGCCACTTTGAATATTTGGTCATGTCATTTGGCCTCACCTATGGTCTCATCGTTTTTTAAGCCCTGATCAATGATGTACTGAGGGACTTTATTAATTGGTTCGTATTCGTTTGCCTTGGTGATATCCTAATATTTTCTAGCACCCCCCAAGATCACGTTCACCATGTCCATCAAGTCCTCCAGAGACTGTGGGAAAACCAGTTATTTGTGAAGGTGGAAAAATGTGAGTTCCACGTTCCTTCAGTCATCTTCCTGGGTTATATCATTGAGAGCGGGCAGGTGAGAGCAGACCCTGAGAAGATTCGGGCAATGGAAGAATGGCCTAGGCCCACGACTCGCAAACAACTTCAACGATTCCTGGGGTTTGCAAAATTCTACTGCCAATTTATCAGAGACTACAGTCGAGTGGCGGCCCCCCTTACCCAGCTTACCTCGCCTACTACCCCCTCCTGTTGGGACTCCGAAGCTGACTCAGCGTTCACCGACCTGAAGAGGCGTTTCACCACCACTCCCATCCTGGTCCATCCGGACCCAGCCCGTCAATTCATTGTTGAGGTGGGCGCCTCTGACTCCGGGATAGGAGCAGCCCTGTCCCAGCAATCAAGTTCGGATGAAAACCTTCACTCCTGTGCCTTCTATTCTCGCCGACTGTCCCCTGCCGAGCGGAATTATGATGTGGGGAATGGGGAACTCCTGGCGGTCAAACTAGCATTGGAAGAATGGAAGTACTGGCTGGAGGGGGCAGAACAACCGTTTGTGGTGTGGACTGATCATAAAAACCTGGGGTATATTCAGACTGTCAAACATTTGAACTCCCGCCAGGCCCGTTGGGCATTATGTTTTGAACGGTTTAAGTTTTCCCTCACATACTATCCAGGGTCCAAGAATGGCAAGCCGGACACACTTTCCCGTCAATATGACTCCAAGGCAGACTCTTCCAGCCAAGGGACTATCCTCCCACCATCCTGTGTGGTTGCCACTGTCACTTGGCAGATCGAGTCCAAAGTAAAAGAAGCCCAAAGGACCCGGCGATCACCTTTATGTGCCCATTTCCGTCAGGTCTCAGGTTCTCCAATAGGGGCACAGATCTCGGTTCGCCTGTCACCCCGGGAGTGAATGGACCCTAGTGCTCCTGAAAAAACACTTTTGGTGGCCGTCCATGGAGGCGGATACCCGTTCCTATGTCTTGGCATGCTCCATCTTCACTCGGGGAAAAGCCTCTCATCGGCCACCTGCGGGTTTACCTGTACCTGTCCCTGGTCGTCCCTTGTCACACATCACCCTAGACTTCGTCACTGGTCTACCCCTCTCACATGGAAACACCACCGTACTCACTGTGGTAGACCGGCTCTCCAAGGTGGTGCACTTTGCGGCCCTCCCTAAACCTCCTTCCTCTCAAGAAACTGCAGATCTTCTCGTCAGCCATGTCTTCAGCCTCCACGGAATCCTAGCGGACATCGTCTCCGATCGAGGTCCCCAGTTCTCCTCGCAGGTATGGAAGGCATTCTGTTAAGCCTTAGGTGCATTAGTCAGCCTGTCATCCGGCTTCCACCCCCAGACAAACAGGCAGACGGAACGGGCAAACCAAGACCTGGAGGTGACGCTACGTTGTGTAACAGCAAACAACCCATCAACCTGGAGCGACCACCTTCCATGGGTTGAGTACACCCACAACTCTCTGGTGAGCTCTGCCATTGGAAGGTCTCCAACCCTCGCTGTTCCCCGCGCAAGAAGAGAAGATTGCGGTACTGTCAGTTCAGGACCATATTGATCGGTGCCTTGAGATTTGGGAGGAGACACGCACGGCCCTACTCAAATCAGCAAATCGCAATAAAAAGATGGCCGACCAACACTGGACTCCGGCGCCTGAGTACCAACTGGGGCAGATGGTGTGGCTTTCATCCAAGGACATCCAGCTCAAGAACGAGCAGAGGAAACTCACCCCTCGCTTCCTGGGACCATTCAAGTTCGAAAGTGTTATCAATCCCACAGCGGTCCGCCTAAAACTGCCAAGATCTATACGCATCCACCCGACTTTTCATGTTTCCGAGTTAAAGCCAGTTTCCATCAGCCCCTTGTGTCCCCCGGCTGAGACTCCTCCACCTGCCCGTATCATCGACAATCATCCAGTATACACCCTCCGATGACTACTGGATGTGTGCCGTCGGGGCAGAGGTTTCCAATACCTGGTAGACTGGGAAGGATACGGCTCAGAAAACCGATCCTGGGTCCCCTGCTCCTTCATCCTGGACCCTTTCCTCATCCAAGACTTTCATCGGGACCACCCAGACAGGCCTGGAGGATCACCTGGAGGCTCCCGTTGAGGGAGGAATATTGTCATGGTCCCTTATGCCTATCCCCCACCTTACTATTTACTACAGGAATTGAGCCTCAATCCCCTCGTTTAAATTCCAATCATTCCCAGCTTCCACTAACTACACACGCCTGCTTTCCATCAGAAAATGCAGGATAAAGACCCTGTGATCACAACAAGGGGCTGCCAGTTCGTTGGTCGGCTCCAATGTGAGTAACCTCGTTTCATGGTTCTTGGGACTGTCAGTTCTAAGTCTAGCATCGCTCCTGATTGCTCCTGGATTGTCTTCAAACCCAAGACTTCAGGTAAAGACTCTTCTGGAAACCGATTCCATGCTCGCTATGGCAATAATGCGTCCCGACTCTGCCCCCGAGTCTGCGTTCTGCACTTGGGTTCATCCACCGCCAAGCTCGTGTAACAGGAGGACTCTGTCTATACTTCTTTCTGCCTTGGTAAAACCACAAACGTAATCAAAGACCTACCTACACTCGATATTATCTCTTCTCCCCTCTCCCATTGGGCAGAAGATACAGCAGCTTGGAAGCACATATGACCAGGCTGAAGAACATTTTATACAGTATCTTACCATGATCAAACCCTTGAATGGACCTCTTGTATGATAAGATGCACTCTTGGTCTTACTATCGACCTTGTTATGATCTTGTAGTTTATCGTTTATCTACACTACGCTTGATCTGTCGTTTTTACACTTTATTCTGCATTGTTCTTGTTTTTCCTTATTCTGGCTCAGTGCACCAGGTAAGGATTTGATGTGCAGAAACGAAGTTCAGAAGTTCAAATTTCAAAGTAAATTTATTATCAAGGTACGAAGATGTCACTATATATTATCCTGAGATTCATTTTCTTACAGATGTTCACAGTAGGGCAAAGAAATGAAGGACACAAAAGATTGACAAATAACCAATGTGCCGAAAAAAACAACTGTGCAAATCCAAAAAATAAAGAAATAATAATACTAATAATTGAGGATAAACAAGCAAGAACAACTTATTTAATAGATACAGCCATTCCAAACAGACCTAACTTACAGAAATCAATAAGTGAAGAAGACCAAAAATACCTGAATTGAAATTAAAAGACTTTGGGTTGTGAACAATGTCCTGATAGTAATATCTACAACTGGTACCATCTTAAAGTCACTACACAATAGCATTAAACAATTAGGACTGCACAGCAATATCTATGTAAATCTTCAGATAGCCACAATACTAAACACCAGTAAAATAGTTCCCAGTGATTGACAAAGGAGCATGCTTAGCTATGCCTGTGCCTTAAGTTTTACCAGCCTCAGCTGAAATAAAATAAACAATAATTATACTAAGACAGCACTGGAACCAGGGGCGGCGGGCTGCAGGACCACCGTGGATGGGACGAGACAACAACACCGACCTCCAGCAGCCAGAGGCGGAGTTTGGAGAACCCATCGGATGGTGCCCTCTCAGCCATCTCGATTCAGAGGATGGGTGTGGAGCTGAGGCTTGGTTTCAGGTTCTGCAGGACAGTCTGGGATCTGGGGCATAAGGTGCCTGGAGAAGACTCCATTGGTGTGAAATCAACTCTAGCCACCCCTCCCCCTCCCAGTCCTGAAGCAAACCCAGACTTGTCGGTACCCAGATTGGGAGGATTTCTGGTCAGTGTCTGTCCTCCATTTTAGGTTCAGCTAAAATAAAACTTGGCTGTAGGTATAAAGGGCAATACTCTTTCACTTTAGAAATGGAAAGATGCCTACACAATAGAGTGATACGGCCACTGCCTGGGAATCGCCAGGGCATGCCCAGTCTAGCACTGGGCATGACAGTAAGTGAACTGCTGAATAGGTTAGCAGGTACCAAAAATATAGCCAGCATTCAAAGGAGCCCACTAACACTGGAGGCTGCGACTGCTGCAAGTTTTTCTCAGGGAAGCAGCCCACTGACATCTGAGACCACTCGAGCAGCTAAGAGAAGAAAGATACACATGAAATAGTCACTAGAAGTTAACACATTCATAATGTGTGTATTTTACTGAGTAACAGAACTTGAGACTGATATGACAGGAAACAGGAGCAAACTTCATCAACAGTTTTTAGCACAATATCTCTTCATGCGAGTAAATGCACAATGAATAGCTGATCAATGTAATGTGATAGTAAAAAAAAACTTAATCCCTCAGGACATGTTAAACCAAATTAAGCATGAAGTCGCACAAGAGCTAGAAAGATACCAATATAAAAACCACAACAATGCTATACAAGTAATAGCAACAACACAGATCTGGAGCCTCTGCAGAATGCTGATGACAAAGTTGAATTTACAGACAAAATTATCCTAATACCTAATAGCACACTAACAGAATATATGGGCATTTACCAAACCAAAAGACCCTACATACCAAAACAAAATTTACAAAAATTGCTAAGACTCTCAACAATATTATATTTCCACCGTATTTAGGAAAACTTGAAACATTTGAAGAATATCTGTAATCTGTCAAGTAGGAGGCCGTGCACAATTCTGATTTGATGGAGGCAGACATGAGAGCACAGAGGAACATCTCTGGTGAAACTTCTGAAATGCCTGCTTCACTACCGCTGCTACTGTGTGATCCAAAATCTCTGGAGAGGAAAGTCCCGAATTCTTGGCTTTGCCTGTTGCTTGGCGGCCGGGGCCGGGGTCGAAGCGCTTGGCAGAGATGGTGCTCGGTGTTGGAGGGCTGATCGGAGGCCGAAGTTTTCGGACGGATTCAGAGTCGTACTGTAGTTGGGTGTTTCCAGGGTGCTGCACCAAGTTTGCGGCGCTGGAAGCTCAGGGCAGGGAGAGTTTCTTCCTTCTACAGTATGCGTGAGATGTTGGGGCTACCGGGACTTTGAGACTTTTTTTTACTGTGCCCATGGTCTGCTCTTATGAAATTTGCACTGTTGTAACTATATGTTATAATTATGTGGTTTTGGTCAGTTTTAGTCTTGGTCTGTTTTGTGTTTCTGTGATATCATACCGGAGGAACTTTGTATCATTTTTTAATGCATGTATTTCTAAATGACAATAAACGAGGACTGGGTGTCCTCATAATCTAATCTAATCTAATTACACACAATAACATACTGTGCAGCATTAACAGCAGTGCAGCGCAATGGCTCCAAAATAAAGGCATTCATGAATAGAAACCAAAAAGTGCGTAACGAAATGAGAACATCAAATAGGCAGAAGAGATTAAAAAACAAAATTGAAACCTTATGAGCAGAAATAGCCCGCCTAATGGAGTATAAAGTGCATAACCTGAGCAAGAAAGTTAAGAGAAAAGCTTAGGAAATATTATGGAAATATAAGGTCCATACAAGATATGATCAACTAAACAAAAGCATTGTATGCTGAACAAAGTATACATTGTCCCAATAGTAATATCCACAACTGGTGTCATCCCAAATTTACTACATAATAGCATTAAACAAATATGGCTACACAGCAATATATATGTAAATTTTCAGAAATCCTCAATACTAAACACCACTAGAATAGTCTGAAAGTTCCTATCAATTGACAAATGAGAGTGTACTTGGCTATGCAACTACCTTAGATTTTACCAGCCTAAGTTGAGATAAAATAAAAATACAATAATAATAATAATAATAAATAGGTAAATAAGTAGTACTGAGAACATGAGCTGTAAAGTAAAAGCAGTGTACAAGACAAGCTTTTTATTGGATCGTAGTCCACGTGATAATACCAACACCATACCAATGTCATGGTGTACTGCAGCTAGTGTAAGATTGATGAGGTTCTCTGTAAGATATTGTATGTACAACTTACAAAAAACACACTGTCCCTGTGTTCAACTGACCAATCACTTAATCAGCTGAAAGGAAAAAAACTCTGAAGCTCTGAAATCTTTTGTGCGCAATAAAAGATGAGAGTTTGATGAAAGATACCACTTTAATATTGTTCATAAAGTAATCACGGGTAGTGGCTTCAAAATAAATTGACCTTGTGATCCTGTAGTCATTCACAATATTAAATTATTGGATTGAAAATCAACAAATTCAGTTGCGCCTTTTGCTGATGTTTTAGTTTACTAGGTTACAAATGATGAAAATCACGATAGCTGTAACATAGCTAATCTGTGCTAAAACCTTGAATTTAACTTCCATGCAGGTAAAAAATATTAAAATAGAAAAAAGTTCAGTGATATCCCAACCTACTTTCAGATTCAGATTTATTTAACAAATCTACATCGAAACATACATTGAAATGTCTCATTTGCGCTAACAGCCAATGAACCTAACAATAGTGGGTCCACACATTCCGGTGTCAAAATAGTAGGTCCACAATGTTCAGTAGATCGACACAGAACACAAAAAACTGAACACATCAAACAAGAAAACAACAGCATCAGACGAAGCCCTTTCCCTTGCTCCCAACCACCCCAAACATGGGCAGTCCTCCAACTCCAGGACAGACTACCAGGCTTCGAGTCTCCAGTTGCCAGGATTTGGCCATTAGGCTTTAACTTCCAGACTTCTGATCCAACAACGAGGTATGATTTTCATTATTGACCCCCAGACCAGCCAATGACAGAACTCCACACTCCAGGCTTGACAACTCACCAGCCCTCATACTTGCTGCTCACATGGCCATCCAGTCCCAGGACACAGCTACCTGAGACAACCCCACTTTCATGGATGTCCTTCATCACACATTCATGTCACTGACCTCCTAGTGCGGAGCAGTGTCCTGGACTCCAGATATCTATGTCCACGTCGCTGGCCTTTCGAGTTCAGAGGAGAAGCCTAGCCTCCAATCTCTTTCATCATCCATCCACATCCTGGACTTTGAATGTGGAACAGAGGCCTAGACTCCAGTCTGACGTCTACCTCTTCAACATCCCTGTCCCTAAACCCTATGCTGAGCGCTAACTCCCCTCTCTGTCTCCAAAATCATCTCTACAAACTTAAAAAACAAACATGTCTGAATCATCACCTCGACAGAGATCGCAGCTCACTGTCACTTTGACTGGAAGTTATGTCAAGAGAATAGGTCACTTTCCTTCGTATATCTTCTTTTGCTGTTGGAGCCATGCAATATCATGTGCATGTCTGGTACTTACTTTCAAAAGCCCAAGGTGTAGCAGCCAATTTGACGTAGCACAAGGACATTTTGAACAGGATACTCATCAAACCAAAGAAAGGGAGAGTAGAAAAGTTTCTAAGGGACTACTTACTAGGAGGAAGGGAATATTCAGAATGGTCTATGAAGGGAATGCCTGAGTTAGAGGACCTTGACATTCAAAAGCACAGTGAACAATAGATGGGTGTGGAAATGGAGACACAAGCACCATCAGAGTTGCGGAACATTGGGTTGTTAAAGAGACAAGGTCATGGGCTTCTGGCCCATCAGCTGGCTAAGTCTAAATTAACGTAGGGAAGGTCCTACACTTCCTCTCTCTGTCTGTAGGCAGTTTGGAATATGGAGGAAACCAGAGCTCCTGGTGGAAACCCATGTGGTCATGGGAAGAATGTACAAAGGCGTATGGTTTAGTAAGGTAATTGATCACATGAGTGTAACTGGGTGACACGGGTTCCTTAGACCAGAAAGGCCTGTTATAATGATGCATCTCTAAATACATTTAATGCCATCATTCCCACATCCTGATTGAGAAACATAGAAACATAGAAAACCTACAGCACAATACAGGCCCTTCGGCCCACAAAGCTGTGCCAAACATGTCCTTACTTTAGAAATTACCTTGAGTTAACCATAGTCCTCTACTTTTCTAAGCTCCATGTACCTATCCAGGATCCACTTAAAAGACCCTATCGTATCCATCTCCACCACAGTCGCTGGCAGCCCATAACATGCACTAACCACTCTCTGCGTAAAAAACTTACCCCTGACATCCCCTCTGTACCTACTTGCAAGCACCTTAAAACTGTGCCCTCTCGTGTTAGCCATTTCAGCCCTGGGAAAAACCCTCTGATAATTCACATGATCAATGCCTCTCATCATCTGTCATTCCAAGGAGAAAATGCCAAGTTCACTCAACCATATTTGAGAAGTTGCAGAACCTGGGCCTCTGTACCTCCCTCTGCTATTGGATCCTCAACTTCCTAACCAGAAGACCACAATCTGTGTGAATTGGTGATAATATCTCCTCCTCGCTGACGATCAACACTGGTGCACCTCAGAGGTGTGTGCTTAGCCCACTGCTCTACTCTCTATATACACGTAGAATCCCAGGTGGTGATGAGAAGGCGTACAGGAGTGAGATATGTCAACTAGTGAAATAGTGCCGCAGCAACAAACTGGCACTCAACGTCAGTAAGATGAATGAGCTGATTGTGGACTTCAGGAAGACGAAGGATCACATACCAATCCTTATAGAGGGATCAGAAGTGGAGAGAGTGAGCAGTTACAAGTTCCTGGGTGTCAAGATCTCTGAGGATCTAACCTGGTCCCAACATATTGAGGCAGTTTTAAAGAAGGCAAGACAGATGCTATACTTCATTAGGAGTTTTAAGAGATTTGGTATGTCAACAAATACATTCAAAAACTTGTATAGAGAGCATTCTGACAGGCTGCATCACTGTCTGGTATGCGGGGGGGGGGGTAGGATGCGACTGCACAAGACTGAAAGAAGCTGCAGAGGTTTGTAAATTTAGTCAGCTGCATCTTGTGTAGTGGCCTACAAAGTACCCAGGACATCTTCAAGGAGCAGTGTCTCAGAAAGGCAGCGTCCATTATTAAGGACTTCCAGCACCCAGGACATGCCCTTTTCTCACTGTTACCATCAGATAGGAGATACAGAAGCCTGAAGGCACACACTCAGTGATTCAGGAACAGCTTCTTCCCCTCTGCCATCCAATTCCTAAATGGACATTGAATCCTTGGACACTGTCTCACTTTTTTTAAATATATAGTATTTCTGTATTTTGCACAATTTTTAAACCATTCAATATATGTATACTGTATAAAGTATACTGTATAAGATTTATTTATTTATTTGTTTTTATTGTATATTGCATTGAACTGCTGCTGCTAAGTTAACAAATTTAACGTCACATGCCGGTAATAATAAACCTGATTCTGATTCTGAAATAAATAAATAACAACTTCTTTCATCTGGAACAGCTCCACAATTAAAGAACTGTGGAACAGTAAGGTTATGCAAATTTTAACAATGTCCCTTCTCATCCATTCTGATCCTTATGGATGAGCCAGTCAATTCATTGTGAGAAAGCAAACCAGAAATAGATAATGACTTTGTAATTTCATCAGTTTACCTGAGGATTGGCCTTTTTTTAAAATGATATTGATAGTTTCCACAAATAAGCTTCTTGGAAGTTCTCTCAACATCTCTCTCACCTATTGATTCAGAAAATTGTCCCTCTGCATCAGTAGTCATGGTTTGGAATCCCACACTTGGAAATATTACAATTTGTTGTAGATACACTGTGTGTAAGGTTTGACTTTGGTTACACACCAAATGCACAGACTGAGAGAGAGGACAGTGTCCACACATACATGCTATTATGTATTTAAGCAATCCATTACTCTATTGTAGTGGAAACTCTTTAAAGATTTTAATAAATTGCTATGGATCTTGTAACTTGGACGCAAATTAGATTCTTCATTAATGGAGGTTGATTAGGCTGTAATTAGCACTTAGTTTTAATTTCCTGTACATCGATCCTAAATGCCTGAAAGACTCAAGCTGGTTGCAAAGAAATAGGTCCTGGCATCTTGGTGTTAGTAATATCTAGAAGTGACTGAACCTATGAATGACTGATTAACACTGCATGAAGCAAGTTGACTGTGAAGTATCTTAACTTGTATGACTTTGTCAACAACACACAGTGGCCACTTTATTAGTGCTCATTAATGCACATATCTGATCATAAGACCATAAGAAATAGGAACAGAATTAGGCCATTCGGCCCAACAAGCCCGCTCCACCATTTTATCATGACTGATCTCAGATCCCATACAGCTGCCCTCTCATTCTTTCTCTTGATACCCCGACTAATAAGGAAACTATCAACTTCCACTTTAAATATACCCATGGGCTTGGCCTCCACTGCAATCTGTGGTAGAGCATTCCACAGATTCACCACTCTTTGACTAAAAAAAATTCCTCCTTACCTCTGTTCTAAAAGGTCACCCCTCAATTTTGAGGTTGTGCCCTCTAGTTCTGCATACCCCAACCATATGAAACATCCTCTCCACATCCACCCCTAGTCTTATTAGCATTCTAGGTTTCAATGAGATCCCCATTCATTATTCTAAATTTCATTGAGTACAGGCCCAAAGCTGTCAAACGCTCCTCGTATGTTAATGTGTTCATTCCCAGAATCATTCTCATAAACCTCCTCTCAACTCCCTCCATTGACAACACATCTTTTCTGAGATAAGGGGCCCAAAACTGTTGACAATACTCCAAGTGCAGCCTGACTAGAGTCTTATAAAGTTTCAGTTTTATCTCCTTGTTGTATATTCTATTCCCTTTGAAGTAAGTGCCAACATTGCATTTGCCTTCTTCATCACAAACTCAAACTGTAAATTAACCTTCTGGACATCTTGCACAAGAACTCCTAAGTCCCTTGTTTTAAATTTTCTTGCCACTTATGTAATTGCCTGCACTATTGTTCCTTTTATCATACATTAACTGCATTATCATACATTTCCCCACACTGTATTCCATCTGCCACTTTTTTGACCACTCTTCCAATTTGTCCAGGTCCTGCTGCAATCACATTGATTTCTGAGCACTACCTTCCCCCCACATATCTTCATATCATCCACAAACTTTGCCACAAAGCCTTCAATTCCAATTCTAAATCATTGACAAACAATGTGAAAAGTAGTGGTCCCAATACTGACCCCTGAGGAACACCACTAGTCACTAGCAGCCAACCCAGACAATACCGCTTTTATTCCCACTTGCTACCTCCTTCCTGTCAGCCATTTCTCTTTCCATGCCAGTATCTTTCCTGTAACACCATAGGATTTTATCTTGTTAAGCAGCTTCATGCATGGCACCTTATCAAATGCCTTCTGAAAATCCAAGTAAATGACATCCACTGCCTCTCCTTTGTCCACTCTGCTCATCACTTCCTTGAAGAGCTCTAACAGATTTGTCAGGCAAGAATTCTTTTTACAGAAACCCCATGCTGACTTTGACTTATTTTATATTAGTCTCCAAGTACCTCGAAACCTTATCCTTAATCATAGTCTTCAATACTTTCCTGACTACTGAGGTTAGGCTAACTGGCCTATAATTGGCTCCATCCCTCCCCCTTCTGTCTTCTCTTATCATTTTGGATCCCCCCCCCCTTCCACTTTCAAATCTATTACTAGCTCTTCTTTCAGTTAGTCCTGACGAAGGGTCCCGGCCCGAAATGTCGACTGTGCCTCTTCCTAGAGATGCTGCCTGGCCTGCTGCATTCACCAGCAACTTTTATACGTGTTGCTTGAAATTCCAGCATCTGCAGAATTCCTCGTGGTGGCCTATAATTTCTGTTCTTTTGACTTCCTTCCTTCTTCCTTCTTAAAGACTGGAGTGACATTTGTAATTTTCCAATCCTCGGGGTCCATGTTAGAATCAAGTGATTCTTGAAAGATCATGACCAATGCATCCGTTATTTCTTCAGCAACCTCTCTCAGGGCCCTGGGATGTAGTCCATCTGGCCCAGGTGACTTATCCATCTAAAGACCTTTGAGTTTGCCTAGCACTTTTTCCTTTGTAATAGCAATGGCACTCACTCCTGCTCCCTGACACTCACGAATCTCTGGCACACTGCTAGTGTCTTCCACAGTAAAGACTGAAGCAAAGTACTTCTTAAATCTATCTGCCATTTCTTTGTCCCTCATTATTACTTTACCAACATAATTTTCCAATGACAATAACAATTCTCATCTCCCTTTTATTCTTTATATAACTAAAACACTTCTACTATTCTGTTTTATATTATTGGCTTGTTTGCCCTCATATTTCACCTTTTTCCTTCTTATAGCTTTTTCAGTTGCCTCTTGTTAGATTTCAAAAGCTTCCCAATCATCCAGCTTCCTACTTACTTTTGCTACTTTTCCTTGATTTTTACGCAGTCCTTAACTTCCTTTGTCAGCCATGGTTTTCTATCCCTGCCATCTGAGAACTTCCTCTTCTGTGGGATATATCTATCCTGCGCCATGTGAGATATTCCCAGAAACTTCAGCCATCTCTGTTCTGCTGTCAACCCCATCAGTATCGCCCTCCAATCTTCCTGGGCAAGCTCCTCTCTCATGCCTCTGTAATTCCCTTTATTCCATTGTGATACTGATACATGTTACTTCTGCTTCTCCCTCTCAAGTTGCAGTATGAATTCAAGCATATTATGATCACTGCCTCCCTATTAAGCTCCCTAATAAAATCTGGGTTATTACGCAACATGCAACCTAAGATTGCCTATCCCCTAGTAGGGGAAGCTGCTTTTAAAAAGCCATCTTGTAGGTGTTCAAAACATTCCCTCTCTTGCGACCCGACACCAACCTGATTTTCCCAATTCACTTGAATATTGAAGTCCGTTATTACAATTTTGACATTACCCTTATTAAATGCCCTTTCCAACTCTCTTTACAATCTCAGCCTTGGATCTTGGCCTCTATTTGGAGGCCTATATATGTTTCCCAGAATGGTTTATTACTCTTTCAGCTTTTTAACTCCACCCACAAAGATTTGACATTCTCTGACCCTACGTCACCTCTTTCTAATGATGTAAATCTATTTCTTTCCAAGACTGCCACACCACTGCCTATGCCTTCCTACATGTCCTGTCAATACAAAGCATATGCTTTGATGTTAACCTCCCAACTATGACCTTCCTTTAGCCACGACTCAGTGATGCCCACAATGTCATACCGACCAATGTGCCACAAGTTCATCCACCTTATTCCGAATGCTACATGCTTTTAAATACGGCATCTTCAGCCCTTATGCATTTTGCCTCTGTGGTACAACTTAACTCTCGGGTCTGTCTGTATTTGTACCCAATGATTGACTTGTTCTTCCTTACATTCATTTTACATCTTCTATTGTAAACCTGCTGGCTCATCTCAGCTCTATCATACTGGTTCCCATCCCCCAGCTGTATTAGTTAAACTACTCTCAAAGGCTCCAGCAGACCTACCTGCAAGGATATTGATCCCTCTCGGATTCAAGTGCAACCTGTCCCTTTTGTACAGGTCACACCTGTCCCAATGATCCAGAAATCTGAATCCCAGCCCTCTGTTCCAATTCTTCGGCCATGCATTTATCTGCTACCTCTTTCTATTCCTACCCTCACTGTTGTGTAGCACAGGCAGCAATCCTGAGAATACTACCCTTGAGATCCTGCTTCTCAACTTCCTTTCCAACTCCTGGTGTTCTGTTTTCAGGACCTCCTCTCTTTTTCTACCCATGTCGTTGGTGCCATTATGTGCCATAACTTCTGGCTGCTCACCTTCTGTTTTCAGAATATTGTGATGCATTCAGAAACATCATGGACCCTGGCACCTGGGAAGCAATCTACCATCCCTGTTTCCTTTCCTTTCCAGATCAGGAAATCATGTGGCAGCAATTCAATGCAGAAAAGCAAACAAACATGGTCAAAAGGTTTAGATGTTGTTCAGACCAAACATCAGAATGGGGAAGAAATATGATCTAAGTGACTTTGATCATGAAATCATTGTTGGTGTCAGACCTGGGTGTTTTGAGTATCTGAGAAACTGCTAATCTCCTAGGATTTTCATGCACTACACTTTCTAGAATTTACAGAGTTTGGTGAAAAAGCAAATACAAACAACAGACATTTGGTGAGCAGCTATTCTGTGGGCAAAAACACATTTTTAGTGAGAGAAATCAGAAGAGAATGGTCAGATTGGTTCATTTCTGAATGCATCACAATATCCTGACAGGAAGGCAACTCAAATATTAGTGATGTGCAGGAGAGGATCTCTGAATGCAGAACATGTCAAACCTTGAAGTAGATGGGCTACAGCAGCAGAAGATCCCAAACATACACTCAGTAGCCACTTTATTTGGTAAGTTCAGTAATTAATAAAGTGCCCACTGAGTATAAATTTAGGTTTATAAAATATAAGAGTGTTGGTGCGTGGCCAAGTGGTTAGGACGATTGTCTAGTGATTTGAAGGTCGCTAGTTCAAGCCTTGGCTGAGGCAGCGTGTTGTGTCCTTGAGCAAGGCACTTAACCACACATTGCTCTGCAACGACACTGGTACTAAGCTGTATGGGTCCTAAAGCCCTTCCCTTGGACAACATCGGTAGCGTGGAGAAGGGAGACTTGCAGCATGGGCAACTGCCGGTCTTCCATACAACCTGGACACCTTCCAAGGTGCAAATCCACTAACAGATGCCTATTATTAATTATTAAAATGTAAGAACATCTGAAATACATATAAACATAGAAACACAGAAAACCTACAGCACAATACAGGCCCTACGGCCCACAAAGCTGCGCTGAACATGTCCCTACCTTAGAAATTACTAGGCTTACCTATAGCCCTCTATTTTTCTAAGCTCCATATACCTATCCAAAAGTCTCTTAAAAGACCCTATCACATCCGCCTCCACCACTGTTGCTGGCAGCCCATTCCACGCACCCACCACTCTCTGAGTTAAAAAACTACCCCTGACATCTCCTCAGTACCTACTCCCCAGCACCTTAAACCTGTGTCCTCTTGTGGCAACCATTTCAGCCCTGGGAAAAAGCCTCTGACTATCCACACGATTAGTGCCTCTCATCATCTTATATACCTCTATCAGGTCACCTCTCATCCTCCGTCGTTCTAAGGAGAAAAGGCCGAGTTCACTCAAACTGTTCTTATAAGACATGCTCCCCAATCCAAGCCACATCCTTGTAAATCTCCTCTGCACCCTTTCTATGGCTTCCACATCCTTCCTGTAGTGAGGTGACCAGAACTGAGCACAGTACTCCAAGTGGGGTCTGACCAGGGTCCTATATAGCTGCAACATTATCTCTTGGCTCCTAAATTCAATTCCACGATTGAGGAAGGCCAATACACCGTATGCCTTCTTAACCACAGAGTCAACCTGCGTAGCTGCTTTGAGTGTCCTATGGTCTCAGACCCCAAGATCTCTCTGATCCTCCACACTGCCAAGAGTCTTACCATTAATACTGTATTTTGCCATCATATTTAACCTACCAAAATGAACCATTTCACACTTAACTGGGTTGAACTCAACCTGCCACTTCTCAGTCCAGTTTTGCATCCTATCGATGTCCTGCTGTAACCTCTGAAAGCCCTCCACACTATCCACAACACCAACCTTTCTGTCATCAGCAAACTTACTAAACCATCCCTCCACATCGTCATCTAGGTCATTTATAAAGATCATGAAGAGTAAGGGTCCCAGAACAGATCCCTGAGGCACTCCACTGGTGACCGACTTCCATGCAGAATATGACCCGTCTACAACCACTCTTTGCCTTCTGTGGGCAAGCCAGTTCTGGATCCACAAAGCAATGTCCCCTTGGATCCCATGCCACTTTACTTTCTCAATAAGCCTTGCATGGGGTACCTTATCAAATGCCTTGCTGAAATCCATATACACTGCTTCTACTGCTCTTCCTTCATCAATGTGTTTAGTCACATCCTCAAAAAATTCAATCAGTCTCGTGAGGCATGACCTGCCCTTGACAAAGCCATGCTGACAATTCCTAATCATATTATACCTCTCCAAATGTTCATGAATCCTGCCTCTCAGGATCTTCTCCATCAACTTACCAACCACTGAGGTAAGACTCACTGGTCTATAATTTCTTGGGCTATCTCTACTCCCTTTCTTGAATAAAAGAACAACATCCACAACCCTCCAATCCTTCAGAAACTCTCTTGTCCCCACTGATGATGCAAAGATCATCACCAGAGGCTCAGTAATCTCTTCCCTCGCCTCCCACAGTAGCTGGGGGTACATCTCATCCGGTCCTGGCGACTTATCCAACTTGATGCTTTCCAAAAGCTCCAGCACATCCTCTTTATGAATATCTGCATGCTCAAGCTTTTCAGTCTGCTGCAAGTCATCACTACAATCACCAAGATCCTTTTCCACAGTGAACACTGAAGTGAAGAACTCATTAAGGCTCACTCTGCCAAATCTTATTATTATTTACCAAGTATTCTGTTGCCATTCCCTCAAATATTTCCAAAACTACTGATTCTAGGCTAACAAAGTCGAGATTCAAGATTGTTTATTGTCATTTTTCAGTACACGAGTGTAAAGGAGATCAAAATGTTTGTTACTCTGGATCCGATGCAGCAGAAAAACACAACCAGCAAAAAGAACCACAGTAAGCATAAAGACCTAAAATCAAAGGACTGCCTTGAGACTCATTTTCTTGCAGGCATTTACAAGAAAATAAAGAAATGTAATAGAATTTATGAAAAACTACATAGCAAGGACTGACATACAACCATTGCACAAAGAAGAAATTTACGCAAATAAGCAATAAATAAATAAATAAATAAATAAATAAATAAAAAGAATGAGACCATGAGTTGTAGAGCTAGCATACAATTCCCTGTTTCCTTCTTTCTCCTCTATTAAATAGTGAGGTTACTTTTGCTACTTTTTTTTTGTTACCTAGTAGCTTGAGTGTGAGTGATTCTACATTGTGTGATAACTTTCCATGTTCAAGACCTGGCCATGAATGAACACAAGATATCTGAAGTAAAGATATTCTGGTTGAACTTTTTATAATACATGAAGCAAGTGCCGGCAGTTATATCCCAGCTTCTGATGGCCATAAGCCCTGAAAACTACCACTCAGCTATATTTGGTACTGAATTGTTAATTGGACAGAAATGAAGTGTATGCAAAGTTAGAAACATTGAGTAGTCAGATGAAGTTTTAAGTTATCGCACATTGGAGGATATTTCCATCTGCTGGTTCTTTGAAGTCATTGAACTGGTTTTCTGTCAAAGTGCCACTTTGTCAGGTATTGCCTGTGTCACAAAGACTAATTTTAGGAGTCTTCAGGAATTCCATTGCCTATATTAACTTTCATACTAACTATTAAAATACAACACCAATATTTTTGTTCAACCTTATACAACAAAGAAGAGTTACTTCATTTCACTCAAGAACAAAATGAGAGAGGTCTGAAACTCTTTTCTCAGTGAGTGCTTTCCACGACATGGGTTCAGTTCCTCTGCTGTCTGTAGTTCTCCTGTGACTGCATGGGTTTTCTCTGGGTGCTCCGGTTCCCTCACACATTCTAAAGATGCACGGGTTAGTAGGTTAATTGGTCACATGAGAGCAACTGGGTGGTGCAGGCTCGTTGGACCGGAAGTGCCTGCTACTGTGCTGTATCTCTAAAATAAAAAAAATCACTCTGACCACAAACACAGGGACTGATGCCATCAGTAAAGTGTTACTAGTCTTAAATGTTGAATGGGATTAAAATATATCATGTTGCAGCTGAAACGTGCATTCATCGACCAACTGGTAAATGACTCATTTATTGCCCAAATGATGTTATATTCAATATTCAAAATAAATTTATTAGAATTCTATAGGGATATGTCACCATATACTACCTTGAAATTCATTTTTCATAGTAGAACAAAGAATTACAATAGAATTAGTGAAAAACTATACTCAAAGACTGACAAACAGCTAATGTGCAGATGTCAAATTGTACAAATACAATCAATAAATAAAAAAAATAACACTGAGAACATGAGTTGTAAAGTCTGTAAGCTGGAGAATCAGTTCAGTGTTGGGATGACACACACAAAATGCTAAAGGAACTCAGCAGAGCAGGCAGCATCTATGGAAAAGTCTTGATGAAAGGTCTTGGCCCAAAATATTGACTGTTTACTCTTTTAGATAGATGCCATTTACCCTACTGAGCTCCTCCAGCATTTTGTGTGTGTTGCTTTGAAATTCCAACATCTGCAGATTTTCTCAGTGAAGTTTTCCATGCTGGTTCAGGAGCCTGATGGTTGTAGGGTAATAACTATTCCTGAACCTAAGGCTGCTTTACCTGCTGACTAATGTAGTGAGAAGAGAGAATGGCCTGGAAGGTGGGAGTCCTTGATATTGATGCTGCTTTCTTGTGAAAATGCTCCATTTAATTGTACTCAGTGGTGAGGAGCACTTTGCCTGTGATGGACTGGGCCATAACCACCTTTTGTAGGTATTGGTAAGGAAAGTGAAAAAGCAATTTGTTATTCTAAAAGGTGTGAAGCTGTAAAAAGAGAAACAACTGCTGGAGGAACTCAACTAGTTAGGCAAAGTCTGTGGAAGTAATGATTTAGGTTTCAGGTTGAGACCCTTCATTAGAATATAGAACATAGAATACTACAACACAGTATTGGCCCTTTGGCCCACAATGTTGTGCTGAACTTTTAACCTACTCTAAGACCAATCTAATCCTTGCCTCCCATTTGGTCCTCCATTTTCCTGTCATCCATGTGCCTATATAAGAGTTGCTTAAATGTTTCTAATGTTACCACTGCCTGATGCCTCTACCACCTAATTTCTTTTCTATGTAAAGAAATTACCTCCGACATCCTTTCTATACTTTTCTCCAATCTCCTTAAAATTATGCCCTTAATATTAGCCACTTCTGCTCTGGGAAAAGATCTCTAGCTGTCCGCTCAATTTATGCCTCTTGAAATCTATGAAGGACCTACTCAATCCTGATGTGGGGTCTCAACTCCAAATATCATCTACACCTTTGCCTCCACAGACTTGAGAATCTGAGTTATAGGGGGAGATTTAATAGGGTGGGACTTCATTCCCTGGAGGGTAAGAGAATGAGGAGAGATTATATCGAGGTATATAAAATTATGAGTGGCTTAGAAAGGGTAACTGCATGCAGGCCTTTTCCACAGACGGTCAGTGAGACTAGAACTAGAGGTCATGGGTTAAGGGTGAATAGTGAAATGTTGAAGGGGGACAGCATCTCTCAGAGGGTTATGAGAGTTGGAATAAGCTGCCAGTGCAAGTGGTGGATGTGTGTACAATTTCAGCATGTAAGTGAAACGTAGAGGGCTATGGTCCAGATGGAGGTTGATGGAACAAGGCAGAATAATAGTGACCTGGCATGGACTAGATGGGCTAAAGAGCCTGTTTCTGTGTGTAGTATTCTATAATTATCACAAAGAAGGCATAACAGCTCTTCTGCTCTCTTAGAGGTTTTTATAGATTTGGCATGTCATCAAATATTTTGACCTATTGCTATAGATGCCAAGTGGAGAGTATCCTGACTGGGTGCATCACAATCTGGTATGGAAACACTAATGCCCAGGAATGGAAAATGCTGCAAAAAGTGCTAGATACAGCCCAGTACATCACAGACAAAGAGCTCCCCACCATTGAGCACACTTACAAGGAGTACTGTCACAAGCAAGCAATCTCCATTATCAAAGACCTCCATCAACCAGGCCATGCTCTCTTCTCACTATTACCATTGGGCAGGCAGTCAGGTCTCACACCACCAGGTTTCGGAACAATTATTACCATCAACCTTAAGGCCCTGAGCCAGGGTGGATAACTTCACTCACCACAATGAACCTTATGCCCCACACCACCAGGTTCAGGAACAGTTATTACCATCAGCCCTCAGGCTCCTGAACCAGGGAAGATAATTTTTCTCACCTTTGAGGTTTTGATTCCTCAACCTATGGAATTCACTTTCAAATACTGTACAATTAAAATTCTCAGTATTTTTTTTATTGGAACAATTTACACATTAGGTGTTTGTCAATCTTTGTTTATGTATAGTTTTCATAAATTCAGTTGTACTTC
Organism: Mobula hypostoma; assembly: GCF_963921235.1. Classification (NCBI taxonomy): domain Eukaryota; kingdom Metazoa; phylum Chordata; class Chondrichthyes; order Myliobatiformes; family Myliobatidae; genus Mobula; species Mobula hypostoma. Next base: position 79,629,654 of record NC_086105.1, on the reverse strand, counting down.
TTTACTTTCCTGCTGTATTTCGTTACCCAGTGTGTGCAGATGTAAAGTGTTTTGAATGGCCCCAATTACTGGGTACTTTCCGTATTCAGCTTCTGATGTACAAAAACACCTCATGAGTAAAGCAGGGGGTGTCCCTTTGCACACAGCATAGACAGAAACAGAAACTCAATGTTATCTGGGCTGGGGGATTGTGGAGAAAGCCCACCCTCAAGTTGCTGAATACTGATTTAGAATTGGAAGTGCCTGACCATGTCTAATCTCTCGACTATTGGGCTAAATATAATTAGCAGAGACCTGATAGTTTCAGATGAATCAGTCACTTAAAGGACTTCTTGCTCTGAATATTTTTGATACAGAAAAGAAATTCAGTAAGTAATACTTTGCTTAAGATGTGATATCAAACCCAACCCCTTAGGTTAGACTGTTGGATTGTCAGCGATGGCTTGACTAAGCATGCTGAGCTGAAGAAGTTTCCCTAAACTTAGGTCCTCAAGTCCTAGCAACACCTTTGTAAATTTTCTGTGAACTCTTTCAATCTTATTGATATCTTTCCTGTATGTAGGTAACAACAGCTACACACAATACTCAAAGTTAGGCCTCATTGACATCTTATACATCTTCAACATAAAATCCCAACTCGATTTAAGATGGGCATTCTGACAAAGCTTTCTTTATGACCCCACCTACTTGAGACACCACTTGCAAGGAATTATGGACCTGTTTCAAAGATCCCCCTGTTCTATTGCACTCCTCAGTGTCCTGCTGTTCACTGTGTAAGACCTACCCTGGTAACACCACACTCTTGCCTGCATTAAATTCCATCTGCCATTTTTCAAAATATTTTTTCAGCTGGTCCAGATCCTACTGCAAGTTTTGATATTCTTTCTCACTGTCAACTACACCTCAATCTTGGTGTCACCACAAATTTACTGACCTAGCTAACCACGTTATCATCCGATCGTTGATATAGATGACAAGCAACAATGGTGCCAGTGGCACACAACTAGTCACTGGCCTCTAGCAGAGAGCTAATCATTTGCTACCATTCTCTGGCTTCTCCTGCAAAACCAATGTCTGTTCAATTTACACTCACATTCCAAATGCCAAGTTCAAGTTCAAGTTTAAGTTTGTCATTAAACCATACATTAGTACCTATGAATACAGCCAACAAAACAGCATTACCTCGGAGCGAAGGTACAAAACACATTACCAACAGTCACACACAGCACAAGACACGTACAGCACCTATAAGACAGCAAGCGCCTATATCTATAAAATACAATCACACAACGAAGATATAGTCCAAGACCCTAAGTCCATGAAAGTAGTGAAGGTCTGCAGGCGACTACAGTGCAGCTTGTTTTCTATTGAGTGAACACTGGGAGCAGGTGGATGCCAGCTTCGATTGCATGCCATACCACCTTAAGTGGAGCGCATCGACTCTGATGCCTCGCTCCTGGGCAGCTGTAAACAGGAGACACTGCAGTTTCAGGCCAAGTCCTCGCTATGTTCCAGTCAACTAGTTTTGCAGCATTCCCTATTAACAATCTCCTCTTGTTATTCAAGAAAAATGACTTGGACGATCACTCATTTTTAAACTGCACAGTCAGTGCCTTTGTGCACCAACTCCTTCAATGCCTCTCTGAGGCAGATAGCAGCACAATCTGCACTATGTCCAGCTTCTTCAGTTCTCCGTCATCGAGCAGCTCACTGATGGAGTAGACTTGCAATACTTTAAGTTCTTAATGCTCAGCAAGGTCTTGCAATGATAAAAAATATGCATGTCTTGTATACATATTTAGGATACTAACACCTTTGGTTGACTTCGTAGAAGCTGCTGCAATCAAGCACATCACCATCTTACTGGAAGCAAGCAACTGAACCTTCTTGTCCAACCTCCAATTCAGCACCTTGTCAAAGGCCTTGCTAAAATCCATGTGGACAACATCCACTCCCTTGCCCTCGTCAACTTTCCTGGGAGCTTTTATTTATGTACTTATTGAGATATAGCATGGAACACACCCTACCAGCCCTTAAACTGAATCCAATTTAACCCATGCATAATCTCCCAACTGGTATGTCTTCGGAATGTGGGAGGAAACCGGAGCACCCAGAGGAAACCCATGTAATCACAGAGAGAACCTACAAGCTCCTTACAGACAGCGACGGGAATTGAACCCATGTCACTGGTACTGTAAAGCATTGTGCTAACCACTATGCTACTGTGATGCCCCAAAACTTCAAAAGGCTCTGTGAGATTGGTTAGACATGACCTACCACACACAAAGCCATATTTACCATGCCTAAGCAGTATCTGTCTATACAAATACGTATGTACCTAGTCCTTCAGACTACCTTCCAAAATCCTACCCACTACTAGTGTTAGGCTCATGGGCCTATACTGTAATTTCACGGTGTATTCTTCAAGAATGACTTAAACAATGGAACAATATTAGCTATCCTCCAATCCTCTGGCACCTCACCTGTTGCTAAGGCTGTTCTAAATATCTCTGCTGGAGCCCCTGAAATTTTTGCACTAGTCTCTCACAAGATCCAAGGGAACGCTTTTTCAGGCCCTGCGATTTATCCTCCCTAACTTGCCTCAAGAAAGCAAACAAATCCTCCTCAGTAATTTTATGCTTGTTGTACAACTGTCAATTTCAAACTGCATGCACATTAAAAATCTGTGTTTTCTTAATCTGACATTTAAAAAATTATCACTAGAATCACAAGGCAAATCATCTTATCAATGCCAGGTAGTGGAAAATACGTGGAATTGTTAAAAAAAAGTACTGAAGGAGCTCATTGTGTCATTAACAATTCAAAAGGAGTCAAATTGGTTTTGACATTAACAGTTCAGCAGAGTATGCGGTTTTGTGAGATTGGAGCGAGACGATCCCATCTCATCTCACAGCTGTCAGAACAGGTTTCAATGTGAAGAAGCAGAGATGAAAAAGCAATGCTGACTCATGAGAGCACCCAATCCATCTTCCTGCAGCCCAGCCCAGCCCAGCCCCCGACAACATACAAGCTACTGCAGAAACGGCCGCTTGCATTACTGCAGAATGCAGTAGAATTAGGGACGCAGAATCAAAAAGGGCAGCAAATACAGTACTCAAAGTGTTATATCTCAATGCACGGAGTATAAGAACTAAGGTAGATGATCTTGTTGCACTTTTACAGATTGTCGGGTATAATGATGTGGCCATCACTAAGTTGTGGCTGAAGGACGCTTGTAGTTGGGAATTGAATTTGTCCAAGGTTACACATTGAAACGGAGAGATAAGAAGGTTTCAGAGGGGGTGGTGTGTGCCAAAATTGTGCCAAAAAAGATAGTCGTGGGAGATTTTAACATGCAGGTAGATTGGGAAAATCAGGTTGGTAATGGATTCCAAGAGAGTGAATTTGTTGACTGCCTACAAGATGGCTTTTTTGAGCAGTTTGTTGTTGAGCCTACTAGGGGATCAGCTATGCTGGACTGGGTGTTACGTAATGAACCGGAGACGATTAAGCGATTAGGGGGTTTAGGTTAAAGGAACCCTTAGGAGACAGTGATCACAATATGATTGAGTTCAGCTTGAAAGAGAGAAAACAAAGACTGACGTAGCAGTATTTCAGTGCAGTAAAAGAAATAACGGTTGTATGAGAAAGCAATTTGTCAAAGTGAATTGGAAGGAGGTGCTGGCAGGGATGACATCAGAGCAGCAATGGCTTGAGTTTCTAGGAAAAATGAGGAAGGTGCAGGATAGATGTATTCCAAAAACGAAGTAATACTCAAATGGAAAATAGTACAAGCGTGGCTGACAATGGAAGTCAAACCTAATGTTAAAGCAAAAGAGAGGGGATACCACAAAGCAAAAATTAGTGGGAAGGTAGAGGATTGGGAAGCCTTTAAAAACCTACAGAGAGTAGCTAAAAGAATCATTAGGAAGGAAAAGGTGAAATAAGAAAGCAAGCTATAAACAATATCAACGTGGATACTAAAAGCTTTTTTGAGTATGTACAAAATAAAAGAGGTGAGAGTGGATGCAGGACTGCTATAAAGTGAAGCCGGAGGAATAATAACGGGGACAAGGAGTTGGCCGATGAACTAAATGAGTATTTTGCATCAGTCTTTACTGTGAAAAACACTCATAGTGTGCCAGATGTTGAAGAGTGTAAGGGAAGAGAAGTGAATGTAGATACTATTACAAAGCAGAAGGTGCTCAAAAAGCTGAAAGACCTAAAGGTGCATAAGCCACCCAGACCAGATGAACTGCACCCTCGGGTTCTAAAAGAGGTAGCGGTGGAGACTGTGGAGGCATTAGTAATGATCTTTCATAAATCATTGGACTCTAGCATGGTGCCAGAGGACTGGAAAATTGCAAATGTCGCTCGACTCTTTAAGAAAGGAGGGAGGCGGTAGAAAGGAAATTATATAGTTAGCCTGACCTCAGTGGTTGGGAAGATGTTGGAGTCAATTGTTAAGGATGAGGTTATGGAGAACTTTGTGACATATGTAACCATTAGGTTCAGTCGGCAGCATAAGTCTAGGGGAGACCATGTCTGGCCCTACCAAGCGTGTGAAATTGAGGTGCAAAACTCCTGTTTGTGTGGATGCTGCGTGATGTGTTGCCCCGTTACAAATCAGTACCACGAAATAACAAACGGTACACCATATGCAATTGAACAATTTAGCTTTATAATTCTTAATTTGACTAGAGGGTTAGTAAAGTAAAACAAAAAGAAAAGGGCCCATTATAATGAAACAGCCTAATATACACGTTGGAGCTCACGGTTTCCCTTCCTCTAGTCCTCCATCAATTCCCTCGGGCTTCGTCAACTCCCGGCCCTACTCCAAGCCCACTTGTTTCTGGTGTGGGCGTCTTCACTCTCTGTCTTCCACTGAACAAAAGACCCGGATTACCTTGGTGTCAGGCACACAGCACGAAAACGCACTCCCCTCATTGGACGGCTCACATTCCAAAGCACCCGTTATCTCTAATCATATCCCAGGAGAAGAGGAGAAGATGGCGGCGTGATGCAGCGCGCAGCGGCCACTCTGGTGATGAATATCTGTTATCTGTCAAGTAGGGTGCCATGCACAATTCTGATTTGATGGAGACAGATATAAGAGCACGGAAGAATTTCTGAAATGCCTGTTTCACTGCCGCTGCTACTGTTCGATCCAGAATCTCCAGAGGGGAGGGCCCCAAGTTCTCGGCTTTGCTTGTTGCTCAGTGGCCGGGGTCAGGGTCGAAGTGCTCGGCAGAGATAGTGCTCGATGCTCGGTGTCTGAGAGCTGGTCGGAGGCTCGAAGCTTTCGGACGGACTCAGAGTTGGACTGTGGTTGGGTGCTTCCAGAGTGCTGCATCGGCAAGTTTGCGGTGCTGGAGGTTCATGGCAGGGAGAGTTTCTCCCTTCTACCGTCTGCGTGAGATGATGGGGCTATTGTGACTTTGAGACTTTTTTTACCATGCCCATGGTCTGCTCTTATCAAATTACGGTATTGCTTTGCACCGTTGTAACTGTATGTTATAATTATGTGATTTCTGTCAGTTTTAATCTTGGTTTCTGTGATCTAATACTGGAGGAATATTGTATCATTTCTTAATGCATGCACTTCTAAATGACAATAAACGAGGACTGAGTGTCCTCATAATCTAAACACTGCTTCTACAGAAAGACCATTACATTAGCAGTGGAACGTTTCCCAGGGTGTTACACTCACCCCCACCAAATTTAGTTACGTCCCATGACATTGAGATCATGCCGACCCTTCCTGTAAAGCACAAAGTCCAACCTAGGAGTAAAAGGCAGTGCCATAGCTCCCCAAAGCAGTAGAGGCCACACTCTGTTCCCCCGGTGCTACATAGGCCAGCCTATCCAGTGGTCTCCTGATTCTTTGAGACATCCGTGCCCCATCATCTACTTCTTCATGTTCCGACACTACTGGGGATACCTGGCGAGGCCTCCCCTGACCTATCACTCGTGCCCTTCTGCATCTCGAACCCCTCTGTCCCTTGGCTGAGCACCAGTTCATCCCTTACATGGTCCCACTGAAATCTCCAGGCTATCCACAGATATCTCCCCTCTCCCCCCCCCCTTCCCGATTTCACCTTACTCAGCGTGAAGGGCTGGGAATCTCTTCCTCAATCAGTGGGGAGTTAGCAAAATGCAGCATATACCACACCTCTGTTTCCTCATCCTCCGAATCAGTATCCCATTCAGCGGTGGGGGCCAGTCTAATCTCCACTGCTGTTGGTCCTTCAGTCCTTCAGTCACCCTGTGTCACCACAGAATCCTCTTACTAGGTGTAGGGTCCAGGTCAGGCTCTGGGTCAACACACACCTTTTGTCCCAGAGGTAGCAGGTGGTTCCAAAGGAGAATCTTGACAGGCCCATTCCCATCCTCTGGTTTCACCCGGAAAACTGGTACATTTGGCATCTGAGTCTCCACCACCTCGGGCGTAGCCACCCAGCGGTCAGCCAACTTCTGCTTCCCAAGTAGCCCCAAATTCTTCGTGAGGACTCGAACTCCCAGCATGAATTGGGAGAACCTCACCTTTTGATTGTACCTCCTATTTCCTTGATTTTGCTTGGCAGCCGCAACCTCAGCTAATTCATAAGCCTTTTTCAGCTCCCTTCTCATATCAGACACATACTTCAGATAAATCTTCGGTGGTAGAACATAATGCCAGCTCCCTTCAACTTTCACAAATGCTGCTGAACATCTTCCACCTCTGCAGGGTCCAGTCGCCACAACCTCTCTCTGAACAAGGTGTCCTCAGTCACCCGGATAGAGTGACGAGTGCTCTTGGAACAACCCACATCAAACTCGTCAGTGGAAAGGACAGCTTCCAGTTTCAACATCTTCTCTACCAACCTCCTCTTCCAACCCGCAGGAACCGGGGAGTCCCTGAAGTTGAATGACTCAGTGGTCAACTTTCACCCTTTTTCTGATAGTTGCTCCCTGCTTGTCTCACAGGGGCACCAGGAAAAGATGCACCAGGAGCATCTCCTGCTTGAAGGTGACCTCCCTCTTCGTAGTGTTCCTGATGATCACTACCATCCTGTTCACCTATACAACCAAGGGTTTCTGCAGTTCGGGCCTCACCAGTACCCCAGCAGGCACTCCTGACTCCTGTCCATGGTCTTCTGGAGCATCCACCAAGAAGGCCTTGCCCTCGAGCATTCTGGGAAATTTGGGATTTCCCAGTACTCTCGCTACTTCCCCAGGCTGTAACATGATTGGCTTGGACTGGGTGAACCACAGAGTCCTCGTCTAAACTCGTTATCTGGCCCAATGCAGCCACGCACTTCCTCAAAAGCAGCTCAAAAGACCGGGTGAACGGACAGTGTTCTCAGGAAGCTCTCTTCAGCTTTCTACTTGCAGGCTCCCGTGAGCCTCCTCACAACAGGAGTGTCAGTCCCCACAAGAATTGAACCGCCGCCCTCCTCAGTGGGCTCTGAACAAACCAGTGCTAATATATCAAGGACCTCAGCCACTCCCACATCTGCCTCCGAAAACTCCAGCTTCACCGACAAATAACCATCATATAGATAATCACCCACACTAAGTTCCCAGATCTCTAGTGCACTGAATGGGGTCAAGGGTAAATGCGTCAAATACTGGTTGCAAAATGAATGGTACAGCAAAGTGACCTGTGACCCTGTGTTAAGCATGGCTGTAGTGTAAATACCCTCTGTCTGTAGCGATACACCGGAGCTTGGCCCCAATAAGCCTTCAAGAATAGGGTTTTTAGCTTTCTGGTGTTCCTTGATATATTGCTGGGAATATGTTCCCCCTGATGCACCAGGCATCTCACTGGGTCTCTTTTAAGTTCTCCCAACAACTCTTTCTGCTTAGGTTCCTGGGGTTCACTCTCTCCGAGGGGTCTCCTGTCATTCACACTCCCGCCTGAAGTGTCCCTCTTCACCACAGTTATAACAGACAATACCATCGGCTCCCCTTCTCGTGTAACACTGACTGCTAGCAGCCTTCTGTGTAGTCCGTCCCCTTAGATGATCTGCCTCCCTATCAGCTCCATCATATGCGGGGGGGGGCACACCCACTGATAACAACAAGGACGTTTCTGTTCTCAACTCTGCCACAATCTCCTCTACCGCTCCCCGGGGCAGGCTGTCCGTGGTCACTTCACCACAGGGGTCCACTACTGAGGACTGTACCCTGCTGACGGAGGCCTCCCGTGCCTCTGACGCATTCTCCTCCTCCCGTACTTCTCTGATCCAGTCAACCAAGGTCTTACGAGACAGTCAAAGACCCCAAGCAATCAGGTTCTGGAACTGGGCGTCCGTTCACTATTTGGTCCGTTCTTAACTGATCCACCTCAGCCGTCTGAATGGCCCCTTTGTGCCGCAAGCAATTTAGCTGCCTCTCCAGCCAACAACTGTAGGCAGAAGGCTTCTCTCCCTCCTGCTGACACACGTTCTGAAACCCCGTCATGAGCTCCACTGGGCTTCCTGTCGTGCCAAACACCTTCTCTAGTGCTAGCTTGTCGGCTGTAAAGTGGCGAGGGGGTTCTGTGCCTTTACAGCCGTCACTACATCAGCAGCCCACCCACTCAAACCCATTCAACCAGTCGCTGTCTTTTTACGTCATCAGAGCACTGCCACTCATCTAACAACTAAGAGTCCGCTCCACCCAAGTCTCATACCCCTCCTCCCCTTTAGGGGTGGGCTTCATTCCTGAGAACAGGTGGAGCCTATGATAGCTGGGACTTTGAACCTAGGCATTTTGCCATTTATTCGCCAGAGAGGTAAGGGCAGATACTAACTCAGAATTCTCACTCTTCACTGGGAGACAGGGACTCATTAGACCTTCCAAATCAGACCACTCCTTCCTCTCGTTAAACAGAAATGAGAAAACCCTGTCTTTGAAGTCTCCGCCCCCAGCTACAGAAGACTTGACTTGCGATTCGTCCCGCTCCCCTACACTCTCCTCCTGCCAGAAAGTATGGACAGTCCATGGCTCCCCACCTCTCCTGGGGCTCCAATAGTACCTGCTGTTACGTCAGCACTATTCTGAACTAAAACCAAGTCTGTGCCCGCCATTTCATCAAATCTCTGCCCAACAATTGTACCTTTGCCTACAGTTTTAACGGTACTTAAAAGTCAAATTAACAATTCAACAGGAGTACCAATGTCTGCTCCACTTAACACGCATGCATTCATTACTGATAACCCCGTGGATGAACAGTAACCATCCCCACATATCGAGATCACTTTACCAGACAATAATTGAGCACAGACTTAAACACACAACCTACTGGTTCAATGCTCAGAGCAATCACACAGCATCCAACGGAATCAATCCTGAACGATACCCCCACAATTGTAACCCTCAGGTTCGACCAGTGGCGTCAGTCTAGGAAAGACAGTCTCCAGCCCCATCAAACATGTGACATTTGAGGTGCAAACCCGTTTCTGTGGATGCTGCATGATTTGCTCCCCGTTACAAATCAACACCATGAATTAACAGACAGTACACCATATGCAATTAAACAATTTAGCTTTATAATTCTTAATTTGACTAAAAGGTTAGTAAAGAAAAACAAAAGGAAGAGGGTCCGCTTTAATGAAACAGTCTAATGTGTTCAAGTTAGAGCTCACGGTTTCCCTTCCGCTGGTCCTCCATCGATTTCCCCGGGCTTCGTCGACTCCCGGCCCCGCTCCAAGTCCACCCCTTTCTGGTGTCTATGGCCTCTCCTTTCTGGCATCTTCTCTCCCCATCATTCGCCGAACAAAAGACCCAGATAACCTCGGTGTCAGGCACACAGCACGAAAACGCACTCCCCTCACTGGACGGCTCACATTCCAAAGCACCCGTTATCTCTAATCATAAACTCAAATACTGCTTCTACAGAACAAGCACTACATTATCAGTGAAACCTTTCCCTGGGTGTAACTCACAGAACAAGACAGGACAAAGTCAGCATGGTTCCCTTCAGGGAAAATCTTGCCTGACAAACCTGTTGGAATTCTTTGAGGAGATTACAAGTAAGATAGTAAAGGGGATGCAATGGATGTTGTATATTTGGATTTTCAGAGGGCCTTTGACAAGGTACCACGTATGAGACTTCTTACTAAGTTAAGAGCCAGTGGTATTACAGGAAAGTTACTAGCATGGTTAGAGCATTGGCTGATTGGAAGAAGGCAGCGAGTGGGAATAAAAGGGTCCTGGTCTGGTTGGTTGCCAGAGGCTAGTGATGTTCGGCAGGGGCTGGTGTTGGGATCACTTCCTTTTATGCTGTATATAAATGATTTAGATGATGGAATAGAAGGCTTTGTTGCCAAGTTAGCAGATGATACAAACACTGGTGAAGGAGCAAGACGAGTCGAGGAAACAGGGAGGCTGCAGAAGGAATTAGGCAGATTAGGAGAATGGACAAGAAAGGGGCAAATGTAATCCAATATTGGAAAATGCACGGTCACGCACTTTGGTAGGAAAAATAAATGTGCAGACTATTTTCCAAACGGGGAGAAAATCCAAAAATCTGCAATGCAAAGAGATTTGGGAGTCATCGTGCAGAACACCCTAAAGGTTAATTTGCTGGTAGAGTTGGTGGTGAGGAAGCCAAATGCAATGTTAGCATTCATTTCAAGAGATCTGGAATCCAAGAGCGGTGATGTGATGCTGAGCCTTTATAAGACACTGGTGAGGCCTCACCTTGAGTATTGTGAACAGTTTTGGGCTCCTCATCAAAGAAAAGGTGTGCTGGTATTGGAGAGAGTGAGAGGCGGTTCACAAGGATGATTCTGGGAATGAAAGGGTTATCATATGAGGAACGCTTGATGGCTTTGGGTCTGTACTTGCTGGAATTTAGAACGACGGGGTGGTGGGGGTGGGAGGGGGGAATCTCATTGAATCCTTCCGAATGTTGAAGGGCCTAGACAGAGTAGATGTGGAATGGATGCTTCCCATGGTGGGGAGTCTAAGATAAGAGGGCACAGCCTCAGGATAGAGGGGCGTCCATTTAAATCAGAGAGGCAGAGAAATTTCTTTTGCCAGAGGGTGATGAAATTGCGGAACTTCTTACCCCAGGCAACTGTGGAGGTCAGGTCATTGGGTGCATTTAAGGCAGAGCTCGATAGGTTCTGGATTCGCCATGGCATCAAAGGTTACGGGCAGAAGGCCAGGGAATGAGGCTGAGGAGGGGAGAAAAGGATCAGTCATGATTCAAATAGCTTAATTCTGTGCCAATTACTTACTGGCTTATGGAGTCAGAATTAGGTTTAATATCATTGGCTTAAGTCCTGAAATCTGATGTTTTACAGCAGCAGTACTTTGTAATAAAAACTATAAGTCACAATTAGAAATAAATATAAATGTTAAATAAGTAGTGCAAGAAGAGAAAAAAAAGGGGGAAAAGTGAGGTTGTGGATATGGGTTTATTGTCCATTCTGAAAGCTGACGCTGGAGGGGAAGAATCTATTCCTAAAATATTGAGTGTGTGTCTCAGGCCCCTGTACCTCCTCCCTGATGGTAGCAATCAGAAGAGTGATGGGGGTCCTTAATGATGGATGTCAGCAGCTCTGGTTTAGTTGGAAGTAATTTTGCAAAAACTGTCAGTGTGATTCTGTCTAAAACCCATGTTCACACATGCACAGCACTAGAAACTATTGGAGGGGTTGCCTTTTGAATGAAATGCTAAATTGAGAATCTGTATGCTCTCTTAGTTTAATATTTGCATGGCGTGCTTTTGAAGAAGAAAGTGCATGTGGGGAAGCCTGATATCCTAATGAATAATTGTCCCAGCAATTAACGTTTAAAATCAGTTCTATTATCACTGATGTGTTGTGAAATCTGTTATAATGTGTGTTACGTACCCCGTAACTGCATTGCCAAACCAGCAGAAATGGAACACTCGTTGGAGTCTGGATTACTAGGAACTAACAAAGTTTTATTAAAGAAATAAGTAAAACAGTACTCTAATCGTAAGGATATAAATGCAACAGGTTAGCAATGATAATACACACATGTCCACAGAACTAGGGTAATAGGGATCAACCAAGCTCTATCGTAGTCTAGGGGTAAAATGATCAGTCTTAAGTGATGCAGAGTTCAGTTCAGCTTAGTATAGTTTGCAGTAATCGCTGTTGTGCCGTTGGAGGGCGGGGGGGGAATGCAATTTGGTTCAGGCAGACCTTTGATGTCTTCTATCCCACTGTGGTCACCGACTGTGACCCCTCCGTTCCGGATACGATCGTTCTTCCGCAGTGAAGCTGTCACCCAGGCAAGGGCGGACACCCACACCAGGTTCCCACCGATCGTACCTTTACACCCTGTAAGCCGATGGTCGGTTCCCGCGAACGGGATCTCCAAACTCTCACCAACTTGTGGGGGCACACTGCTCTTTCCAGGGTCTCATTATCTCGTGGTCTCGTGGTGTCCCGTGCCTTAGCGAACCTGCTCTTTTTATCCCCCTGCTGGGGTATCACCTGTCCATCAAACTTCAAACAGTTCAGGTTCAAAGCAACCAGTCTGTCAATATTCTGAGTTGTGTTTCTATTCCGTTAATCCCTCTCTCTTCTCTTATTAGCATTTTGAATGTTTCTCCATTGTCTCTCTTATCTCTCTCATTAGCATCAATCGTCCGATAGCTTGGTTTGACGTCACACCCCTACCCTTCAAAGGATTTTTACCGGGGTAAAAATCATGGGCATGAATGCACATTATCAGATACACACTAATATACGGGGTCATCAGCTATTTGGCTAATACAGAGAACTTTAAGTTTCAACACCTTGACAGACAGTCAGCAATCGCATTGTCCGTTCCTTTTATATGTTTTATTTTAATATCAAATTCCTGTAAGACCAGGCTCCAACTTAGTAACCTTTTGTTTTTATCCTTCATAGTGGCCAAAAACACTAATGGGTTGTGATCAGTGTAAATTATCAGTGGTTTCCGTGCCGGACAAATAGAAACCTCAAAATGTTATAATGCTAGTATGATTGCCAGTAATTCCTTCTCCACAGTGGAATAATTTCTGTGATGGACATTAAATTTCTTAGTAAAATAAGCCACTGGGTGGTCAATCTCCTCTTTGTCTGTCTGCAACAGCACCGCCCTGGCTGCTTCGTCGCTAGCATCTGTTGCTAGGGAGAAGGGTTTTGAAAAGTCAGGCGCACTCAGCACAGGATGGTGACACAGAATTGCCTTCAGACTCTCAAAGGCCTGTTGACAAAGGCCGTCCCACACAAACTTCGCATTCTTTGACAAGAGCTTAGTAAGAGGGAGGGTAATAACCGCAAAGTTTTTTTTTTGCAAAACTTCCGATAGTACCCCACCATCCCCAAGAACCTTCTCAGGGCTCTCTTGTCTGTCGGGATGGGGACTTCAGAGATAGCCTGCACCTTAGCCTGCATCGGTGCCAGCTGCCCCTGTCCTACCACAAATCCCAGATAAGTGACATTCGCGTGGCCGAGTTCACTTTTTGCGAGGTTCACTGTCAGGTTGGCTTCAGACAGCCGTTTAAACAGTTCCTCTACTGCCACAATGTGCTCCTCCCACATGTCACTCCAGACCACTAAATCATCAATATACGCTTCTGCGTTCTTTAGCCTTTTTGTCACTGAATTAATCATCCTACGGGGGTTTTGCTTACTAGGCTGACCTAATGTGACAACAACATCATGTACTGTCCTTTTGCATCGCATCCGGACATACGTCTGCGTGCCGGTTAATTAGCTTTATCAGCGGCTCGCTCTGTTCGGGGGTTAAGTGAGAGACCTTATCAGCAAAGTTGGCCAAAACAATAGAGCTCTCCAATCTGGTCGGCACCATACTTATCTCTTCAAAATGGGTTTTTCCCTTATCAGGTGGCACCCTAGCCTCATTAATTTTCATGAAAACACCGACTAGGTCTGCTTTCTTATCATGGTAAGCTGTTAACATATTAATAGACTCTAACTGTGTTGGCTCACATCTACAATACTCAATAATATCCTCCCTCATGCTTGGCCAGTAAAACTCTTTCATAATTCTATCGACTGTCTTCCTCACCCCAAAATGTCCACCGAGGGGTATCTTGTGGGCTAGGTTAAAAATCTCATCCCCATAAATTTTCGGCACTACCACCTGGTGCACCACCCCCCACTCCTCATCTGCGGGCACGGTACTTGGTCTCCATTTCCTCATCAGTACTCCCTCCTTCACATAATAGCCTACTGGCTCCCTTTTTAATTCTGCTTCGGAGAGAGCTGTCTCCGTCAAAACCATCAGCTCCTCGTCTCGTTCCTGTGCCTGTATAAATTCCTTCCTCGCTAATGATAAGTCTACCTCAACTCCCTCACTTCCTTCCGCTCCACTATGCTCCTTCTTCTCACTTTCTAACCCCTCCTGGTACAAGGCTGGTAAAAACGTCTCAGCTAAATCTACATTCGCTTCGGCAGCCTTTCTGGACATGCGCCGAGTCACTGCGCAAACGGGATAAACCTGTGAGCCCATGGGCGGGGCCTCAATCCTGGCAGGCTTGCTTGTCAGCTTTACTGCTGAGCACACATCTCCGCCTGCAAGGTCATTACGGAGTAAGACCTCCACGTCTTCCATCGGTAATTCGGGCCTCACCCCTATCGTGACCGGTCCGGAGACCAAGTCGCTTTTTAGGTGTATCTGGTACAAAGGTACTGCTTCGGTCCCTTTCCCAATGCCTTTTATCACACTGACCTCCCCAGTCTCGGTCTCTGCACTAAAGTCTAACTCGCTCCTTAAGATCAATGACTGACAAGCCCCAGTATTTATCCAGATCCGTACTGGAACAGGGTTTGACCCCTCCTTCACCGACACCAATCCGGCCAAAATAAACTTCTTGCGCCCTTCCTGAACTCTATCAGACCTCTTCTCCTCTAGCGGTTTGTTTTCCAGCTCAATACAGCCAGTCGGAGTCGTCATTTTTCCTTTCCCCGTCTTCTTCTTTGGGGCAAAACACCTGGACGTAATGTGACCGGCTTTTCCACAATTATAGCATACGACCCCAGGACATTTCCTACCAAACTGCTTCCCATCTTCCTTATCCTTCTCACTAGTCCCCGGCTTACCTTCTGGCTTTTCTGGCGGACTCTCTCCGCCCTCTCAACTACCCTTCTGGTAGCCTTTACTCGGGGTAAACTTCATTTTATGTGACAATGCGTACTCATCCGCTAACTTAGCAGTTGTGGCTAAGATTTCTGCCTCTTTCTCATCTGGATAGGGCCTCATACCTTCAGGGACACAACCTTTAAATTGCTCAATCAGGATTAGCTGTAGCAGTCTGTCATAATCCCCATTGACCTCTTTCGCGGCGCACTAACGCTCACAATACATCTGCATCTCACGGGCAAACTCTAAATACGTGCGGCCCCACTGCTTCCTCACATTCCGAAACCTCTGCCGGTATGCCTCCGGGACCAACTCATAAATCCTGAGTATCGCCTCTTTCACCACATCATACCTCTGGGCATCTTCTGCGGACAATGCCGAGTAAGCTTGTTGGGCTTTCCCTTTCAGTACACTCTGAAGTAAAACAGCCCACCTATCTCTCGGCCAGTCCTGACTTGCAGCGACTTTTTCAAAATGTAGAAAGTACCGATCAACATCGGCCTCCTCAAATGGGGGAACCAGCCTAACCTCCTGGGTCGCCTTGAACCCTCCACCTTGGTTCGACATGGGGCCCTGCGCTAGCGTCATCCTTAACTTCTCCAGCTCAAATTCCCTTTCCTTCTGTTTCTCTCTCCCTTGCCGTTCTAACTGCCTCTCTCTCTCTTCCCGTTTTAACTGCTTCATTCGGAACTCGTGCTCGAATCTCTATTTTACAATCTGCAGCTGTACTGCGTCTCCACCAGGTTTTCCAATAGATACCACCTCCAGCTCGCCTTGGGGAAACACACCTTTAGATACATAGTGCTCTACGATAGCTCTGTGCATCTCCGTTCTCCTCATTGTCGGCTTCCCCTTAAAAAGATTCAACCGTTTGGCCACAGCTGCCAATTCTGATTTCCTGGCATCCTCCAATGCCTCCAAGGTCGGCGCCTTTAGAAATTCCTCAATCTCCATTTCTGCTGTTTGCCCTTTCTTTCTTTCGGGAATTTTAACCCAATTAATTTACCCAGTCCCAAATTTGGCATTCAAAATCGCGGACGAGATCCCCACTTATGTTACGTACCCTGTAACTGGGTTGCCAAGCCAGCAGAAATGAAACACTCATTGGAGTCTGGATTACTAGGAACTAACAAAGTTTTATTAAGGAAATAAGTAACACAGTACTCTAATCGTAAGGATATAAATGCAACAGGTTAGCAATGATAATACACACATGTCCACAGAACTAGGGTAATAGGGATCAACCAAGCTCTATCACAGTCTCGGGGTAAAATGATCAGTCTTAAGTGACGCAGAGTTCAGTTCAGCTTAGTACAGTTTGCAGTAATCGCTGTTGTGCCGTTGGAGAGAGAGAGAGGGAGGGTGATGGAATTTGGTTCAGGCAGACCTTTGATGTCACTGTGGTCACCGACTGTGACCCCTCTGTTCCGGATACGATCGTTCTTCCGCGGCGAACCTGGCACCCAGGCAAGGGCGGACACACACACCAGGTTCCCACTGATCGTACCATTACACCCTGTGAGCCTATGGTCGGTTCCCGTGAACGGGACCTCCAAACTCTCACCAACTTGTGGGGGCACACTGCTCTTTCCAGGATCTCATTATCTCGTGGTCTCCTGGTGTCCCGTGCCTTAGCGAACCTACTCTTTTTATCCCCCTGCTGGGGTATCACCTGTCCATCAAACTTCAAACAGTTCAGGTTCAAAGCAACTGGTCTGTCAATATTCTGAATTGTATTTCTTTTCCGTTAATCCCTCTCTCTTCTCTTATTAGCATTTTGAATGTTTCTCCATTGTCTCTCTTATCTCTCTCATTAGCACCAATTGTCTGATAGCTTGGTTTGGCGTCACATGTGTCAGCAGTGTAGTGCAGAACATAAAATATACGATCAATTACAGTAAGAAATCTATAGTGGAAAAAGAGAGAGTTATAGAGTAATGGCATGGAAACAAGCTCTTTGACCGAATTTATCCATACTGACTGAGATAATCCCATTTGTCTGGGCTTGGCACATATTCTTCTAAACCTTTCCTATCTCTGTGACTATCCTAGAGTTATTTGAACATTATTGTTGTGTCTGCCTCAATTACTTCTTCTGCCAGCTTGCACCGCATACCCACCACCCTCTGCATGAAGAAGTTGCCTCTCCAGTCCCTTTTAAATCATTCCCCTCTCACTTCAGAATCAGAATCAGAATCAGGTTTATTATCACTGACGCACAGTATGTCGTGAAATATGTTGCCTTGCAGCAGCAATACAGCACAATACATAAAAATTACTATAAAACAAGAAATATTTAAAAAAACAACTAAGTAGTACTGATGTAGTGTTCACGAGTTCATTGTCATTCAGTAATCTGATGGTAGAAGGGAAGAAGCTGTTCCTGAAACATTGAGTCTTTGCCTTCGGGCTCTTGTACCTTCTCCCTGATGGCAGCAATGCGGAGATGGTATGTACTGGATGGTAGGTACTTAACGATGAATACCATCTTTTTGAGGCACCACCTTTTGAAGATGTCCTCAATGATAGGGTAACTAGTGCCCATGATGGAGCTGGCTGAATTTGCAACCTTCTCTAGATATTTCCAATCCTGTTCAGAGACCCCTCCATACCAGACAGTAATGTAGCCAGATCGAATGCTCTCCACGGTACATCTGTAGAAATCTGCTAGAGTCTTTGAAGACATACCAAATCTCCTCAAATTCTTAGTGCAACATATCCACTGGAGTGCCTTCTTTGCAATTTTATCAATATGTTGGGCCGAGGATGGACCTTCAGAGATTTTGACACTGAGGAACTTGAAACTGTTCAGCCTTTCCACTGCTGACTCCTTGATGAGGACTGGTATAAGCTCCTTGGACTTCTTGTTCCTGAAATTTACCATAAGTTCCTTGGTCTTACTAATGTTGGGTGCAAGGTTGTTGTTGCTGTAAATCTGTTCTCTCTAGTTTTGATTCCTTTTCTCTGGGAAAAAGACTGGAAAGAGATGATCTAATTTTTAACATGTTGGGGCTTGTGGTGCATAACTTTTCCAAAAGAATTACCTACCATTTGGGAGTATAGTTTTATGAGATTTCTGTGAATGGTGTTATGAAAATTATAGCCTTCTTGTCTTTAATAAGATTATGAAATTACTTTTGTTATCTGTCAGCTTAGGCAGACCTCTAGGGTTGAGGATGACTTATTTCAACTCTGGTTCTGTGGTTTCTGAGGTGGCTGATGAGGTCAATGTGGGAACTACATGTTCTTCCACAGTTGCGGAGAGGGGTAGCTAATACGTGGGTTCAAATTTTAAAGTTTACCATTCAAAGTAAATTTATTATCAAAGTATGTATATGTCACCATATGCTACCTTGAGATTCATTTTCTTGTAGGCATTCACAGTAGAACAAAGAAATATAATGGACATAAAGACTGACAAACAGCCAATATGTAAAAGAAGATAAGCTGTGCAATAATAATAAATAAATACATACATGCATACATAAATAAATACTCAGACCATGAGTTCTCGTGTTTTTGAAAGTTTGTCCATAGTTTGTGGAATCAGTTCAGAGCTGAAGTGAATGAAGTAATCCATGTTGGTTCAGGAGCATGATGGTTGAGGGGTAATAACTGGTTCTGACATGGTGGCATAGGATTATCTCCTTCCTGATGGCAGCTGTGAGAAGGCAGCATGGTTTGATGATGGATGCTGTCTACTTGTGGCAGCACAACTTATAGATAGATGTTCTCGATGGTAAATACTTACTTTTCTATGTTTTCAGTATATGACCTTTAGGGCTGTTGGTGCCATTCAAACACTCCTTCTCCTCATTGAGCAACCATAGGCAAGAGTCATCAGTAGGAATCGGTGGAGTTGTTACTATTTTTTTTAAGGAAGCTTTGATCTCATCCTTGAATTTTTGTCCTCTGTTCACCTGAAAATCATTTTAGATGAAACCGTCTGTTCTGCAGGTCTGTTGTCTGGTATGATGGCCCGTGTGATGGTGCCAGATGAGCGTGATTAGGGCTGCCTCCATAATGAGCATGCTATCCTGAGGTCAGTTCTCTCCCTTTCCATTGGCTTTGGAAGGACTTGGCAGTGACAACATTGGTGGTATCTCTCCTGTGTATTGAGGTGTCTGCTGTAGGAAGTCCAGGTCTCAAAAGCATATAGGATTGCTGGAATCATTGCTCCCAATCAATGAGGTTTTAATTACTTGATTTCCTGGCATCTTTTTCTGCAAATACTTTGCTGATGCATTAAGGTTATTGGTGGCTTTTATCGTCAATGTGGTAACTCACTCACTTTTATCACTCACCTTAACACTGAATTCACTCCACAATCTATAGACTCACTTTTAAGGGTCCTACAACTCATGTTCTCAATATTATATTTTAAATTGTTTGCATGATTTGTCTTCTTCTACATATTGGCTGTTTGTCAGTCCTTGTTTATGTACAGATAGTTCATGAATTCTATTATTTCTCTTTATTTTCCTCTAAATGCCTGCAAGAAAATTAATCTCATAGTTCAAAGTACATTTATTATCAAAATATATATACTATGTACAACCATGAAATTTGTCTCCTTACAGGCAGCTAAAAAACCAAGAAACCCAATGGAACCCATTACAAAAGACGGTCAAGCACCCAAATCTGCCAAAAAAAAAAGAACAAACTGTACAAACAATAAAAATTAAACCAATAGCACTCAGAACTAAAGTTCACAAAAGTGACAAAGCCAATTTATTGCTACGGCTGGTCCAGGAGCCCATTAGTTGCAGGCCACAGCCTCAGTTCAGTTCAGAGACGAGTAAACCTCATAGAGCAGCAAGGTTAACACCTCACCTCCTCTGCCGACACCCTAACCTTTTCAATCTGGCCCGGGACTTTATTCAGCCAAACATCAGCTCTTCCCTTGCTCTTGGGCCCAGCGAAACGCAGCGGGGCCGGATGGCCATTTTAGTCAGCCAAAGGCATCCCAGGGCATATCCTTGAAGTGTGTACTGAACAGCTGGCTAGTGGGTTTGCAGACATTTTTAATCTCTCCCTCTCCCAGTGTGTAGTGCCCTCCTGTTTCAAGTCATCCATCATTGTCCCTGTACCTAAGAAAACCAAGGTAACGTGCCTGAACATGCCCTGTCGCACTCACCTCAATTACAAGCAAATGCTTTGAGAGGCTGATCAAAGACTACATCTGCAGCTTGCTACCGCCCACACTGGACCTCCTACATTTTGCCTACCGATAGAATTGGTCTACCGATGACGCCATAGCCACTGTACTACACACCGTCCACACTCACCTGAAGAAGAGGGATGCATATATTAGGATGCTGTTCCTGGACTTCAGTTCAGCATCATAATTCCCTCCACACTTGACAGGAAGGTCAGAGATCTTGGCTTGCACCCTACTTTGTTCAGTTGGATCCTATACTTCGTCTCGGATTACCGACAGGTGGTAAGGATGGGCTCCCTCTCCTCCGCCCCTCTGACCCTCAATTCAGGTGCCCCCAGGGTTGTGTCCTGAGTCCACTCTTCTACTCCCTTTACACCTCTGACTGTGCTGCCACACACAGCTCCAATCTGCTGATCAAATTTGCAGATGACACAACTTTGATCATCTTATTTCTAGCGGTAATGAAACAGCCTACAGAGGAAAGGTTGACACCATGACACAGTGGTGCCAGGATAACAACCTCTCCCTTAATATCCAAAAAACAAAAGAACTGATTGTGGATTATAGGAGGAACGGAGACAGGTTCGGCCCGATCAATATCAATGGATCTGCAGTTGAGATTAGATTAGATTAGGTTAGACTATGAGGACACTCAGTCCTCATTTATTGTCATTTAGATGCAGTTAAAATTTACAATGTTCCTCCAAAATGATATCACAAGAAACACAGGACAAACCAAGACTAAAACTGACAAAACCAAATAATTATAAAATACACATAATTATAACATATAGTTACAACAGTGCAAAGCAATACCATAATTTGATAAAGAGCAGACCATGGTCACGGTAAAAAAAAGTCTCAAAGTCCCGATAGCCTCATCATCTCACGCAGATGGCAGAAAGGAGAAACTCTCCCTGCCGTGAACCTCCAAGCGCTGCAAACTTGCCGATGCAGCACCATTGGAAGCATCTGACCGCAGCAGACTCTGAGTCTGTCCAAAAACTTCGAGCCTCTGACACAGCATCTCCAAGCACCATCCTCTGCCGAGCGCTTCGACCCCATCCCGGCCGCCGAGCAACAAGCAAAGCCGAGGACTCGGGGCCTTTCCCTCCAGAGATTTCGGACCACACAGTAGCAGCAGCAGCGAAGCAGGCATTTCAGAAGTTTCACCAGATGTTCCTTCGTGCTCTCACATCTCCATCAAATCAGGATTGTGCACGGCACCCTACTTGACAAATAACAGACATCACCACCGGCCATCTTCTCTTCTCCTCTCCTAAGGGTGAGTAGTTTCAAGTCCCTCAGTATATACGTCACTGATGATCTCACCTGCACCGGTTTTGTGGCAAAAAAAGCACAACAGCGTCTCTTCCACCTCAGGTGACTGAAGAAGTTCGGCATGGGCCCCCAAATCCTCAGACCTTCTATAGGGGCACCATTGAGACCATTCTGACTGGCTGTATCACTGCCTGTTATGGGAACTGCATCAACCTTGACCACTGGGCATTGCAGAGAGTGGTACGGACAGCCCACACATCTGTGGATGTGAACTTCCCTCTACTTAGGACATTTATAGCAGCAGGTCCAGAAAGAAGGCTTGGAACAGGGGTAGCCAACCTTTTACATTCCATGTGTCAATATTTTCACTCACGAGTTCAGATGCACCATACAACTCTTGTAAAAATATGCGTGGAAAAACTGACGTATGGAATGTAAAAGGTTGGCCACCCCTGGCTTGGAAGATCATCGGGGACACCAGTCACCCCAGCCATAAACTGTTTCAGCGGCTTCTGTTTGGGAAATGGTACCACAGCATTAAAGCCAGGACCAACAGGCTACGGGACAGCTTCTTTCTACAAGCCATTAGACTTTTAAATTCACATGTCTAGATGTTGCAACAGAATCATAACGCAAAGATTTTTGTTCCCTTATGTTGTGGGATGGATGTAATATTTAAATAAATTCTAAATTCTGAACATCAGCTCATTCCCTGTTCTCGGGACTGGGCCCTGTTGCTTGAATTTGACCCCAAGTCTCCTCCAGCAATGGCCAAACATCATCTCATTCTTTGTTCTAAACATCAGCTCATTCCTCACTCTCAGGCCTGGGCTCCACCTCCTTGATTCAGCCCATACTTGAGCCTTGGTAATAAATTCCTTTGACATTGACTTTTGAATATGCCTGATCTGCACATTACATACCAATTTTATTTGCACCTTCTTACATAATTGGAATTTTCTTTCAAATTGTTGCCATTGTCACTAGCTCCTGTATCATCCTTGGACGAATAACAGCAACACACATCCAAGTTGCTGGTGAACGCAGCAGGCCAGGCAGCATCTCTAGGAAGAGGTACAGTCGACGTTTCGGGCCGAGAGCAAGTTTTTTTCATTCACCAGCCTGAAGTCCAATCTTAATACAGGAGCCTAAAGGTATAGCATTGTTCAGCAGGTTTGCAAGAAACACATGCACATTGATCAGCGTGTAAACACCTTTACTTCCTACACAATTTCTGATCTTGCTGTTAGCGTGCACACTCTGAGGTACTGCCCAGAGCATTACGCAACCGGTTCTTGCAGGATTGCTCATCTAATCTAGGTACTCTGGAGGTGACTCGGCAACTTCACTAAACTGTGGGAAAATTAAACACTCTCATTTCTGACTTACTGGCAGTTTTACATAACTATTTTTGGCCAGCAGCCAGTAGACTCATTTGTGCTTTCTGCTAATGTTGAAACTGGGCCAGTAATCCAAGGTCAGAAACTTCCACTCATGCATTGATCGGAGGAGATCTTCGCCACTCTCATGTGCATCTATCCAAAGGTTTCTTGGGGTAATATTTACCT
Organism: Mobula hypostoma; assembly: GCF_963921235.1. Lineage (NCBI taxonomy): Eukaryota > Metazoa > Chordata > Chondrichthyes > Myliobatiformes > Myliobatidae > Mobula > Mobula hypostoma. The sequence continues at coordinate 79,606,563 of NC_086105.1, read as the reverse complement.
AATGCTCCTGTGGCATACATTAACGTCTTCCCTTTATCTAAGCAGCCAGTAACCATGGCAATTTACCAATGATATATTCAGTTACATAACATCATATTTGTTTTTAAAGATAAGATTTATTTTTCACATATACGTTGAAGCATATAGTGAAATACATTCATGACCATTACTGAGCGGGGATGTGCTGGTGGCAGCCCACAAGTGTTGCCATGCTTCCGGCACCAACTGAGCATTCCCACAACTCACTACCCTAACCTACACCTCTTTTTGGACTGTGGGAGAACACTGGAGCACCCTGGTAAAACTCACGTGGTAACAGGGAGAATGTACAAACTCCTTAGCGGCAGGGTTGGGAATTGAAGCCTGATTAGTGATCTCTGGCACTGTAATAGCATTACACTAACCACTAGGCTACTGTGCCACACACAGGCTAACACAGTCGTTAGCATAATGATATTACAGCGCCAGTAATCACCAGTCGGGAGGTGGCTCAGATTGATTAAAAATATGAAAGAGGGCAGATAAATACATCTAGTTTTTACTTAGTAAAGTACTGCTTCTACAATGCACTCAGAAAAGACACTGTGAAATAACAAGAGCATACTGATGCATAAAGAGCATCAGTACATAAGAAATAGGAGCAAGAGTCAGTCATCTGGCCCATTAAGCTTGCTCCACCATTCAATAATATTGTGGCTGATCTGGCCATGGACGCAGGTCCACCTACTTGCCTTTTCCCCATAACCCTAATGTAGGCGGCTCAGTAGTGGTAAGTCTCAGCTGTTAAATTGGGATTTGATACCAGATGCTCCAGTTTCTTCCCACGTTCCAAAGCTGTGCAAATAGGCTTGGTGAATTGTGGGCATGGTATATTGGTGCTGCAAGTGTTGCGACACTCACACACTACCTCCAACTCTTTCTCACCGATTTGATTTGACACAAACCACACATTTCACTGTATGTTTCAATGTATATGTGACAAATAAAGCTAATCTTATCCTCAATTCCCCTGCTACGAAAAAACCTATAGAACTGCGTCTTAAAAATATGAAATGAGGAAGCCTCTACTGCTTTTCTAAGCAAAGGATTTCACAGGTTCACTACTCTCTGGGAAAGGCTGTTTCTCCTATCTCTGTCCAACAAGCACAGCAGCCAAGACCCCAAGGCAATTTTCCTTGATGACTCAGTTATGAGAAATAAAACACTCATCTTGTTTCATGAAAACTGGCAGTATTCAAAGCCACAATGCCAGGGGCACATCCCTCAGCCAGCAGCTGCCAGGTATCCCTTCCTTGTACCTGGTAAAACTCACAAGCTGTGCTCCCCTGGTGAGCCTGCAGTTTGCAAATGTCATTGAAATGGAGAACGCTTCTCACCGTGTTGTATTCTGATTCCCTCTGGACATGATTAGAGCCTTTAGAAATAGTCTGGATGATTGCTTTTTCATTATTTTTCATTGAAGCCGATACTTACCATTTGGCAGGAGGTCCCATTCAAGAACCGTTATTACAAAGAACTATCAGACTTCTGAACCAGAGTGGATAACTTCAACAATGAACCCATCCACAATCCTTCCCCCCTCCCAGTTTCACCTATGACCTCGTGGTTCCTCCTCCCCTCCCATCACTTTCTTACTTTGACTTCTCATCTTTTATTCCAGTCCTGGTGAAGGATCTCAGCCCAAAGCGTTAACTGTACTCTTTTCTATAGATGCTGACTGGCCTACTGAGTTCCTTCAGCATTTTGTGTGTGTTGCTTGGATTTCCAGCAACTACAGATTTTCTCTTGTTCAAAGTAGGTGACTCATAGAGCAGACTAGATGGGCAAAATTCCCTAATTCTGCTCCTATATCTAATGGTCTTAAGGACTGTACAACATATTCTGAGTATTATTTTTAATATTTATCTATTATTTGTTTTTTTTGCATTTGTACCATTTAAATTCTTTTGAATACTAGCTCCTGAATGTCTTTGTGAGTTGTTTTTCATTGATTCTATTATACAGTAGATATTTGTTCTACAGTAAATGCTACAAGAAAATGAATCACAGGGTAGTATATAGTGACATACAGTACATAATTTAACACATTAAGTATGCGGTATATAATATGAAAATAAATTTATTTTGAACTTTGAACATATAGATTTTCTATTTGTTCTCTCCTCATTGGCCAGTCCACGTTTCCCTCAGTTACCATTCACCACCACATTTTGGCTTTCCCTTCACCTTCTGATCAGCTTAGTTGCTTGTCCAATCCTTGGCATAAGATAACTGGAATTTTTTCCATGGAAATATTGGAATCGTTGATAATTTTGTATTTGGCACTCCCTGATCATTGATGCCAGACACTCCCTGAAGTCCTGAAACCAAGCAGGAGTGTTTAGAATCTTGGCACTATTGTTCATCTTCAAACCAAACTTCAGTAACGCATCTTCACTCAGAGATTGTCAGGCTGCTGAAGCAGGGACCCAATCACAGACCAAGTATTATGTGCACTGTGATATTTACTGAGTAGTAAATCCAGAGGGGCAACAAAGTCAGGATTAAAGTTCAGGCAGAGATCAAAAATTCCAGAGAAATCCAAAAAACAAAATTGAGAAACAGGCACAGTCGACATTCGGATGGACGGAGTTCAGATACAAATGCTGGAAAGGTTCAGGAAAATGCACTAGCACAATCTGGCAACAAACATGTGAAAACACAGGACTGAAATACACTGAGCAATAAACAGAGAGGCAGATGACAGGTGGAGCACAATGAGACACAGGTGGCAGCAAAACAGGTAATAATGAGAAACAGGTGAGAGGCGGAGTACTCAGTAATACAGGAGCTGGAGTAGAGCAGGAGCGGGGACAGGAGCACATGGGGCATGAAAACTAACAAGAGCACATGGCAATACAAAACCACAGACTGATGGCTAGGGGGAAAGCACACAAAAAAACAAAGTTCAACTGAAGGTACTGACAGACCTCCTGTCACAATCTCCAAACTCTGCCACTGTGCTTTCCGAGGAGAGTCAGTCACTTTGTCATGGTGGAGAGGACTGTGAGCTCCTGAGGTACTGAGAGAGATTCCATCTGGAGGTTCCAAATCTGGCGCTTAGCTCCTAACAAGCACGGAAAGGTCAAGTGGAAGGTTCCAGCCAAAGAGCAATCCAACCAAGACCTCAATGGTGAAGATGAAGACACATATAAAGCAGAAGAGGGTGGCTAAAGTCAACGTAACAAGATGAGGAGAGAAAATTGATATTGGGTGATAAGGAAATGGCTGAGGTATTTAATGACTATTTTGTGTCGGTCTTCACAGTGGAGGACACATCTAATATGCCAAAGAATGATGTTATTCATGAAATGGGAGGTGAGGACCTCGATAAAATCACTGTCACTAAAGATAGTGATGAGCAAACTAGAGGGCCTGAAGGTAGATAAGTCCCCTGGTGCATCCCAGGGTGTTGAAGGAATTGGCGGAGGTTATAGTACACATGTTGGTAATCATTTACCAAAACTCTCTAGACTCTGGGCAGGTCCCGGTGGACTGAAAGACAGAAAATGTCACGCCACTTTTTAAAAAAGGGTGTAGGCAAAAGGTGGGCAACTATAGGCCAGTTAGCTTAACATCTGTAGTCAGGAAACTGTTTGAAGCTGTCGTTAAGGAAGAAATAGCGAAACATTTAGAAAGGAGTGGTTCTATTAGACAAACACAGCATGGATTCAGAAAGGGCAGGTCCTGTTTGACAAACTTCCTGGAGTTCTTTGAGGACATAATGAGTGCAGCGGATAGTGGGGAACAAGTGGATGTCATATACTTGGATTTCCAGAAGGCATTCAATAAGGTGCTGCACAAGAGACTTATAAATAAAATACAGATGCATGCAGTCGGAGGAAGTGTATTGGCATGGATAGTGGATTGGCTAACCAATAGAAGGCAGAGAGTTGGTATAAATGGGTGTTTCTCCAGTTGGCAGTCAGTGGTGAGTGGGGTTCCGCAGGGGTCAGTGCTGGGTCCGTAGCTGTTTACCATTTACATTGATGATTTGGAAGAGGGGACTGAGTGTAGCGTAGCAAAATTTGCTGATGACTCTAAACTGAGTGGAAAAGCAAATTGTACAGAGGATGTGGAGAGCCTGCAGAGGGATACAGATAGGTTAAGTGAGTGGGCCAAGGTCTGGCAGATGGAATACAACATTGGTAAATGCGAGATCATCCACTTTGGAAGGAATAATAGAAGGGCAGATTATTATTTAAATGGTGAAAGATTGCCATATGTTGTTGTGCAGAGGGACTTGGGAGTGCTTGCTCATGAATTGCAAAAAGTTGGCTTGCAGGTACAACAGGTTATTAAGAAGGCAAACGGAATGTTGGCCTTCATTACTAGAGGTATTGAATTCAAGAGCAGGGAGGTCATGCTGCAACTATACAGGGTACTGGTGAGGCCGCACCTGGAGTACTGTGTGCTGTTCTGGTCTCCATACTTGAGGAAGGATATGCTGGTTTTGGAGGCAGTGCAGAGGAGGTTCACCAGGTTGATTCCAGAGATGAAGGTGTTAACCTATGAGGTGAGATTGAGTCACCTGGGTCTATACTCTCTGGAATTCAGAAGAATGAGAGGAGATCTTATAGAAACTCACAAAATTTTGAAAGGGATAGATAAGATAGAAGTAGGAAAGTTGTTTCTATTGGTAGGTGAGTCTAGAACTAGGGGACATTGCCTCAGGATTCAGGGGAGAAGATTTAAGATGGAGATGAGGAGAAACTGTTTTTCCCAGAGAGTGGTGAATCTGTGGAATTCTCTGTCTAGGGACGAAGTTGAGGCTTCTTCACTAAATATATTTAAGATACAGTTAGATAGATTTTTACATAGTAGGGGAATTAAGAGTTATGGGGAAAAGGCAAGTAGATGGAGCTGAGTTTACGGACAGATCAGCCATGATCTTATTGGATGGCGGGTCAAGCATGATGGGCCGGATGGCCTACTCCTGCTCCTATTTCTCATGTTCTTATAACAATGGCGGTGAAAATGGGGGAAGGATGCAGCAGTGAATTCATCTTGAATTCTATGCCACCGGACCATGACCCCGATCTGTTGAGGTCTGTGTGATTGCTGCCTGTGCAGCAATCTCCTGACGTTAAAGAAAATCACACACAGGGTTCTGCATTAGGCCACTGTCCAGGCTCATTTACTGTTGAATGTCTCATTGCGCTTTTGTATTCAGTGGACTTGACTAGCAAAACGCTAGCTAACCTTCCTTAAATATGTTTTACAAAGTTAGGGCCAAACTCTGTTAATTTGCATCCAGTATAAGATTCAAACTTCAAAATTCAAGATTAAAGATTTTTTTTGTCATTCTTTAGTACTCGTGTGTAATGGAGAGCTGAATGATTGTTACTATGAATCCAATGTAGCAAAGGAAAAAACATAATAAGATAAAAAACAATAAAAAAACAAAAAAACACAATAAAAATAATATAAAAGCAATCATATAAAGCACAATGTACAAGAAAGGGTTCTATACATAGACTGACTGCATGTCCATAAAGTGACACTCAGTGATGTGTCTGTCATGCTGGTGGGTAGTGGGATAAGCTAATGGGTGGAGGTGTTGATCACTCTCTTGGCTTGGGAGAAGTAACTGCTGTTGAGTCTAGTGGTCCTGGTGTGGATTCTGCATAGCCTCTTCCAAGATGGTAGTGGGACAACAGTCTATAAGCAGAATTAATAGGATCATTCCTGAGATTGCTGGCCTTTTACTGGTACCTTTCTGTATATATGTCTTTGACATCAGGTAGACTGCCTTCATGGTACCTTGATGACTGCTTGACACATTGTCTCAGTGGTCAAGAACCTGTATTTGTTTCTGGACTCAGGACACCTGGTTCTAAAATTGTAATGCATGTTTTTTTTTCATCTTTCCCTTTCCTATCTCTCAAGCCTTACAATTATTTGCATTTCTGATCTTTAAAGATTGCTTCATGTGACTGAAGGTGGAAATTGTTTGATGAGAAATATATAAAATTTACCATATACCTGTATTTTTGTTGGTAGTTTCTTGATTGTTTGCACTGTGGCCTGGTACAACAATTCCAATGTGTGGAATGCAATAGTCTGTTGAAGTCTGGGACTGAAAGGTCGACTCGCTATTCCTCTCCACAGATGCTGCCTGACATGTTGAATTCCTTCAGAACTTTGTGTGTTACTCTGGATGTCGAGCATCTGTAGAATCTCCTGTGTCACAGATAGGTGTGGACACAGTGCAGACCTTCATGGACACAGCCATCCCCATGATTGACAGAAGGTGCTGCCTCAAGAAGGAAAAAAGTACCATTAAGGATTCACACCACCTGCATTATGATCTTTTCTCATTGGGCAGGAGGGACAGAAGCCTGAAGTCCCACACCACCAGGTTCCAAAACAGCTACTTTCCTATAATCATTAAACCTTGAACTAGCCTGCACAACTCTAATCCTTCCTCAGCAATGGAATACAGCTGATTACGACGCTCTTGTTTTTGTGTTTGTTTTTTGCCCTAATATCTTTTCATTCTCTCTCTTCACTGTCTTGTATATTTTACATATAATTATTGTATAATTTATAGTCTGTGTTGTCTGTACCTGCATGCCTTGAAAGCTGCTGTAAGCAAAATTCTATTGTACCTGTACTTGTACATATGAGAATAAACTTATGTGGCTGTTCGGCAGTTGAATTTACATATTATCTATTAAACTTTGAACAATGAATGAGGGAGTTATTCGCCCTCTCATGTCCTTTCTAACCTGGTTGACCAGGGATTAGGATGATTAAATTCAAGTTCAAATTTAATAGTCATTCAATCAAACACATGTATACAGCCAAATAAAACATTGTCTTTCATGGCCATGGTGCAAAACACAGCACTTACAGTCACACACAGCACATATAGTTGTGATAGCACATCGTCAGGTCCCCAGGTCTCCCAAACAACATCATGGTAAATATTTTCTGCATTCTTTCTAGCTTAATAATATCTTTCTAATAATCATCATTATGTGCCATTTTTTATGACTTGTGACCATGGTCTATGATCATATTTTTCTACAGCAGTGGCTTGCCATTGCCTTCTGTGCAGTGTCTTTACAAGACAGGTAACTAGGACTTGGGATATGGACCAGCTGCTCATACAACCATACACCACCTGATCCTTTGGCATCCCATGACCCTGATCAGGGGCTAAGCAGGTGCTACACCTAGCCTAAGGGTGACCTGCAGGCTAACGGAGGGAAAGAGTGCCTTCTACCTCCTTTGGTAGAGACGTAGCTCCATCCTGACACCCCGTGATAGCACATACAATCACGAAAAATAACGTTAGCATAAGTCACTGAGTGATGTGGCCTGAAGATTTATGGTGCATGGAAGGTTGTCATGAGCCACATTTCCTCAAAAACAAACTCACAGCAATTCCTCATCTCATGCTGAGTCAGAATCAGACAAACACAATCCAGCTCGTCTTTCACGGAGTGAACACTGGAGGGCTGCACTGACAGGAGGGGTCTGCCCTCAACCCAGCACGGATTCCAGTGTGCCCACTACATGTCTCTTCTCTCCCATGTCACATCTGGCACCTATCACATTAGGTATATAACATTTCTTTTCTCCTTGGCCTCCACAGATGGCTGTGGCAAAGAATTCCACAGATTCACCTCCCTCTGGCTAAAGAAATTCCTCCTCATTTCTGTTCTGATAGTATGCCCCTCTATTCTGAGCCTGGGTTCTCTGGTGTTATATTCTCACACCGTAGGAAACATCCTCTCCATATCCACTCTATCAAGGGCTTTCACCATTTGATAGGCTTCAATGAGGTCACCCCTCATTCTTCTGAATTCTACTGAATATAGGCCATGCAAATGACAAGCTATTCAATCCTGGAATCATTTTTGTGAACATCCTTTGAACCCTCTGCAGTTTCAGCACATCCTTTCTAAGCTAAGATGCCCCAACCTGCTCACAATACCCCCCAAGTGAGGCTTGCAATGCCCAATTATATGCATGTGACCAATCAATACTAGCCCATACATCCTTAGAATGTGGGAGGAAATCCGGATAACCAAAGGAAACCCATGTGGGCATGAGGAAATGGTGGAAATACCTGACTATCTGTGAAGACGGTACCAAACTGCACTCTGTCAAGGTTGCGGCTCAGTCTTAGGTTTTTTTGCTGGTTTTTTAGCTTCATAGTGGTGGTATTGGGGTCAGAGAAAGTATTTAGGAGGCACGTCATTTGTTTTATTACCAACACATCCCTAACTCTTCTCATTACCACTATCACAGAGCAGATATTGGAGCCTGAAGACACAAACTCTACATTTTAGGAACAGTTTCTTCCCCTCCACAATCAGATTTCTGAATGAACAATGAACTAACCTGTGAACATTCCTGATTATTTTTGGTCTCTTTTTGCACCATTTATTTAATTTAATTTATATATATATATAAGCAACTGTGAAGGAAGAAAAATTGCCTTAATGTTACAAACTGAAAATCTTCTATCAGAAAATGCCAGTGCTGATACAAACAGGAAAAGATGATTATCTGAAAGTGTTGAATTCAACTTGTGTGGACAGAAAACAACAGTTTATTGAGCTTATATTGGGCATCATTGAATCCGAATTGGAGTCTAAATGTAGAGAATGTCAGAGTGGGAATGATACTGAAAACTAATTGATGGGTAACTTTTTCGCTGGAGTATTTCCCAAGATCAAAGCTGAACTGTCTAGCTCATTACAACAATCCAGTCAACTAAGGGCAGAATCCAACAATTTTATTATATTATGCTGATTTGGGCAATTAATTTTCCTCCACAGTACCCTTCTTGGTAAGACACTATCCCTAGGTCAAAAGTGTGCTTGTTCAATATTGCAGGGTAAGTGAGTGGCAGTTCTGTGGGCAAAAATAACTTAAGAGATGACAGAGAAGAAAGGCCAGACTGGTTCAAGCTGACAAGAAGGTGAAAGTAACTCAAATAACCATGTGTTACAACAGTGGTGTGCAGAAGAACATCTCTGAATGCACTGTTACGTACCCCGTAACTGGGTTGCCAAACCAGCAGAAATGGATCACTCAGTTGGAGTCTGGAGTACTAGAACTAAGAAAGTTTTATTAAAGAAACAAGCAACACAGTAATCGAAAGGATAATAAATGCAACAGTTCAGTGATGATAAACACACATGTGCACAGAATTAAGATAACAGCATCAATCAAGCTCTATCGTTGTCTAGGGGTAAATGACCAAATTTCAAAATGACTCAAAGTTCAGTTCGCAGTAATCGTTTCCATGGCGATGGACAACGTGGGGGAAGAGAGACAGAGAGAACAGGAACAACTCATCATTCAGCACGGCTTCACTCACAGATCAGCGAGATTGCTCACAAACAGCTTTTGGGCGGGTCCTTGGTGATGTCACCTGAGGTCACCGACTGTGACCCCTCCTCCAGATGCGGTCGATCCTCTGCAGTGAACCCGGCACCCAGGCAAGGGCGGACACACACCGGGTTCCCGCTGATCGTACCTTTCCACCCTTGTCGTTGTCTGGCACTTCTCACCCACTCGTGAGAGGCGCACCGCTTCCAGGGTCTCGTTACCTCGGGTGGCGTGTGTGTCTGTCTTAGCGAACCTGTCCCTTTTTATCCCCCTGCTGGGGTATCGCCTGTCCATCACTTCAAACAGTTCAGGGTTCAAAGGGGGGAGCCGCTCCAGACAGCTCTCTCTCCCACATTCCTTCATTACACATCTCCAGACGCTGCTCCATTGTTCCTTATCTCTCCTTCCCCTGAGGGCAGGTGGCAGACCAACTGCTGATGCCACTGATGCTAGCCCAGGCCAGCAAACGTCTTAATTTTATGTGTATTCTCGTAACAGCACAATATGTCAAACCTTGAAGTGGATTGGTTATAGCAGCAGAAGACCACAAACACACACTCAGTGGCCACATTATTTGGTACATTGCAGACACTGAGTGCATTTTCATGTATCCTTATGGAAGGAGAGATTGCTATGGAGTTGGATTGGAGCCTCGAGTTAGATTTGCTTACTGTGTTAGTTTCTTGAGTTTTTAAATTAATTAAATATATCATTGTGCAATTCTCTGGTAAAGGAAGTGCAAGAGGTTTTTTTATTCAGTGTGAGGACTCAATTACCCTTGCGGCTCATCTGTCCCTGAATGACATTTAGCAAACCCCAAGCTCAATTGTGAACCTATTTATATAATCTGTACAATTTTGCTATAACAACTAAATCTTTGTTAAATGCAAATTCCTTACCTATGATTCAATCCGAAACAGAGAAAAATAAACAACTCAGTTCCACTATGAAAGGACAAAAAGTTTACATATATCAATAGTATATTAGCAAAAATAACACAAATGTAGCACTTTTTGTTTGGGCAGGAGAGGATTTTTCTGGCTTCAAGCCACATCTATCAATGCAAAGTCTACTGTGAGCTCAGGATATGAACTGTTAGTTCAAGGGCCTCTTCGTTGCACAATATCAGGCTGCTCTGTGTATTTGACACTGGTTCCCGTATCAAAGGAGTTTAAGAAAATGCATTTCCACTCTCACTATTTCTCAAGGGAGTCTGAGAGCATGTTCTGTACGATGATATTGTGGGCTGCAACATTAGCAGACTTGACCATTCATTACTTCAACAGAATCTAGTTGGACTGACGGCTCTGTTAAAACGCCAGACCAATTAGTGTAATATGAATGCAATAAATGTCATTCCTCCGTGTTTATGAAACCTTCTTTTCAACCCACACCCCATTTATCTATTAAATCTCCTGTGTTATATGGAGAGGCCTTGGCCCAAAATGTAGTGTGCTTGTTCCTCTTCATAGATGCTGCCTGATTTGTTGAGTTCCTCCAGCACTACTTTGGACAAATGAGGGTTGTGTTTTCTGGAGCAGTGGAGGTTGAGGGGAGACCCTGATAGACCAGAAGAATCAGGTCCTTCAGTCCATCTATTGCAAACTGATCTTGTCCCATCGACCTGCCCTCCATGCCACTCCCATCCATGTACTTATCCAAACTTCTCATAAACATCGAAATGAAACCACATCCACCACTTTGCTGGCAGTTTTTACTACCCTCTGCATGAAGAGGATCCCCCTTAAATAAATCACCTTTCAAACTTAATCTACAACCTCTAGTTCAACTCTCAGCCAACCTCAGTGGAAAAAGCCTGCTTGCATTTACCCAATCTAAGCCCCACATAATTTTATATAACTCTATGAAATCTCCCCTCATTCTCTTATGATCCAGTGACAAATTCTTAACCTCTTCAGCTTTTTCCTATAATTCAAGTCCTCAAGATCTGGCAACATCCTTATAAATTTTCTCTGTACTCGTTCAATCCTTGTGACATCTTTCCTGTAGGTAGGTGACCAGAACTGCACAAAAAACTCCATATTTGCCTTTGACAATGTCTTATACAATTTCAACATGACATCCCAACTCTTGTGTTCAACAGCTACCTTTATGGAAGTGCCAAAATCTCTCTTTGCAACCTTTTCTACTTGTAATGCCACTTACAAGGAATTATGGACCAGTGTTCCCAGATTCCTTTGCTGTACCACACTCCTTACTGCCTGAGTTTGTCCTACCCTGAGTTCGTCCTCCCAAAGTGCAATACCTCACACTAATCAGTATGAAATCCCATCTGCCATTTTTCCAGCTGGTCCAGATCCTGCTGCCAGCTTTGATAGCTTTTCTCCCTGTCCACTATGTCCCCAATCTTGGTGTCATCTGCATAGATGTTTATAAAGCTATGAGAGATGATGGTGGACAGCTGGTAACCAATGCTGAAATGTAGAGCATGCTTTAAGGTACAGAAAAGTTAAGAGGGGGGAAGTTTAAAGGAGATGTGTGGGTCAAGTTTTTACACAGAGTGCTCAATGTCTGAAATGAGCTGCCAGAGAGGAACATGGCCACTCAAAGCCAACCCTATATCCCCAAAAGGTGGAAACAGGTGAGAGCGGCCGACAGGGCTCTGGTGAAGTTGTATAGACCAATACAATGGATTACAGAGACATTGATGAACTCCAACCAAACCATCGACTTTGTGGATAATGGAGACGGAATGTCATCAATGGCCTGTGCTCCACTGGGTGCGAAGGGTCCAAGAAGAAGGAAAGACACATGAATATGAAGAGATATGGAGGGACGGAAGTGATTAGGGGTGTTCAGTTTAGTTACTTCAGCACACCACCATGGGCTGGAGAGTCTGTTCCTGTGCTGTATTATTGTACCTTCTGTCAGAATACATTGAGGACACTGAAAAGTGATAAGTTTTAATTTGGCCTTTATAATCTTTGCTCCATGCTCCAGCTTTTTGTAGAAAGAGCTAATTTTATTATCACTCTGCACGTGTTTACAAAAAATCAGCTTTTCTAACCCATAATACACTCCAAATCAGGTGATCGAGTCTGTGTTAGCTGAATCAGAATCAGGTTTATTATCATTGACATATATTTTGAAATATGTGAGAGTGCAATGCATAAAAGATTAGAACATAGAACAGTAGATCACAAGAACAGGCCCCTCGGCCCACAATGTTCTGCCAAACCAGCTAAAAAGTAAATCAAACTACCCCCCAGAAAACTAATCTCTCCCACCTACACAATGACCATATCCCTCCATCTTCCTCATTTTCATGTGCCTACCTAAATGTCTCTTAAAAGCCTCTAATGTATTTGCTTCTACCACCATACCAGGCATCACATTCCAGCCATCCAGCACTCTCTGAGTAAAAAACTTACACCTCACATTCCCCTTGAATATCTCCCCTCTCACTTTCAATGCATGTCCTCTGGTATTAGACATTTCAACCCTGAGAAACAGATACTGTCTGTCTTCCTTATCTATGCCTCTAATAATCTTATAAATCTCTACCAGCTCCCTCTTCAGCCTCTGCCGCTACAGAGAAAACAACCCAAGTTTGTCCAGGCTGTCATATACCCTCTAAACCAGGCAGCATCCTGGTAAACCTCTCCTGTACCCTCTCCAAAGCCTTAAAATCCTTTCTATAGTGGGGCAACATGAATTGAACTCCCATTGGGGATCACTGTATTACTCAGCTAGCTTCAGTTTCAGGTGTTTAGCATTATTAACATTTGGTTAGGTAACCTTGTGAAGTCATGGACACATTAGAGAAATCACTCCTGATTAACATCCTGGCCTTCAATCCTACTGAAGCATCTACCAGCTTCCAAATATGGCAGATTTCCTAGTCCATTGATTATTTGGGATGAAAACCAACTGGGTGAAAAATGAGGTCACCAATATTTCAAAATGTGGTGGAATTGAAACTACAGGAACTTGATGTCTTGCTGACTGATTTGCCAGGTTAATGGGGACTAAGTTAGGCAGCCTCTTCAAAGAACTGCACAGGATACTACGGGTCAAATGATCTCTTCCAGCGTTGTTAAGATATGCCAGAGAGCATGTGTTAGATTATGAAGACACGTAGTCCCCTTTTATTGTCATTTAGTAATGCATGCATTAAGAAATGATACATTATTTCCTCCGGTGTGATATCACAAAACACAGGACAAACCAAGACTGAAAAAACTGACAAAACCACATAATTATACATATAGTTACGACAGTGGACAATACTATAACTTGATGAAGAAAGTCCGTGAGCACAGTAAAGTTTCAAAGTTTTTCAAATGTCCCACATCTCATGCAGTTGGGAGAGGGAAGAAAAACTCTCTCTGCCATGCTGACCACAATATAACTCTGAGCCCGAAAACTTCGAGCTCTGATCAGCTCTCCGACACCGAGTACTGAGCGCCATCTCTGTCTGAGCGATTCGACGTCTTTCTCGGTCGCCAAAAGCAGGCAAGGACGGGGATTTTGAGACCTACCCTCTGAAAGATTCCCGACCACACAGTAACGACAGCAGTGGACGGGCATTTCAGAAATTTCTCCAGATGTTCCTCTGTGTTTTCACGTCCATTCTCCATCAAATCAGAATTGTTCACTGCCCCTATTTAACAGATACGATATCATTTTTCACCGGAGATCTGCGCACGCACGGCGCGCTGCCATCTTCTTCTCCTATAACATATCCCTGGTACGAGGACATGTTGAGCAAGCCAGGGCTTTTCTCTTTAGAGTGGAGGATGATGAGAGGTGACTTGAATGAGGTGTACAAGATGATAAGAGGCACAGACTGAGTGAAATCTAGAGACTTGTTTCCCACAGCAGAGATAGCTGATACAAGAAGGCATAATTTAAGGTGATTGGAGGAAAGTATACAGGGGATGTCAGAGGTAGTTTTTTTAAGCAGAAAGCGGATATGTGTGGAACACACTGCTGGGGTGGTAGTGGAGACAGAACTATTAGGGACATTTAAGAAACCCTTAGATAGGCACATGGATGATAGAAAAATGGAGAGCCCTGTAGTAAGAAAGGGTTAGATTTATCTTGGAGTAGGTTAAAAAGTGAAAGGTACTGTACTGTACTGTTCTGTGCTCTGTGTTCCAACAATGCAGAATTCCACCCTCGTATCAGCCAGGTAATAGAATACTGAGTCATACTATCAAAATAATAGCGATGTCATGTTTGAATCAGACTACATGCTGTGCAGACTTTCCATTAAAACCCATGGGCAGTTCAGTGAAAAGCAAATTTAGGGACTGATTCATGATAAAAAATGTTAGAAATTCAAGTGTGGATCGATGGGACTAGGCACAGGCTACATGGGCCAAAGGGCCTGATTCTGTGCTGTAGTGCTTTATGACTCTGTGACCGTAAACAACGGGAGCAAGACAAGGGAGGGGGAAGACTTAGAATGGTTAAAGGCAAATTCAGTGCTGATGTCAGTACATTCCTGAGAAGATTCAACTGACTGAATGCATTTTTGGGTGAAGCAGAAGAGGTGAGTTACCTTCGGGGTAATTTTCACGCATCTAGAAAGAAAGAAATCAATGGGATCTGATTGTCTACTGGCCAATATGTGATCAGATTGGTTGGAAGGAAACAAACCAATCATATGGAAACCAATGTGCTCAATTGGTCATTGGAAAGGCATGGGATCAGCTACTTCATATACTCTCAGATTTTAGATTTAAAAAATGACCCCATCTGGAATATGTACTGGAGCCTTAGGACCCACACCACCATGTTAAGGAACAGTTACGATACTAGAACCATCAGGCTCCTGAAACAGCATGGATAACTTCACTCACCTCAACTCAGAACCAAAACCACAATCTACAGACTCACTTTCAAGGTCTCTACAGCTCATGTTCCCAGAATTATATTTATATCTGTGTATACATAGTATATTATATAGGGTACTCTGCAAAAGCAGTGGTCACATATATATAGCCTGCAGACCTGAGACTTTTGAACAGTACTGCATTTATCAAAGTGGAGCGAAAAGTGAATTTGTAAATCTGGTTGGGGTAAAGATGCTGGGAATGGTGAGGGTGGAGGGCTGCGGGAGGCGTGTGGGATGCTGGCAGAGAAGGAGTGCTAGGGCAGAGGGTGGCGCGGGTGTAGAGTCACTAGGCAAGGTCCTTTGATTCCAAACAATTGGTTTATTGATCATAACAGGATGTTTCTCTGGTACTTCCTGCTCCCTCCCCTCACCCTTCCCCCTTTTCCCAACCATGATTCCTCTCTCCCTGCTCCCCTTCCTACTCTCAGCCACAATAGACCCATATCAGAATCATCACTCACATATGTCATGATATTTGTTTTTTTTATGGAAGCAGAACAGAGCAATACATAAAATTACTACAGTACTGTGCAAATGTCTTAGGGTCTCCAGCTATGCAGTGTACATGTGCCTAAAACTTTTGCACAGTACTATACACATATGTGGTATATACTATATAAATATAATATCATTATCAGGATGTGACATGTTGTATGACATGGGTGATCATGGTCTTATCCAGCCCAGCTAACTGAGGTGTTGATGGATATATTCAACATCTCTCTGGAATAATCCATTGTCCTCTTGGTTTTCAAGGTGTCAACTATCATTCCTGTACCAAAGAATTTGCCTAAATAACTATTATTCTGTGGCATTAATAACAACCTGTGGCTTTGGGCGACTGGTTTTATGGAGCACATTAAAGCCTTTCTCTCGGCTACACTGGACCCTTTCCAGTTCGTTTATTGCTCAATCTACTGATGATGCAATGCCCCTTGCCCTCCATTTTGTCTGTCCCACCTGGAAAATGTGGTCTCATACGCCAGATGAACTTGGGAATCCTTGTGCAGGATTCCCTAAAGGGTAAATTGCAAGTTCAGCATTCAACACCATCATACCCCAGAAACTGGTGGGAAATCTGTCCTTGCTGGGTCTCAACACCTCCCTCTGCAATTAGATACTGGACTTCTTAACAGTAAGGCCACAGTCAGTCCGTGTGGGCAGCTGGGTCTCTCGTCCTGTTACAGTGAGCACTGGTGCTCCCCAAGGCTGTGTGCTCAGCCCACTGCTGACGCAGGATCCAGCTCAAACCGTCTCATCAACCTTGTAGATGACACAACAGTGGGTGGCCTTATCAAGAATGATGATGAGACAGAGAATAGAGAGGAAATGGAACAGCTGATGGATTGGTGTGAGAAGAACAACCTAAGCCTGAATGTGGAGAAGACAAAGAAAATCATTGTGAACTTCAGGAAGGTGCAGACACGCTATATCCCTTTGCAAGTATATGGCTCATTGGTAGAGAGAGTTAAGCGCTCCAAGTTCCTGGGTGTTCACGTTATGAATGACCTCACCTGATCCCTCACTATCACCTCCTTAAATAAGAAGGCACAGCAGCACCTCCACTTCCTGAGGAGATTGAGGCAAATAAGTCTCCCTTTCTCTTCCCCACCCCCCACCAATCTTAACTGAATTTTACAGGAACACCATTGAGAGTGTCCTGACAAGTTGCCTCTCCATCTGGTATGGGAGCAGCCAAGCATCGAACCGAAAATGGCCGAAATGATCAGAGGGGTCTCCCTGCCATCCATTGGGGATATTCTAGCATCAGGCAGGAGACTTCCATGCATAAAGACAAGAGCAATCAGGATAGGAAACAGCTTCCTCCTTCAGGCCATTAGACATCTGAACTCCCTGCCACATCACATTTGAAGTGTCACCAGATAATTTGTATTATACTCTGCAATATTTAACATGTAACTTTGTTTATTTATGTGTAATTCACTTGTAGATTTAATTATTACTTTCCTAAGTTGTTGTGTGTTATGTGTACTACTGTGCTTTACACCCTGGTTTGGAGAAATGTTGTCTCATTTGGCCGTATACATGTACATAGTTAAATGACAATAAACTTGACTTGACTGTGATTGGCATATGTTTCTACAGAAGTGGTTTGCCATTGCCTTCTTCCGGGTAGCGTCTTTGCAAGATGGGTAACCCCAGCCATTATCAGTATTCTTCGGAGATTGTCGGGGGTCATTAGCCACATAACCAGGTGGCTGCTCGTAGGACCATCCACCACCTGCTCCCTTGGCTTCACATGACCCTAATTGTGGGGGTAGGGCTGCCTGGCAAGTGCTACACCTTGCCCAATGTGACAAGGTGCAGGCTAGCGGAGGGAAGGAATGCCTGACAACTCCTTTGGTAGAGACGTATCTCCACCCTGCCACCCAAAAAAAATTGGGAGGGGGAGGTGGTCGACAGCTGGGAAGTTCCAGTTCATTTATTGTTACATTTTAACTTGGGTGATACAGTTATTCGCTTGTGTATTTGTGGGTCACTCTAACTGTAACCAGGGTGTATGATGGTCACCTCCACCATCTGTATGAGACTGGATGGGTTCACTCTCTGGGTCACAATAAAACGGTTGTTGAGTTAACAAGCTTTCTCATCTGTCATTATGGACCAAATGCTCACCATAATATCATATACTGTATATATTACATACATTCAGTAGCCTGTTTATTAGGTGCTCCTGCTCATTAATGCAAAAATGTGGTGAATATACAGTGATGTTTTGCAGGCAGCTAACAAAACTACTAACTATTCTACTAATGATGCTTTTTCTGGACTATGATTACTGTAATCTGCTGCCTGTAATTTCTCTTTGGGTCCTGTGCTTTTGAATCGTCTGATCGATCTGTGCTCCTTGCAGCATCCTGAAGGATTCAGCAAACTGGACTCTCGAGAATGCAGATACTGTGGTGGCAGGCAGTGCTGGAGTGGACTATGGGCCAGATTAAAACTTCAGGCTGGATTGAAGCAGTGAGGCTTGAGCCCAAGAGGAAAAACTGAACCCAATGGTTAGTCAATATATGTACTGAGCCAGAATAAAAAGATTAAGGCATTGAGGTAATGGGCGGAGAATGAAACAGTGTTCATTCAGGATCCCCCACCTGAGTCCATCTTGTCTGCCTATGAATTATCTCCCTCTCTTCTCACTACCATCATGCAGGTGGTGAAGGAGTCTTTGGTCTCACGCCACTAGATGTTTTGTGCCTGCCTGCAAGAAGATGAATCTCAAGGTTGTATACAGTATATACAACCTTGAGATGTATATAGCATATATAGTATACTTGCTTCAAGCTTATGACTCTGAGGCTAAGCACAGCTCAAATGCAATATTTAAGTTTGCTGATGACATCACTGTGTCGGCCAAATCAAATCAGCATGTAGGAGGAAGATTGAAAATCTAGCCGAGTGGTGCCAGAGCAACAACCTCCCACTTAATGTCAGCAAGAAAAAACAGTTGATTATTGGCTTCGGGAGGAAGAAACTGGAGGTCCATGAACCAGTCCTCATCGGGGATGAGAAATGGAGATGGTCAGCAACGTTAAATTCCTGGGTGTTACTATTTCAGAGGATCCGCCCTGGGTCCACCACTTAAGTGCCATTACAAAGGAAGCACGGCAGCACCTCTACTTTCTTAGAAGCTTGTAAAGATTTGGTTTGACACCTAAAACTGATAAACTTTATGCTGTAGATGCATGGTACAGAGTATCTTGACTGGCTGCATCATGACCTGGTATGCAAAAACCAATACCCTTCAATGGAAAATCCTACAAAAAGTAGTGGGTACACCACTGCACATCATGGGTAAAAACCTCTCCACAACTCAGCACATCCACACAGATCGCTGTCGCAGGAAAGCAGTATTTATTCATCATTAGGGATCCCCAATCCAGGCCATGCCTTCTTCTTGCTGCTGCCATCAGGAAGAAGGTACAGAGGCCTCAGGACCCACAACATCAAGTTCAGGAAGAGTTATTACCACTTAGCTAGCGGGCTCTTGAACCAGTGGGGATAACTTCACTCACTTTCACTAGTCTCATCACCAAACTGTCCCACATCCTATGGACTCACTTTCAAGGACACTTCATCTCTTGTTCCCAATATTTATCGTTTATTCATTTATTATTAGTATTGTTTTTTTTTCTGTATTTGCACAATATGTTGTCTTTTGCACACTGGCTGTTTGTCAATTGTGTTGGATGTGATCTTTCATTGTTTCTATTGTTTGTCTAGGATTTACTGTGCAAGAAAGTGAATTTCAGTGCTGTATATGTTGACATATACTGTAAGTACTTCCTAATAAATTAATTTTGAACTTTGAATATAGTTTGATAATAAATATTCTTTGAAATTTAAACATTGAATTAGCCAATCATGTGGCAGCAACTCAATGCATAAAAGCATGCAGACATGATCAAGAGATTTAGTTAATAGAAACATAGACATAGAAAACCTACAGCACAATACAGGCCTTTCGGCCCGCAAAGCTGATGCCGAACATGTCCCTACCTTAGAAGTTATCCAGGGTTACTCATAGCCCTCTATTTTTCTAAGCTCCATGTACCTATCCAGGAGTCTCCTAAAAGATCCTATTGTATTCACCTCCACCACCATTGCCGGCAGCTACGTGCTCACTACTCTCTGCGTAAAAAACTTATCCCTGACATCTCTTCTATATCCACTTCCAAGCACCTTAAAACTGTATCCTCTCATGCTAGCCATTTCAGCCCTGGGAAAAAGCCTCTGACTATCCACACGATCAATGCCTCTCATCATCTGATACACCTCTCATCCTCCATCGCTCCAAGGAAAAAAGGCTGAGTTCACTCAACTTGTTTTCATAAGATGTGCTCCCCAATCCAGGCAACATCCTTGAAAATCTCCTCTTTCTATGGCTTCCACATCCTTCCTGTAGTGAGGCGACCAAAACTGAGTACAGTACTTCAAGTTGGGTCTGACCAGGGTCCTATAAAGCTGAAACATTACCTCTTGGCTCTTAAACTCAATCCCACAGTTGATGAAGACCAATGCACCGTATGCCTTCTTAACCACACAGTCAACCTGCGCAGCAGCTAAGAGTGTCCAATGGACTCGGATCCCAAGATCTCTCTGATCCTCCACACTGCCAAGAATCTTAGCATTAATGCCATATTCTGCCATCATATTTGACCTACCAAAATGAACCACCTCACACGTTCTGGGTTGAACTCCATCTGCCACTTCTCAGCCCAGTTTTGCACCTATCAATGTTCCGCTGTAATCTCTGACAGCCCTCCACACTATCCACAACACCCCCAACCTTTGTGTCATCAGCAAATTTACTAACCCACCCTTCCACTTCCTCATCCAGGTCATTTATAAACGTCATGAAGAGTAGGGGTCCTAGAACAGATCCCTGAGGCACACCACTGTTCACTGGCCTCCATGCAGAATGTGACCCATCTACAACCACTCTTTGCCTTCTTTGGGCAAGCCAATTCTGAATCCACAAAGCAAGGTCTCCTTGGATCCCATGCCTTCCTACTTTCTCAATAAGCCTTGCATGGGGTACCTTATCAAATGCCTTGCTGGAATCCATATTCACTACATCTATGGTTCTACCTTCATCAATGTGTTTAGTCACATCCTCAAAAAATATCAATCAGGCTCATAAGGCATGACCTGCCTTTCACAAAGCCATGCTGACTATTCCTAATCATATTAAGCCTCTCCAAATGTTCATAAGTCCTGCCCCTCAGGAGCTTTTTCATCAAATTACAAACCACTGAAGTAAGACTCATTGGTCTATAATTTCCTGGGCTATCTCTACTCCCTTTCTTGAATAAGGGAACAACATCTGCAACCCTCCAATTCTCCGGAATCCCTCCTGTCCCCATTGATGATGCAAAGATCATCTCTAGAGGCTCAGCAATCTCCTCCCTCACCTCCCACAGCAGCCTGGGGTACATCTCATCTGGTCCCAGTGACTTATCCAACTTGATGCTTTCCAAAATATTTCCTCTTTCTTAATATGTACGGGCTCAATCTTTTCAGTCCACTGTAAGTCATCCCTACAATCATCAAGATCCTTTACTGTATTGAATACTGAAGCAAAGTATTCATTAAGTACCTCTGCTATCTCCTTCGGTTCCATACACACTTTTCCACTGTCACACTTGATTGGTCCTATAGATAGACATACTTTATTGATCCCAGGGGAAATTGGGTTTCGTTACAGTTGCACCAACCAAGAATAGAATATAAATATAGCAACACAAAACATAAAGAATTAAATAATAATATGTAAATTATGCCAGATGGAAATAAGTCTAGGACCAGTCTATTGGCTCAGGGTGTCTGACCCTCCAAGGGAGGAGTTGTAAAGTTTGATAGCCACAGGCAGGAATGACTTCCTATGACGCTCAGTTTTGCATCTCGGTGGAATGAGTCTCTGGCTTAATGTACTCCTGTGCCCAACCAGTACATTATGTAGTGGATGGGAGACATTGTCCAAGATGGCATGCAACTTGGACAGCATCCTCTTTACAGACACCACCGTCAGAGAGCCCAGTTCCATCCCCACAACATCACTGGCCTTATGAATGAGTTTGTCCTCTTGCTCTTCACATACTTGTAGAATGCCTTGGGGTTTTCCTTAATCCTGTCCGCCAAGGCCTTCTCATGGCCCCTTCTGGCTCTCCTAATTTCATTCTTAAACTCCTTCGTGCTAGCCTTATAGTCCCCCAGATCTCCATCATTACCTAGTTTTTTAACTTTTCGTAAGCGCTTCTTTTCTTCTTTACAAGATTTCCAACAGCCTTTGTACACCATGGTTACTGTACCCTACCATCCTTTTCCTGTTTCATTGGAACATACCTATGCAGAATTCCACGCAAATTATCCCCTGAACATTTGCCAAGTTTCTTCCGTACATTTCCCCGAGAACATCGGTTCCCAAATTTATGCTTCCAAGTTCCTGCCTGATAGCGTCATATTTCCCCTTACT
This sequence comes from Mobula hypostoma, assembly GCF_963921235.1. NCBI lineage: Eukaryota > Metazoa > Chordata > Chondrichthyes > Myliobatiformes > Myliobatidae > Mobula > Mobula hypostoma. The sequence goes on along the minus strand of NC_086105.1, from coordinate 79,584,313 downwards.
CCAATTAAACGCTTTCCTAACTTGTCTGTTCCTACCCCTCTCCAATGCTATGGTAAAGGAGATAGAATTGTGATCACTATCTTCAAAACGTTCTCCCACTGAGAATCAGACACATGATCGCATTCATTTCCCAATAACCAATCAAGTACAGCCTCTCCTCTTGTAGGCTTATCTACATATTGTGTCAAGAAACCTTCCTGAACACACCTAACACACTCCACCCCATTTAAACCCCTCGTTCTAGGGACATGCCAATCAATATTTGGGAAATTAAAATCTCCCACCACGACAACCCTGTTATTATTAAACCTTTCCAGAATTTGTCTCCCTATCTGCTCCTTGATGTCTCTGTTACAATTGGGTGGTCTATAAAAAACACCTAGTAGAGTTATTGACTCCTTCCTATTCCTAACTTCCACCCACAGAGACTCCGTAGATAACACCTCCATGACTTCCTCCTTTTCTGCAGCCGTGACACTATTTCTGATCAGCAGTGCCACGCCCCCACCTCTTTTGCCTCTCTCCTCTCCTTTCTGAAACATCTACAGCCTGGCACTCTAAGTAACCATTCCTGCCCCTGAGCCATCCAAGTCTCTGTAATGGCCACAACATTATAGCTCCAAGTACTGATCCATGCTCTAAATTCATCAGCTTTGTTCATAATACTCCTTGCATTAAAATAGACACATCTCAAACATCAGTATGAGCGTGTTCCTTCTCTATCACCTGCCTATCCATCCTCTCGCACTGTCGCCAAGATTTCTCTATTTGTGAGCCAACCGCTTCTTCCCCAGTGTTACGTAAACGGCAACAATGAATATCAATCGAGACAGGTTATATAAGAACAACCAAACATTTATTAAACACGTATAAACGATAAGGGAAAAAAAAACAAAGGAAAACTTTAACTGGAAGTTAACAGGTACGCAGTCGTTCACCAACTCGCCACTCGGCTCTGGTTCTTAAAGTGTTAAATGCGAAAACTGTTCTTAAAGCGATACAGTCAGATATAGTTCTTAAAGCAATAACTTCGAAAGTCCAACAGTTTTACACATTCAATTGGGAGAGAATTCTCTGGAGAAAGATTTCTTCACAGATTCAACTTTACTGCTGGTTCTGTCCACAGGATTCACGATGCCGAAAATAAACAGTTTCATTCGACTGACCTTAAATTCCTTTAGAGAGAGAGAGCACCTTTTTGCATGAGCTCCTTGCTCTTTCGGGCAAGAGTTATCTCGATGCAGGTGCTCCTCCAACGAAGACTCAATAAGGTCGATTCTTTATTAAACTGCCAAACGATGCCGACTTCTCTCGATCCCTCGATAAATTCTTCACTCTCCCTTCAACTGTTGGAATTGAATAAATTGGCACATCCAGCCACAAATTTCCAGTTCAAATAATATGGAATCTTTCAACAAAACGCACAACCGTTTTAAAAATGAAACTGCGTCACAAAAACAAACGCAACAGAAACGGAGGCACAGCACATTCTATTTGGAAATCTACAAAGTTAAACACCTTACTGCATCACCTGAGTTGACCCTTATATAGTCACGGGGCACATGTCATCATGTGATCTCACGTGGGCGGGAAAATCACATCAGGTGACCTCCAAAAGACCACTACATCATTCTCACTAAAAAAATCAGATCTCCTTGCACATGTAACACCCAGTCTCTTCAGTTCGGTTCCCACTCCCCAGCAGTTCTAGTTTAAACGCTCCCCAATAGCCTTTGCAAACCTCCCTGCCAGGATATTGGTCCCCCTCAGATTCTAATGCAACCGTCCTTCTTGTACAGGTCACACCTGCCCCAAAAGAGGCCCCAATGATCCAGAAATCTGAATCCCTGCCCCCTGCTCCAATCCCTCAACCACGCATTTATCCTCCACCTCACTCTATTCCTATACTCACCGTCACGTGGCACAGGCAGTAATCCCAAGATTACTACCTTTGAGGTCCTGCTTCTCAACTTCCTTCCTAATTCTCTGTAGTCTGCTTTCAGAACCTCCTCCCTTTTCCTACCTATGTCCTTGGTACTAATACGTACCACGACCTCTGGCTGTTCTCCTTCTCACTTCAGGATATCGTGGACGCAATCTGAAACAACTTGGACCCTGGCACCTGGGAGGCAATCTACCATCCGTGCTTCTTTCCAGTGTCCACAGAATCGCCTATCTGACCCCCTAACTATAGAGTCCCCTATCACTGCTACCAACATTTTCCTTTCCCTACCCTTCTGAGCCACAGGGCCAGACTCTGTGCCAGAGGCATGGCCACTGTTGCTCCCCCCAGGTAGGTCATCTTCCCCAACAGTACTCAAGCAAGGGTTCTTATTGTAAAGGGGTACAGCCACAGGGGTGCTCTCTAGCATCTGACTCCTGCCCTTCCCTCTCCTGACTGTTACCCACTTATCTGTCTCCCGAGGCCCTGGGGTGACTACCTGTCTGTAGCTCCTATCTATCACCTCTTTACTCTCCCTGACCAGCTGCATCTCCAGTTCCCTAAAGCTGTCCCTAAGGAGCTGCAGCTCAATGCACCTGGTGCAGATGTGACCATCTGGGAGGCTGGGAGTCTCCAGGACTTCCCACATCTGACACCGAGCACAGAACACCGGCCTCACACGGATACTTCTTGTCTGTATTCGACACGTTTAACCTACCTGGCCTCGACCTGTTATCACCGAAGCCCCGTTGAGCCAAAGCCTTCCTACTCTGTCTCCCTCTACTCCGTCGCCTGCTCCTCTAACACCTGCTCTGTAAAGCTGTCTCATTTTAAACTCTTCTCGCTGTTCTACCTGGATGACATTCACGTGCTTGCGCATTCATGCCCTGATTAAACCACTGAAGAAATTTGATTCAGTTGATGTTTAGATCAAACATCTGAATGGGGAAGATAGTGACCTTGCTTGTAGAATGATGGTTGGTATAAGAAGGTATGGTAAGAGTATCTTAGAAGATACTGATGTCCTCGGATTTTCACACACAAGTTTCTAGAGTTTACAGAGAATATTGTGAAAAACGAAAAAAAACATCCAGTGAGTGGGAGTTCTGTGGGTGAAAATGCCTTGTAATGAGACCGGTCAGAGGAGAATGGCCAGACTGATTCAAGCTGACAGGAAGGTGATCATAACTAATAACCACACATTAAAGCAGTGGTGTGGAGATGAGCATCTCTGAACACATAACATGTCATACATTGAAGTAGATGGACTACCTTAGCAGAAGACCACAAAGATACATTCAGTGGCCACTTTATTAGGTACAAGAGGTACTTAGAGTTCATTATATATTGTTTTATTTGTCTTCTCTTGAACATAGATTGTTTAGCAGTTTTTGTTTATGTGTATTTTTTCATAAATTCTATTGTGTTGCTTATTTCCATGCAAATGTCTGCAACAAAATGAATCTCAAGTTAGTAAATGGTAACGTGTACTTTGATAATAAATTTACTTTGACTTTGACTTTAAATAATATGAAGTTAGTAGGAGGATTGGAAAGTCTTTCTGGATTAACAACACATAAAATCTAAAATAATGATAAAGTAAATTGTCATTTGAATTGACAATAAGCAACTTGGAGCACTCAGTTGTCAATGCATTCATAAAACTTTCTTCATGTTTTCAATAGAAGCATTGAACTATTTAAACTGATTGAATAAAAGGCAGCAGAATTCTTACTGACCTCCTCAGCCCTGGTCTGAAGACACAAGAGTACTGTTTATAGCAGTATGATAAAAAAAAACTAACAGTGATAAAAGCAACAAAGATTCCATGTCCAAATCTAACTCAGAGATACTATTTATGACTTGGACAGAGTATTAATGTATTGTTGGTGAAAAATACAAACAAGCAGAATTTAGAGGTAAGACCATAAGACCATAAGATATAGGAGCAGAATTAGGCCATTTGGCCCATCAAGTCTGCTCCGCCATTTTACCATGCCTGATTCATTTCCCTCTCAGTTCCAATCGCCCATCTTCTGCCTATAACCTTACATGCACTGACCAATCAATAATTTATCAAACTCTGCCTTAAATATACCCAATGACTTGGGCTCCACAGCCACCCATGGCAAGGAATTCCACAGATTCACCACTCTCTGGCTAAAGAAATTCCTCCTTACCTCTGTTCTAAATGGATGTCCCTCTATTCTGAGGCTGTGCCCTCTGATCTTAGACTGCCCCACCATAGGAAATGTCCTCTCCAAATCTATTCTAGCAAAGCTTTTCAATATTCAACAGGTTTCAATGAGAGCCCACACCCCCCATTCTTTTTAATTCCAGTAAGTACAGACATTCAATCCTCTTTTAAGTGATTGTGGTCTATTAAAATAAAATACAAAACAAATTTTCTGTCTTGCACTTTTATGCATGCACACACTCACACATGTAATCTCAAATACATCCACATGTTACAACACAGATGTGTATACATCCACACGACTGCAAATCAACACGCAGTCGTGGTGACCTGCTCATATCCAAGCACAAAGACACACACTCATATCTTTATATGTGGTTGCGGATTAACCTCCCAGGAAATCAGGTAAAGAGTCATTGCAACTTCCCAAGTTAAACGAGGTTGAGTCTGTGGTAAAGAAAGCATTCATTTCAAGATGACTAGCATGTACTTAAAGATGTAATGACCAGGCTTCATAAAGCATTGATCAGACCGCACTTGGAGCATTGTGAGCAGTTTTGTGCCCCTTATCTAATAAAAGGTGTGCTAGCATTGGAGAGGGCCCAGAGGAGGTTCATGAAAATGATCTCAGGAAAAGAAAGGGTTATCATATGAGAAACATTTGATGGCACTGGCTCTATACTCGCTAGTGTTTAGAAGAATGAGGATGGATCTCATTGAAACCTCTTGAATATCAAAAGACCCAGAGAGAGTGGAGTTAGAGAGCATGCTTCCTGTAGTGGGGGAGTCTAGGACCAGAGGCACAACCTCAGAATAAAAGAATGTCTCTTTAGAACAGAGATGAGGAGTAACTTCTTTAGCCAGGGGGTGGCGAATCTGTAGAATTCATTGCCACAGGCAGCTGTGGAAGCCAAGTCATTTGGTGTATTAAAGTGGATGTTGGTAGGTTCTTGATCAGCAAGGACATCAAAGATAATTGGGAGAAGGCAGGAGGACAGGGTTGAGAGGGATAGGTAAATCAGCCATGAGGGAATGGTGGATCAGACTCAACGGGCCAAATGGTCTAATTTTGCTCCTATTTCAAATGGTCTTGTCTTAAAGAATAGTTGATGTTATCCAGTCCATCACTGACCATACTTGTCAAGCTGGGCTGGTAAGCCGAGAAGGTAAGAGTTAATTGTCTCTTGAGTTAAATGGAATCAGCAATTTCTCTCAGATCTGCTGAGCCCATGAACAATAAACTCTACTCTTATCTCTCTGCTGTGTTGCACTCTTTTAGTGTTTTAAAGTTTATGCAAGTCAGCCGTTTTTAAAGTCATGATGATAATGGGCTGACCAAATGGGATTCCAATGATTAGACACTTACCAAGGAGAGATTAATTGTTAAAACACTCAGCAAACTGTAAGCTTTCACGGTAGCATAGTGGTTAGCTCATCACTTTACAGTGTCAATAATCACCAATTCACATTACTGCCTATAAGGAGTTTGTTTGCTCTCCCTGTGGGTTTCCTCCGGGTGCTCCAGTTTCCTCCCATGTTCTAAAGACGTGCGGGTTAGGATTTGTGACTTGTGGTCATTCTATGCTGGTGTTGGAGGCATGGCAACACATGTCAGCTGCCCAGCACAATCTCTCTGATTTGAGTTCAAGTCAAGTCAATCAAGTTTATTGCCATTTAACTATATACTTGTATATCATCAAATGAGACAACTTTTGTCTGGACCAGGCTGTAAAACACAGTAGTACACATAACACACAATAATTTAAAAAGTAAGAATTTTGCATAAATAAAGTGCATGAACTAACTATTGTAGGGTACAGAACAAATTAATCAGCGACACATTGAATGTAATGTGACAGGTAGTTCAGAATCCTAATGGCCTGAGGGAAGAAACTATTTTCCATCCTGATCATTCTGGTTTTTATGCATTGCAGTCTCCTGCCTGATGGCAACAAGTCAAAGAGGATGTTTGATGGATGGGTGGGATCCTTGATAATACTAAGGATGCTGCCTATGTAGTGCTCCTGATAAATGTTTCCAATGAATGGTAGGGAGACCCCTATGATCCTCTCAGCTGTTCTCACAGTCCTTTGTAGGGACTTCTGGTCTGCTGTTCGATTACTCCCATACCAGATGGAGATGCAGCTTGTCATGATGTTCTCAATGGTACTCCTGTAAAACACTGTTAAGATGAGTTGAGTGAACAGGGAGCCTCACTTACCCCAATCTCCTCAGGAAGTGGAGGTGTTGCTGTGCGTTCTTATTCAGGGAGGTGATATTGAAACACCAGGTGAGGTCGTCTGTGATGTGAGTTCCCAGGAAAACAATAATGTACGTGTGGTAAATAAAGATAATCTCCCAATTTTTATCTTTAAAACTTTATTAATAATTACTTTCAAATATCTATGCAGGGATTTGCTTTTCTTATTTATTTTATGTGTGTGTGTGTGAGAGAGAGAGAGAGAGAGAGAGAGAGAGAGAGAGAGAGTATTTGCTCACGGTGTGTGTGAAGCATCTAGTGCAGTAGTGTAGTAGTGCTTGTAGTTAGTGCATGCTGCATGCCACATGGTGCTCTCTGCTTGCTACTCTCTGCTTACAGCTATTGCCGCTGGCTAGCCTTCTTAATAGAGGGTGAAAAGAGGAACCGAGTGTGTAAACCTCCTCCTGCCAGTACAGAGCCTCTCCACCACCAAGACTCCTGCAGTGCCTCCTCGGGGCCACACATGGAAACTGGGTATCTTACGGTCCCAGGCTAAACTACAGGGGATCTCGGAGCAGCAGTGGGCCCCAGAGACGTGGCGTGCAGGCCCACGACTGTGTGGACATGCCCTGGCGCCCATCAACCACTGTCCCAGCTATGGGTAAATAGCCCCACTGCCTTGTGGTAAGTTTGTTGAGACAAGGCTAAGGGAGCACACCCTGACAGAAAAGCAATGTGCTGGCAGCGCGCAATAGACAGGCCTTAACAGACCAAGGACCCGGCAGCCAAGATGTGGGACTGGTTGTCCTGGGATCACCCTTGCCACCGGGATTTACCTCATCATAGTGAAGATAGTGCTACTGGGAATGGCGCACCCCCGTGGCACTTTAAAATCTTCCTTGTGCAGGTCTCCACCTCTGACCACGGTGAACAACATCTGGACCTTACATATGGTTGAAGTCTGACAGTGATGGGGCGACTGGCAACGGGAGCAGGTACGATTGGACTGGGAGCTCCTGGTCAGAACCCTGCACAGCAGTGGCACAGGGTATTTGGTTGCTAGCAGCTGGGACTGAGAGGCAGCTGTTTTCCGCAGACCCCTGTGTGACTGAGCAGCCCTATTTAGGGACTGCACTGCTCACCCCAATTATGGAAGGGCCTAGAAAAGGTGGCCTAAAAATTGCCCATTCAATCACTCACCTGGATAGGTTACCGCGTCTGTCGTATTATTCCACTACTGCGGTCGAAATAAGAAACAATACAATCTAAAACTGACAACATGGAATGTAAGGACTCTAATTGGCATCTCTGACAGACCTCACCGAAGAACAGCTTTGATCGCTGCTGAGCTGAGGCACTACAACATCGACATTGCTGCCCTGAATGAGAGCAGGCTCCTGGATGAAGGCTCTTTAAGAGAGGAAGGGATGGGTTACACCTTCTTCTGGAAAGGTTTCCCCCCAGGTGGACAACATCTCCACAGAGCAGACTTGGCCATCAAGAACACCTTTCCACCAAGTCTCACGGAAACACCTGTTGGCATTAGTGAAAGACTAATGACCCTCTGTATCCCTCCAGCAAAGAAACGTTAATCACGCTTCTCAGTGCCTATGCACCAACTTTGCCATCTGAGAATGAGGCCAAGGAATGCTTTTATCAGACATTGGATGAAGCTCTTTGCTGGATCCCTAAGAATGATAAGATCCTTTTGCTTGGGGACTTCAATGCTAGGGTGGGACAGAACAACAGGATATGGAGTGGAGTGCTAGGTAGGCATGGTATTGGCAAGGTGAATGCAAATGGCATGAGGCTATTTACTCTTTGCTCTGAGCATAACCTTACCATAACCAACACCATCTACCAGCAGAAGGCAAAAGATAAGACCTTGTGGATGCACCCTCACTCTAAACATTGGCACATGAACGACTTCATCATTGTGAGACGTAGTGTTCTCATCACCCGTGCCATGAGAGGTGCAGAGTGCTGGACTGACCACTGTATGATTGTGGCCAAGCTCCATATGAAAGTGCGTTCCCTGCCCCCCCCCACCCCTTGCGGCTGCAAAAACCCAATAAAAAGCGGCTAAATTGCAACCACCTGAGAAACACAGAAGCAAGAAATGAGTTTCGATGCATCCTAGCTGAGAAACTAAGGGAGCTGGAACCTCGTCCGAGTTCAGAAAATACCATGGAACAACAGTGGACCTACATCAGCTCTGTGCTCTACGAGGCAGCAGCCCAAAACATCGGCCACAAAAGCAGGAACCACCAAGACTGGTTTGACAATAACTCAGACACCATCCACAACTTGCTTAAGGACATGCACAAAGCACACCGGGCAACTTTAGACAACCCTCCATCCACCAGGATCAGGCAGCATGGGCAGGCAGCTCGGAGGAAAGTGCAAAAGGCAATACGGGCCATACAAAATGAGTGGTGGACTGAAAAGGAACATGAAATCCAATCCTTTGCCGATAATAATGACAGGCATAATTTTCACAATGCTGTCAAAACCATCTATGGCCCAATAAATCAACCTCTCCAAAGCATTCAACACTGTGCAAAGAGAGCTCTTATGGGATGTCCTCCTCAGCTTTGGCTGTCCCAATAAATTTGTTAACATCCTCCGCCAGTTCCACTATGGGATGACTGCTCGGGTGACCATAGGAGGGCAAGAGTCCGAGCCCTTCCTTGTACACACAGGGGTGAGACAGGGGTGTGTGCTAGCGCCAGTGCTCTTTAACATCTTCCTCTTGTGTGTTATCAAGCTTCTCCACAACGAGATTGAAGACAGCAGCGGTGTGGCAGCGGACGTCAGATTAGATGGCAACCTCTTTGACATCAGGAGGCCACACGCAACCACCAAACTCCGTGGAGAGCGGGTCCTGGAGCTGCAGTATGCAGACGACTGTGCTCCTGTGGCCCATACTCCGCAGGATCTTCAGACTGTCCTCGCTGTGGCGGTGAGAGCGTACAGCAGGATGGGGCTGATTGTCAATACCACCAAGACAGAAGTGGTTTGCCAATGGAGTACCAGTGTCCCACCCACTCTACCTGCCTTCACTGTTGGTGATGAAAAGCTGTCAGTCGTGCCATTTTCAAATATCTGGGGAGTATTCTCTCTGAGGATAGCGGCATTGACAACGACGTCCAGAGCCGCATTAATCAGGCATCAGCGGCATTTGGGAGACTTTGGCATAGAGTCTTTCAGAACAGGAGTCTTCGTCCCTCCACAAAGGTCGCCGTGTACCAAGCAGTCTGCGTCACCACCCTCCTTTATAGCTGTGAAGCTTGGGTAACCTACAGCTGTCACATCAAGTCCTTGGAGCGCTTCCACATAAGCTGCCTCCAGCGCATCCTGGGAATTACCTGGCGTGAGCGGGTACCTCACACTGAAATACTTGTAAAGACCAACTGCAGGAGTATTGAGGCCATGATCACCCAACGTCAGCAGCAGTGGCTGGGGCACGTGATAAGGATGCCCCCATGTCAGCTACCCTGCAGAGTGTTATATGGCCAGCTACATCATGGTCGACGTTCAGCTGGAGGGCCGAAGAAGCGCTATAAGGATCAGATGAAGAATGCTTTAAGGAAGTGCAAGATCAGACCCGAGGACCTGGAGGATGTTGCTGCTGACCGTACCACTGGGCGACAGCTATGCAGGGATGGAGTTCATAGAAACATAGAAACACAGAAAATAGGTGCAGGAGTAGGCCATTCGGCCCTTCGAGCCTGCACCGCCATTTATTATGATCATGGCTGATTATCCAACTCAGAACCCCACCCCAGCCTTCCCTCCATACCCCCTGTCCCCCGTAGCCACAAGGGCCATATCTAACTCCCTCTTAAATATAGCCAATGAACTGGCCTCAACAGTTTCCTGTGGCAGAGAATTCCACAGATTCACCACTCTCTGTGTGAAGAAGTTTTTCCTAATCTCGGTCCTAAAAGGCTTCCCCTTTATCCTCAAACTGTGACCCCTTGTTCTGGACTTCCCCAACATCGGGAACAATCTTCCTGCATCCAGCCTGTCCAATCCCTTTAGGATCTTATACGTTTCAATCAGATCCCCCCTCAATCTTCTAAATTCCAACGAGTACAAGCCCAATTCATCCAGTCTTTCTTCATATGAAAGTCCCGCCATCCCAGGAATCAATCTGGTGAACCTTCTTTGTACTCCCTCTATGGCAAAGATGTCTTTCCTCAGATTAGTGGACCAAAACTGCACACAATACTCCAGGTGTGGTCTCACCAAGGCCTTGTACAACTGCAGTAGTACCTCCCTGCTCCTGTACTCGAATCCTCTCGCTATAAATGCCAGCATACCATTCGCCTTTTTCACCGCCTGCTGTACCTGCATGCCCACTTTCAATGACTGGTGCATAATGACACCCAGGTCTCGTTGCACCTCCCCTTTTCCTAATCGGCCACCATTCAGGTAATAATCTGTTTTCCTATTTTTGCCACCAAAGTGGATAACTTCACATTTATCCACATTAAATTGCATCTGCCATGAATTTGCCCACTCACCCAACCTATCCAAGTCACCCTGCATCCTCTTAGCATCCTCCTCACTGCTAACACTGCCACCCAGCTTCGTGTCATCCGCAAACTTGGAGATGCTGCATTTAATTCCCTCATCCAAGTCATTAATATATATTGTAAACAACTGGGGTCCCAGCACTGAGCCTTGTGGTACCCCACTAGTCACTGCCTGCCATTCTGAAAAGGTCTCGTTTATTCCCACTCTTTGCTTCCTGTCTGCTAACCAATTCTCCACCCACACCAGTACCTTACCCCCAATACCGTGTGCTTTAAGTTTGCACACTAATCTCCTGTGTGGGACCTTGTCAAAAGCCTTTTGAAAATCCAAATACACCACATCCACTGGTTCTCCCCTATCCACTCTACTAGTTACATCCTCAAAAAATTCTATGAGATTCGTCAGACATGATTTTCCTTTCACAAATCCATGCTGACTTTGTCCGATGATTTCTCCGCTTTCCAAATGTGCTGTTATCACATCTTTGATAACTGACTCCAGCAGTTTCCCCACCACCGATGTTAGGCTAACCGGTCTATAATTCCCCGGTTTCTCTCTCCCTCCTTTTTTAAAAAGTGGGGTTACATTAGCCACCCTCCAATCCTCAGGAACTAGTTCAGAATCTAAAGAGTTTTGAAAAATTATCACTAATGCATCCACTATTTCTTGGGCTACTTCTTTAAGCACTCTAGGATGCAGACCATCTGGAGATGGAAAGAACAACCGGAAGACAGCAGAAGAGAGCCAGGAGAAATGCAGCCATGGCTGCCACCACTACCACCACTACCACATATACATGTCCCACCTGCAGTAGAGCTTGTGGGTCCAGGATAGGACTGTATAGACATCAAAGATCTCACCGTTCAAGGAGTGGACATCATCATCGGATTTCGATGGACAACTGAAGAAGACTGAAGAAGAAGAAGTGTGTGTGTGTGTGTACTACTGAGTACGGGTGTGTGTGCGTGCTTGTGAGTGAGTGGGAGTGAAGCAGTACATGTCTACTGTTCAGTGTGTGTCCATCACATTCTTCACGCTCAGAATGTCAGTGAGCAATGCCACAGGAGATCAGGACTGAGCATGTTCTCTAAATGACCCTCAAGATCTCCTGTATTAGCCCTTCATCTGTTTCCTTGACTGGACTATCATTGAAATATATAACTGAATACTTGCTACAGTCTGCCCTGGGCATAGGCTTTACAGCAAAATTCAAATTTATTATCAAAGTGTGCAAATTTATTATCAAAGTGTGCAAATTTATTATCAAAGTATGCAGATTTATTATCAAAGTGTGCAAATTTATTATCAAAGTATGCAAATTTACTATCAAGGTATGCAAACCACATACAACCTTGAGATTCATCTTCTTATAGCACCCATATAACACTGAAACACAATAGAACCAACACAACAAAGACCAACAAGTATCCAATGTGCAAAAGAGAACAAATGTGCAAAATTGTGCAAAGTAGACAAGTATCACATAGAACAGAGTCCCTGAAAAATTATAGGAGAATATAGTCAGAATATTTGAGTTCTAAACACTCAGCAAGAAATGAACACTACATAAGAAAGCAGCATCCATCATCAAGGACTCCTACCACCTAGGCAATGTGCTCTTCTCACTTATGCCATTGGGAAAGAGGAACAGAAGCCTTAGGTCCCACAGCACCACATTCAGGAACAGTTATTACCCTTCAACTATCAGGTTCCTGAACAAGTGTAGATAACTTCACTCACGTCAACTCTGAACTGATTCCACAACCTACAGACTCACTTTCAAGGACTCTACAACTCATGTTCTCCGTAATATTTATTTATACTTTTTATTTATTATTTGCACAAATGTATACAGTGGTATTTTGTCAGTCTTTACGTAGTCTTTCATAAATTCCTCTGTATTTCCTCATTATCCAATCAATGCCTTCAAGAAAAGGAATCTCAATGTAGTATAGGGTGACTTGCAGTATACGTACTTTGAACACTGAATGTCAGTGATATCCCCTGATTACCATAACATGTTGCCATGATGTCAGTTTCTGAAACTTCCCAGGTTTGCAATGGGAAGTATTGTTAAAGCAGGCAATTTCCAAATTAGATACTTTGTGGGAAGATGCAGAATCCCTTAAAGGTATGAGGGAAATAATTGTCTTCTATCAGTGATCTAATTTGCCTAGATCTTCTGCCAATCTTTCATTATGGTCACGGTACAAGGTGAAGTCTCTGCATCATGTATGGGGGAGTCTAGGATCAAAGGCCACAGTTTCAGAATACAAGGACAGCCCTTTGGAACAGAGATGAGGATATTTTTCTTTAGCCAGGGAATGATGAATCTGCAGAATTCATTGCCATAGACAGCTGTTGGGACTAAGTCATTGGTTATAATTAAAGAAGAGGCTGATAATTTCTTGATTAGTAATGGTGTCAAAGGTTATAGGAAGAAGAAAGAAAATGGGTTGAGAAAGATAATAAGTTACCCATGATTGAATGGTGAAGGTAGACTTGAAGGACCAAATGGCTTAATTCTGCTCCTCTGACTTATGGTCTCATGGTCTATATAACCATATAACCATATAACAATTACAGCACGGAAACAGGCCATCTCAGCCCTTCTAGTCCATGCTGAACTCTTACTCTCACTTAGTCCCATCGATCTGTGTACGTATCTGCATACACAGTAGTGCATGCATGTAATTCTGGCCACCCCATTACAGGAAGGATGTGGGGGCTTCAGGAAAGGGTCCAGAATGCTGGCAGGATTACAGTAGTTAGGCTGTCTTCTCTGAAGTGACAGAGGCTGACATGGGATCTAATGAAGCTTATAAGATTATGAGAGGCATTGACAGAGTAAGCAGCCACTATCTTTATTCCAGGGTCAAAATGTCACATACTAGAGTGCATGCATTTAAGGTGAGAAGGGGCAAACTCAAAGGAGTTGAAAGGGGCAAATTTTTACACAGAGTCTGCTGGGTGCCCGGAATATGCTGCCAGATGTTGTGATGGAAACAAATATGTATGATAAAGGCATTTAATAAACACAAGGGATTCAGCAGATGCTGAAAATCTTGAGGAATACATACTAAGTGCTGGAGGAACTATGGAGCATCCGTGGAGGGGAATAGACAGACTGAAACCCTCTATCAGGAGTGGAAAGAAAGGGGGAAGAAGCCAGAATAATAGGAACATAAATGTGCGGAGAATGGAGGGATATGGACATTGTGTAGGCAGAAGGGATTAGTTTAGTTAGATGTTTAATTACTAGTCTAATTAGTTTGGCACAACATTGCGGGATGAAAGGCCTTCTTCTGTGCTGTACTGTTCATGCTCTAAGACAAATGTACTCTGAGAGAGTCAGAAAGGATGTAATACTTGCACACATTGTTGGATTGAGTGATAGAAGGAGTAAGTTTACAGCTTTATGTTTGCCCTGATGTGAATGAGTTAAAAGCTTGTTCTGTCATTATTGTCCTTCCTCTCTCTGCAATGCCACCCAAGCAGCTGCAGTGCCCAGAGATTAATGCCCCCTGTGCTGGGCAGAATGCACAACAAGCCTCTCAATTGTTACCCTGGCTGGCTGCCTTCCTGCATTGGCAGTGTTATGGCAGAGAGAACTTGCACTTCGCTGTGTTCTGCCTGTGAGCTGCACTGGATTTACTGAATAGTTAAAATTGAAATCTAATCACCCATTAGCACCAGCAAACAAAGAACTGAAATGAATTGAGGGTATACAATACGGAAAGCTAGGTCACTAAAATGGCCCTGACTAGTGTCACAATCTACAATCTTGCTGACGATGTTGATCTATTCTCTTTGATTCTTCCACCACATTTAGTAAGACTGAACATAGCAACCCCTGCCAAAACATTTCTTCCTCAGACTGTGGGTCTATCCTCCTGTGGCTTTTTTCCAACTAATTAAATGGAGGCAGCAACTCAGCAGTAATAGCTTCACTTCCTTCCCATACACAATCATCTCCAAAATCCCCAAGGTCCTCTCCTCAGCCCCTCTTCCTCACCTGTATCCTCAGAAAGCATTCATAAGTGTGAGACTAGCTCCTGCATTGAGCCACTGATACACCATTTGTGTAGCTCTACCCATTAAGGGATGGATTTCCAAACATACATCACCTACTCATGATTGCAGAGACTAATGTCAGAAAGACCAAGGAACTAATTGTGAACTTCAGGAAGAGGAAGTCGCAGAACACATGGTAGTCCTCATTGAAGTGTCAGGAATGGAAAATGCTGCAGTTTTAACTTTCTGGGTGTCAACATCTCTGAAGGTTTACTCTGGCCCAATATGTTGAAGCAATTACGAAGAAGGTATGGCAGTGGCTATAGTTTATGAAAGATTGGGGAAATTTGGTATGTCACCAAAGCTCCAGCAAAATTCTACAGATATACTGCGGAGAGCATTCTGACTGTTTACATCACCATCTAGTATGGAGGGGCTACTGCACAGGATCAGAAAAAGCTGCAGAGTGTTGGAAACTCAGCCAGCTCCATCATGGACACTAATCTCCTCACTATCTTCAAAATGTGATGCCTCAAAAAAGTGACATCCATCAAGAAGGACCTACACTACTCAGGAAATGCTCTCTGCTCTATACTACCATTAGAGAGAGTCAGTACCTCCAGTTGAACTCTGTCTTTTTGTGTGTTTCCCCCTAGCTGTCAGTCTGTGGTTTTGTATTGCCATGTGCTCCTGTCCCCGCTCCTGCTCTACTCCGGCCCCTGTATTACTGAGTACTCTGCCTCTCACCTGTTTCTCATTATTACCTGTTTTGCTGCCACTTCTGTCTCATTGTGCTCCACCTGTCGTCTGCCTCTCTGTTTACTGCTCAGTGTATTTAGTCCTGTGTTTTCACATGTTTGTTTCCAGATTGTGCCAGTGAATTTTCCTGAGTCTTTCCAGCATTTGTACCTGTACTCTGTTTGAATATTGACTCTGCCTGTTTCCTGATTCTGGGTTTTGGATGTCTCTGGATGTTTTGATCTCTGCCTGAACTTTGATGCTGACTTCGTTTGCACCTTGAGATTTGTTACTCAATTAATATCACTGTGTGCACAGTACTGGGTCTGTGATTGGATCCCTAACAGTACAATCTGGCCAGAATGGATCCAACAGACCCTGGTCATCTGAGAGCTATCCTGGAACAACAGGGAGTGATGCTGGGGAGACACTAGAACCAGCTGGACTCCATGTGCAGGACAGTGGAGTTGCGTTCTGCCAATGTAGCTGATCTTGTGGCCCAGACTCAGTCACTCTAGCTGTCCCAGAGCACCCATCAACATTCTGCGACTGCACCTTCCACCCCACCCTCGGCGTTCTTGCTCACTCCTCCTGTCCAAGATCCCTGTCTGCCTCCTCGAGAAAAGTACTCAGTTGAGCCTGGTACCTGTGCTTTTTTCTTTCCCAGTGCACCCACATTTTTGAATTACAGCCAACAACTTTTCTGACTGATCAAGCCAAGGTAGCCTACGTCATCACCTGACTATCTGGTCGGGTGAGAGAATGGGGAACAGCCGTCTGGGAGGCAGGCTCCCCTTTCTGCAGTGGTTTTCAGTTATTTTCTAGGGAGATAAGAAAAGTGTTTGATTGCTCCAAACATGGGAGAGAGGCTGCCCGTGAAATGCTGTACATGCACCAGGGGTGCAGATCTGTGTCAGATTACACCATAGATTTCCGGACCCTAGCCACCTCCAGCGGCTGGAACTTGAAGGCACAATACAACACCTTCCTGAACGGACTCTCTGAAGACATCAAAGATGAGCTGATCACCCAGGACCTTCCTGTCACCTTTGAAGCCCTGGTGGATTTGGTCATCCGTATTGATGTTCACCTTCAGCAATGCCGCAGAGGGAAGAGTTCCAGAGGGTCCCTGGGGGCACTGGGTGAGTTCCAAGCTCCTCGTCAGTCCTGCAGTTTGCCCCCGTCTACGATTCCCATTCCAGAGCCCGAAGCTATGAAGTTTGACTGTACCTGCCTGAAAGACAAAGGAGAATCAGCACCCGCTCCTGTCTGTACTGTGGTCAACCAGACCACTTCATCTCCACCTGCCCAGTAAAAGCCAAGTGCTCACCAGTAGGACGCGGAGTACTGATGAGTGTGACCCCTGTCCGCCCCTCCTTGATGCCACTCACTCTTATACCTGCTTCTCTGGACTGGGGTGTCCCATGGCTAGCAGTCTCCATCTTGGTGGATTCCGGTGCAGACGGGTGTTTTATCGATTCCAGCTTGGCTGCCCACGTCTGCTCTCCAGTTACCATTGGTGGCCAACGCCTTGAACGGTCAGAGCTGACTAATGTCACCGACGTCACGGCCCTGGTGAGTCTCAGTTTATCTGGCAACCATTATGAACAGTTAACCCTTTATGTTTTTGACCCTCCTCAAGCTCCCATTGTCCTGGGTCATCCCTGGTTAGTCAGACACAACCCCCACATTGACTGGCTCAGTCACAAGATTGTAGGCTGGAGCCCATTCTGTCACTCCCACTGCCTCCGCCATGCTCGGATCCCCTTGTCTCCAAGCCCAGATCTCCCTGAGGAATTTCTGGACCTTCGTGCCATTCCTCCTGAATACATAGACCTCAAGGCTGTGTTTAGCAAGTCCCGGGCCACTTCCCAGCTGCCTCATTGTCCATATGATTGCGCTATTGACCTCTTGGCTGGCACATCTCCCCCATGAGGCCGCCTGTATTCCCTGTCCGTACCTGAAACAGAAGCCATGAGTAAGTACATTCAAGAGTCTCTGGCTGCAGGCATCATCTGGCCATCTTCCTTCCCTGCTGGTGCCAGTTTTTTCTTTGTTGAAAAGGACGGCTCCTTGTGTCCATGCATTGATTACCAGGGACTGAATGAAGTCACTGTTAAGAACTGTTACCCTCTCCCGCTCATGACCTTGGCATTTGAACTACTACAGGGAGTCTCAGTTTTCACCAAGCTTGATCACCATAACATCTACCATCTTACTTTACTTACTTTATACTTTATTGTTGCCAAACAATTGATACTAGAAGGTACAATCATCATAGCAATATTTGATTCTGCGCTTCCCGCTCCCTGGATTACAAATATTAAATATTAAAAATAGTAAAATTAGTAAATATTAAAAATGTAAGTTATAAATCATAAATAGAAAATAGAAAAATGGAAAGTAAGGTAGTGCAAAAAAACCGAGAGGCAGGTCCGGATATTTGGAGGGTACGGCCCAGATCCGGGTCAGGATCCGTTGAGTAGTCTTATCACAGTTGGAAAGAAGCTGTTCTCAAATCTGGCCATACGAGTCTTCAAGCTCCTGAACCTTCTCCCGGAGGGAAGAGGGACGAAAAGTGTGTTGGCTGGGTGTGTCGTGTCCTTGGTTATCCTGGCAGCACTGCTCCGAGAGCATGTGGTGTAAAGTGAGTACAAGGGTGGAAGATTGGTTTGTGTGATATGCTGCGCCGTGTTCACGATCTTCTGCAGTCTTTCGGTCTTGGACAGGACAACTTCCATACCAGGTAGTGATGCACCCTAGAAGAAGGCTTTCTACGGTGCGTCTATAAAAATTAGTGAGGGTTTTAGGGGACAGGCCAAATTTCTTTAGTTTTCTCGGGAAGTAAAGGCACTGGTGGGCCGCCTCGGCAGTGCACTCTGCTTGGTTGGACCAAGTCAGGTCATTTGTGATATTGACCCCAAGGAACTTAAAGCTTTTGATCTGTTCCACTTGTGCACCACCGATGTAAATTGGGTCGTGCTGTCTGCTACTCCTTCTGAAGTCAACAACCAATTCCTTCGTCTTGCTGACGTTGAGGGATAGGTTATTGTCTTCGCACAATGTCACCAGGTTCTTAATTTCCTCTCTGTACTCAAACTCATCATTACCCAAGATACGGCCTACAATTGTTGTCATCAGCAAACTTATATATTGACTTTGGAAACTTGGCTACACAGTCATGGGTGTACAGTGAGTACAGCAGGGGGCTGAGTACTCAGCCTTGTGGGGCACCGGTGCTCAGAGTGATTGTAGAGGAGATCTTGTCCCCTATTTTTACAGCCTGGGTCCTGTCTATGAGGAAATTGAAGATCCAGCTGCAGATCTGAGTGCTAAGGCCCAGGTTCCGGAGCTTAGGAATCAGTTTATTTGGAATGATGATATTAAAGGCAGAGCTGTAGTCAATGAAAAGGAGCCTTACGTATGCATCTTTATTCTCCAGGTGTTCTAAGGAGGAATGTAGGGCCAGAGAGATGGCATCTGCCGTTGACCTGTTGCTCCGGTAGATGAATTGCAAAGTGTCGAGGCTGACCGGTAGGCTGTGGTTGATGTGTGCCATAACCAATCTCTCGAAGCACGTCATAGGAATTGATGTCAGAGCCACAGGTCGATAGTCATTCAGGCATGCCACCTTGCTCTTCTTCGGCACTGGGATTATCGTTGCCTTCTTAAAACACAAGGGGATCTTAGACTGAAGCAGGGAGCAGTTGAAGATGTCAGCAAACACTCCAGCTAGCTCGCTTGCACAGGCCCGGAGAACCCGTCCTGGGACGCCATCTGGGCCCGTCGCCTTCCTTGGATTTATCCTCAGGAAGGCCCTTCTAACGTCCTTCTCGGTGATGATGAATCTCGATGCCACCAGGTCCAGTTCATCCGGAGGGAGCGGGACGCTTCTCTTCTGTTCTAATCTTGCGTAGAATACGTTAAGTTCGTCAGGAGAAGAAGCACCACAGTTATGGATATTCCCAGCCTTTTCTTTGCGCCCAGTGATCTCATTTAGACCCTGCCATAGTCTACTGGCATCCCTTTGGTTAGCCTGAGCTTCCAACTTGGCTCAATGTTGCCTCTTGTCACCCTTACTGGTTTTCTGGAATTCACGTCTGGATTCCGTGTAGCGACTGGTATCCCCGGACCTAAAAGCCGTAGCTCTAGCCTTTAAAAGGGGCTTGACCTCATAATTCATCCAAGGTTTCCGGTTAGGGAATACCCGGATCGTCTCACGAGACGCACAGTCCTCCGTGCATTTCCAAATAAAGTCCGTGACGAGCTGAGACATACTCATCGAGGTTAACTGCTGAGTCCTTGAATACTAACCAGTCCACTGATTCAAAGCAGTTACGGAGGACCTCATCCGTTTCCCCCATCCAATGCGACACTACTTTTGACACCGTGACCTCCGGCTTCAGTTTCTGTTTGTAAGCCGGGAGGAGGAGTACGGCCTGATGGTCCGATTTTCCGAAGTGAGGTCGTGGGACAGAACGGTAGGCATCCTTGACTGCTGTGTAGCAGTGGTCAAGTATATCCGGGCCTCTAGTGGGGCAGGAGACATGTTGGTATAACTTTGGCAGCACCTTTCTGAGGTTGGCCTGGTTAAAGTCCCCGGCTGTAATGAGCAAAGCCTCCGGATATCTGGTCTCAAGTTCACTGATGTTGGCATACAGTATGTTCAGAGCACACTCCATGTCCGCCTGGGGGGGGAATGTAGACCGCTGTCAGTATGACCGAGGTGAATTCCCATGGCAGATAGTAGGGGCGACACTTCACCGACAGATGTTCCAGGTCCGGGCTGCAGGAGCTTGTCAGTGCCACTGTGTCCGAGCACCACACAGTGTTGATCAGTAGGCAGACACCACCACCCCCTGTCTTGCCCGAAGACGCCATGCAGTCCATCGATGGATTGAAAATCCCTCCGGTCGGATGGCACAGTCGGGAGTGGCAGGGGAGAGCCAGGTCTTGGTGAAACAGAATACACAGCAGTTCTGCATCTCCCTGCAGTCGGTGAGTCTCCCTTTAAGATCATCCACCTTGTTCTATATGGCTTGCACATTAGCTAGTAAGATGGTGGGCATAGGGACCCTGAAGCCCCTCAGCTTCAATCTGAACAGCAGCCCAGCTCTTTTCCCATGCTTCCTCGATAAGTAGTGCATCTTTCCAGGGTTCCATCGATGCAGTGTGTTGTTGTCAGCTCTTTGAGGTAGGTGGACGCGTCCTGCGGGAATTGATCGGTGGGTCGCGTCGTCAGACACTCCAGGTTGGGCCGAGTAATGGGGGAAGCTCCTCTGCCACTTCCAACTGCTGGGGGCCCGGGCTGTCGATTGGGTCGGGCCCCGAAGCCGGCACTTAATCCCAGAGGGCCGGGCTCCTTGCTGAAACAAGCCCTTAAGCCGACTCACAGTTGCGGAGGCCTCCACTCCAGTCAAGCCTCAGGCTTGATTTCCGAGGTCGGTGGCGGAGGCCTCACTTCCGGCAGCTGTGGATGGCCACCAACGGGGCTCTACGGTGGTCGCTCCAGGGAAGCGTCTGGGGCACCTTGAGTTCTCCGCTGTCATTTCTCTGTGGTCGCCTGCTCCGGAGAGGTGCTGGTCGGAATGGGCCGTGTCTCCAAGTGCTCCGGCACGGTAGCAGACCGCAGGCCTCCGGGAGTATGGTGGGCCTCGTTGGTCAGGTCCAGGTGCGGTCCGGAGTTTAAGAAGCAGTTCTGGTGCGGTGGTCTCCAGCTGGGTCAGTAGCTTCGCCAGGGTGTTGTTGATCTTTATCTTTCTAAATTTGAGGTTTAGAAGGGTTTCTCAGGTATAGGATAGTGGAGAGGGCAGTTGCTCGGGAGAGCACGCGCGAAGTCGCCAGTTACCGACGCCATCTTTCTTTCTGCATCTTGAAAGCATCTGCGAAGGGGACGAATGGAAGACGGCCTTCAACACTGCCTCAGGCCAATAAGAGTATCTGGTCCTGCCATTCGGTCTCACCAATGTCCCCGATGTCTTTGAAGCCCTGGTAAGTGACATTCTCAGGGACATGCTGAACCAATTTGTTTTTGTGTATCTTGACATTTTGATTTTTTTCTAAGACCCTTGCTGAACACATAGGTCATGTCTGCAGAGTTCTCCAGTGCCTTCTGGAGAACCAGCTTTTTGTGAAGGCTGAGGAATGAGAGTTTCATCACAATATCATCTCCTTCCTTGACCAACTAAAGGTCAATGCGGTGGTTGAATGGCCCAACCTTTGACTCGTCAGGAGTTGCAACGCTTCTTGGGCTTTGCTAACTTCGCTCGCCGCTTCATCAGAAATTACAATACACTGACTGCACCACTCACTGCTCTCACCTCATCTGCTGTCAGATTCTCCTGGTCCCCTGCTGCTGAAAAAGCATTCTCTGACCTGAAGGAACATTTCACCTCTGCCCCCATCCTGATTCAACCCAACACCGACTGGCAGTTCTTTGTGGAGGTGGATGCGTCTGACATTGGTGTAAGAGCTGTTCTCTCTCAGCCCTCGGCCAAGGATGAGAAAGTACACCCTTGCGCCTCCTCACTCCCACGGAGCGGAATTACGATGTCGGAAACCAAGCGCTGCTGGCTGTGAAGCTAGCTCTGAAGGAGCGGAGGCATTAGCTGGAGGGAGCAAAAGTGCCATTCTTAGTCTGGACTGATCACAAGAATCTGGAATATATCTGTGCTGCGAAGCATCTCAACTCCCATCAAACTCATTGGTCCTGTTTTCCTCAAGGTTCAATTTTACTCTGTCCTTTCCCCCCACCCCTAGTTCCAAGAATGGAAATCCTTATTCCCTCTCCGAAAGATTTCCTTCCTCTGAGACCCCTGAGGTCCCTGATGTCATCCTCCCTGCTCATTGTCTCGTGGGTGCAGCGCAATGGGACATTGAATCCATTGTGCAAGCTGCTCAACAGAGCGAGGCAGCCCCTAGTCAATACCCCACTAACCGTGTTTATGTTCCCAGCTCTGTCCACTCACAGGTATTGCAGTGGGGTCATTCTTCCCAGTTATCCTGTCTCCCTGGAACCACGTGTACTCAGGCCTTCATCAGCCGGCGGCTCTGGTAGCCCTCCATGGGAGATGACATCCGCAACTTTGTCTCAGCCTGCTCGATCTGTGCTCAAGACAAGAACTCTAACTGGTCACCCACTGATCTGTTACATCCCCTGTCTATCCCCAAGAGACCTTGGTCCCACATTGCCCTGGATTTTGTCACCGGTCTTCCCCCATCAGACGGTAACACCACCATTCTCACAGTAGTTGATCGTTTCTCCAAGTCTGTACACTTCATACCTTTACCTAAACTCCTCTGCCAAAGAAACAGCCAAATTACTAGTACTGCATGTTTTTAAATTACATGGTTTACCTGTAGATGTTGTGTCAGACAGGGGCTCTCATTTTACATCCAACTTCTGGAGGGCATTCTGTAATCTTCTAGGTGCATCTGAGTCTGTCTTCAGGATTCCACCCGCAAACCAATGACCAGACCAAATGGGCCAACCAACAGCTAGAGACTGTATTGCAGAACCCGTCCACGTAGAGTCAGCAGCTCCCCTGGGCCGACACCATAAACTCTCATCCGTCCTCATCCACTGGTCTGTCCCCTCGAGTGCTGCCTTGGCTATCAACCTCCACTGTTTCCCGCCCAGGAGGAGGAGGTTGGCGTTCCATCTGCCGAGGCATTCATCCGCCGTTGTCAGTGGATCTGGAGCGCACTGGCTCTGCCCTTCTCTGTGCCTCTGCTAGGATCAAGTGTCAAGCTGACCGCCATCGCTCCGAGGCCCCATGTTACCGCCAGGGACAGCATGTGTGGTTTTCAACCCGAGACCTGCCCCTCAAGGTGGATTCCCACAAGCTCGCCCCCCCCGCTTCATTGGCCCCTTTCCCATTCCTAAAGTCATCAGCCCTGCTGCCGTCCGTCTCAAGCTCCCCTCCACTCTCCATTGCACTCATCCCACCTTCCATGTGTCCACACCAAGCCTTTCATGAGCCGCCCCCTGTGTCCTGTCCCCAGACTTCCGCTCCCCCTCGGCTCATCGATGGGGCAGAGGCCTTCACGGTGTGTTAACTGCTGGAGGTTCGTCGCCAGGCCCGTGGCCTCCAGTACCTTGTGGACTGGGAGGGCTACGGTCTTGAGGAGAGGTGCTGGGTCCCCACTCAGAACATCCTGGACCCCTCTCTCATCAGGGACTTTCATCACCATCACCCAGTTCTACCTGCCGTGACACCAGGAGGCATCTGTAGACGGCAGGTTACTGTCAGTATCTCCAGTTGAACTGTCTTTTTGTGTGTTTTCCCCCTAGCTGTCAGTCTGTGGTTTTGTATTGCCATGTGCTCCCATCCCCACTCCTGCTCTACATCGGCCCCTGTATTACTGAGTACTTCGTCTCTCATCTGCTTCTCATTATTACCTGCATTGCTGCCACCTGTGTCTCATTGTGCTCCACCTATCATCTGTCTCTCTGTTTATTACTCAGTGTATTTCAGTCCTGTGTTTTCACTTGTTTGTTGCCAGATTGTGCCAACTGGATGCCAACTGCCATAAAACAAGATACAGACAGACAGATTGTGCCAGTGAATTTTCCTGAGCCTTTCCAGCATTCGTATCTGAAATCTGTCTACCTGAACATCAACTCTGACTGTTTCCCGATTCTGGATTTTTGGATTTCTCTGGATGTTTTGATCTCTGCCTGAACTTTGATGCCGACTTTGTTTGCACCTCAGGATTTGTTACTCAATTAATATTACTGTGTGCACAGTACTGGGTCTGCAGTTGGATCCCTGCTCCAGCATCCCTGACAGTGAGAAGGTACAGGAGCCGCAAGACCCATTTTCAAAACTTTAGGAACAGCTTCTTCCTCTCCAGCAGATTTCTGTATAGTCCATGAAACCCAGGAACTCAACCTCACTGTTTGCTCTCTTTTCACACTACTTAATATTGCTTATTGTAACTTCTTATGTATTGTACTGATGTTGCAAAACAATGAATTTCACAACAAATGTCAGAGATAATGAACCTAATTCTGATTCAACTCTGGTACCACACAGGACAGCTAGTAAAAAAATTTGAACTCCCCCACATTAGAAAATAACAATTCTCATTCTTGCTTGAAGGAGGTAAGTTTCAAAGAGCTTCTGAAAGAAAGAAATTCAGAGCTTATTTAGGAGACCAGAAAACGTCTGCCAATGGTAAGGAAATTAATACTAGAAATGCTTAGGATGCTAGGTTTGGAGAAATGCAGTTATTTCAAATGGTTGCAAAGTTGGAGCAGATAACAAGGAAATGATAGGATTTCAATTTTAAGTCATTCCTTGCTTAGTCAAGGATAACAAGCAGAGGAGTGGTGGTGTACAGGACAAGCAAACCCTTGTCTTAAAGGAGCTCATGGACGTTGAGTGGAACTGCTGCATTTCAGGAATTTTGGCTCTGACAGCTAAGAGCCAAATCATCAGCCTAGAGCCATGGAAGCATAGTGGTTAGCACGACACTATTACACCTTGGTACATCAGAGTTCAGACCCACTGTCCTCTCCAAAGAGTCTGGACTTGCTCCCCGTACAATTCATGGGCTTCCTTCAGGTGCTCCGGTTTCCTCCCACAGTCCAAAGACGTACCAGTTAGTAGGGTAATTAGTCATTCTACATTGTCCCATGATTAGGTTAGTGTTAAATCGGGTTGCTGAACAACGTGGCTCTAATGCCAGAGGGCCTACTCTGTGTCTGGAAAATATAAATAAAGAAAATAAGGAAGGTTACACAACCCTCCTTCCGTGTACTCCAGGATCCAGAATCTACAATTACAATAGTGTAGTGGTTAGTGTGATACTATCCAGAGTTCGGAGTTCAATTCTGGCATTAATCTGTAAGGAGTCTCTTTACGTCCTCTCCATGAGCTCTGGTTTCCTTCCACACTCCAAAGACATACTAGTTAGGATAATTGGTCATTGAAAATTGTCCCGTGAGAAGGTTAGAATCTATCAGAGTTGTGGGGTTGCTACAGCAGTGTGCCCTGAAAGGCCTGTTCTATGCTCCATCACTAAATAAAAAAACTGACAAAATAAATAGATAGATAAATATATAAAGAAAGTTATCTGCTAATTCATTTCAAACAAAGTTTTGCAAAACATTGTAGTGATTGATGGGGACACATTGATCTCCAAAGATGTCAATTACTTTGGTCCAGTTTGTGCTGGCAGTGGCACAAGTCAGTGCTGAACATAAATGAACTCTCACTGTTGGTCCAAGACTTACTGAGTAGTAGATGCTACTATATCTCAGAGGTCATCTCCCATATTATTTCATCATTGAACTCTACGTGAAGCACTAGGATAAGTTCATAGATGCCATTGTGGATTCTTGGCCTGGACACTGGAAAGTATTTCAGTTTAGTCTACATATTTCAGTGATCAAGGATCAACGATTAAGGATCAAATTTATTTGCCATATTTGCACATTTACATGTATTAGGAATTTGCTGTGGTGTATTGGCATGAAATGGAACAAAAACCACAATTACATACAAAATAAATTTGGAGATTAAAGTACAGATATTGAATAAAAAGTGCATAAATACTTAAAGATCATGTCTTTAAAATATAAACAACATTCTAAAAAGTAGTCTGAAGTGTTTACTGTGCAGTGACAAAAGTAACAGATAGAGGAGGTGGGGGTAGCTATCAAGAGTGGTTGAGGAAGAAGCTTTTATGATGACTTGGTTTTTGTTTTAATAGTCCTATACTGTACTGCTTTATAGAAGGGATTTTTTTTGCTTTGATATTTAAATATTAAAAGCAATTTTGATAAAAAATTATTATATTTAATCTTTTAAATGCTTCATTTAATTAGATAATTTGTTTTAGATTTCTCTCAATATCAGAAAGATTCAACAATTGTTAAAAAGCTGAGCCACTTTAACAAGGATCAAGCACATTTCGATGATAAAGGCTCAGATGCAGACCGTTGAAAGGTGAGTTAATACCAGGGCTGTACCTCACACCTCGCTAGCACTTCCCAAGTGTAGTGTATTGATGAAAATAAGTGTAGGTGCGGTATGAGTAGGTGAACAGGGAGTATTGGTAGCTAGTCTAACTGGCAGGAGTAATCCAGCCCCTAACAATGGTGGGAAACAGCACTGTGTCTGCAGCTGGCTGTATCTTTATACACTTCATGGATGACATGTTTGTATAAATCAGGAAGAGACCACAGAAACAAATCTGCTGGGGTTAAGGAGCTGTTGATGTGTCAGTGAGCATAGAACTGAGTGTAGTATAAGCCCTTTTGGCCCATGATGTTGTGCCAACCTTCTAAACTACTTTAAGATCAGTCTGACCCTTCCCTCTTACATAGGCTCCATTTTTCTATCATCCATAAAAGAGGATACCAAGTCTTTTTTTCAAATATATGAAGAGTAAAAGAAAGGCAAGAGTGGATATTGGACTACTGGAAAATGATGTTGGAGAGGTAGTAATGGGGAACAAAGAAATTGCAGACGAAGTAATTAAGTCGTCTGTGTCAGTCTTCACTGTGGAAGACAAGCAGTATGCCAGAAATTGGAGAGTTGTCCGGATGCAGAAATGAGTGTAGTTGTTCTTGCTAAGGAGACAGAGTGTGGTTGTTATTACTAAGGAGACAGAGTGCGGTTGTTATTACTAAGGAGACAGAGTGCGGTTGTTATTACTAAGGAGACAGAGTGCGGTTGTTATTACTAAGGAGACAGAGTGCGGTTGTTATTACTAAGGAGACAGAGTGCGGTTGTTATTACTAAGGAGACAGAGTGTGGTTGATATTACTAAGGAGACAGAGTGTGGTTGTTATTACTAAGGAGACAGAGTGTGGTTGTTATTACTAAGGAGATGTTGCTTGTGAAGCTGACAGGTCTGAAAGTAGATAAGTCACCTGGACCAGATTGACTTAGAGCATTCTGAATAATTTTAAGCCCCTTATATAAAAAAGGATGTGCTGACATTGGAGAAGATTCAAAGGAAGTTCACAAAAATGATTCTGCAAATGAAAAGCTTGTCATATGAGGAGCGTTTGATGGCTCTGGCCTGTACTCACTGGAATTTAGATGAATGAGAGGAGATCTCATTGAAAGCTATCGAATTTTGAAAGGCCTCGAAAGAGTGGATGTGGATATGATGTTTCTTACAATAGGAGAGTCTAGGACCAGAGGGCATAAACTCAGAATAGAGGAACATCCATTTAGAACAGTTTGAGGAATTTCTTTAGCCAGAGGGTGGTGAATCTGAGAACTTTGTTGTCATTGATGGCTGTGAAGGCCTGGTTGTTGGGTGTATTTAAGGCTAAGCTTGATAGGTTCTTGATGAGTCAGGGATTAAAAGTTATGGGGAGAAGGCAGGAGATTGGGGCTGAGAGGTAAATGGATCAGCCATGATGAAATGGCACAGCAAACTTGCTGGGCTGAATGGCCTAATTCTGCTTCTATGTCTTATGCTCTTATGATTTGATGGACTACATGTCAGGGTTGTGAAAGAGGTAGCTGAAGAGATTGTGGAGACATTAGTCCAGACCTTTCAAGAATCTATCGATTCTAGAATAGTTCTGGGGGACTGGAAAATTGCAGATGTCACTCCTCCCTTTATGAAGGGAGTGAGGTGCTTGGTTTTGTAACTCCAGAAACTAATTGAAAGATAAACACAGGAGCCAAGATATTAGTCTACTTAGTTATTTTTCCTTTTCCTTTTGTGAGGCACATACATATGTCACTCTCACACATATATATAGTCATGATGAATTATGTCAAGAAAGAAACCTTAATCAAACAATATATTTACAATATTATTCAAATATTGAATAATATTCAAGTAAAGTCAAGTCAATTCAAAATCAATTCAAAACATTTAATACACAACAGGAGGCTGAAGAAACAAAATTATAAGCCATTTAGCCTTACTTCAGAGGTTTGGAAGATGTTAGAATCCATTATTAAGGAGGAGGGTTCAGGATATTGGAGGCACATGATAAAATAGTCCAAAGTCAACATGGTTTCCTGAAGGGAAAATATTGTCTGACGAATCTGTTGGAATTGAGGAAATAACAGGCAGGATAGACAGAGGAGAGTTAGTGGATATTATTTACTTGGATTTTCTGAAGACCTTGGACAAGGTGCCACACATAAAGCTGCTTGACAAGAACCATGGTGCCAGCAGGGATGGAAGATTGTAGGAGGCAAAGAGTGGGAATAGAGGGAACCTTTTCCTTTAGGCTGCCTGTGTTTAGTGGTATTCCACAGGTATCAATGTTGGGACTGCTTCTTTTCACATTATATATCAATGATTTGGATGACATAATTGATGGATTTGTGGACAAGTTTGCAGATGATACAAAGATAGATGTCAAGGGGCAGAAGTAAGTGCTGTTGCTTTTACTAAGGAGAAGGAGCTTGAGAAGCTGAAAGGTCCAAAGGTAGATAAGTCACCTGGACCAGATGGACTTGGAGCATTGTGAACAGTTTTGGGCCCTTATCTAAGAAAGGATGTGCTGACACTGGAGAGCTTTCAAAGAAGGTTGACAGAAATGATTCTGGGAATAAAAGGCTGAGCATATGAGAAGCATTTGATTGCTCTAGGCCTGTACTCACTGGAACTCAGATGAATGTGGGGGATCTCATTGAAACCTATTAAATGTTGAAAGGCCAAGATAGAGTGGATGAACATAGAAATCTACAGCACATTACAGGCCCTTCGGCCCACAATGTTTTGCCAACCATGTAACCTACTTTAGAAACTGCCGAGAATTTTCCTAGAGCATAGCCATCTATTTTTCTAACCTCCACATACCCATCTACGAGGCTCTTAAAAGACTCTATTGTATCCGCTTCCACCACCACCGCCGGAGTGCATTCCATGCACCCATCACTCTCAGTGAGAAAAACTTACCCCTGACATCCCCTCAGTACCTATTTCCAAACATCTTAAAACTATACTCCTTCCTGTTAGCCATTTCAGTCCTGGGAAAAAGTCTCTGGATATCCACAAAATCAATGCCCCTTATCATCCTATACACCTTTTCAGGTCACCTTTAATCTTCTGTTGCTCCAAGGAGAAAAGGCCAAGTTCACTCAACTTATTCTCATAAGTTATGCCCTCCAATCCTGGCACAATCCTTATAAATCTCCTCTGCATGCTCTCTATAGTATTCACATCCTTCCTGTAGTGAGGTGACCAGAGTACTCCAAGTGGGGCCTGACCAAGGTCTTATATAGCTGTAATATTACCTCAGGGCTCTTGAACTCAATGCCACAGTTGATGAATGCCAACACACCAAACACCTTCTTAACAACACTGTCAACCTGCACAGCAGCTTTGAGTGTCCTATCGACACAGACACCAAGATCTCGCGGATCCTCCACACTGCCAAGAGTCTTACCATTTATATTATATTCTTCATATTTGACCTACCAAAATGAACCACTTTTTACTTATCTTGGGTTGAAGTCCATCTGCCCCTTCTCAGCCCAGTTCTGCATCCTATCGATGTCCTGCTGTAATCTCTGACAGACCTCCACACAATCCACAGCACCCCCAACTTCGGAAAAACTTACTAACCCACCCTTCTACTTCTTCATCCAGGTTATTTATAAAAATCACAAAGAGGAGGGATCCCAGAACAGATCCCTGCAGAACACCACTGGTCACCGATCCCCATACTGAATATGAACCATCTACACCACTCTTTGCCTTCTGTGGGCAAGCCAATTCTGGATCCACAAAGTAAGGTCTCCTTGGATACCATGCCTCCTTACTTTCTGAATGAGATTTGCATGGGAAACCTTATGAAATGCCTTACTGAAATCCATATACACTACATCTACTGCTCTACCTTCATCAGTGTGTTTTGTTACATCCTGAAAGAATTCACTCAGGCTCGTAAGCCATGACCTACCCTTGATAAAGCCATGCTGACTATTCCTAATCTTATTATGCCTCTCCAAATGCTCATAAATCCTGCCTCTCATGATCTTCTCCAACAACTTGCCCACCACTGAAGTCAGACTCACATGAGGCTAGGATCAGACGGCACAGCTTCAGAGTAGAAGGACGTCCATTTAAAACAGTGACGAGGAGGAATTAGTCTGGCCCAAGGGCCTGTTGCTGTTCTGTCGCATTCTATGTGCCATAGTACTGTGCATAAGTGTTAGGCACACATATATCGATAGGGTTCCTAAGAATTCTGTCAATGTGGAGCCGAGAGTGAGTTTGTAATTCTGGTTGGAGCAAAGGATGTTTGGAATGGTGAGGGTG
Source organism: Mobula hypostoma (assembly GCF_963921235.1). Taxonomy (NCBI): domain Eukaryota; kingdom Metazoa; phylum Chordata; class Chondrichthyes; order Myliobatiformes; family Myliobatidae; genus Mobula; species Mobula hypostoma. The sequence continues at coordinate 79,553,428 of NC_086105.1, read as the reverse complement.
GAGCACCATGGGAGGGAAGTGAGACAGGTGTCAGAGAAGGAGTGCCAAGGACGGGGATGGGGAAGGTGCAGACACACCCACCCCTGAGACATCAGGCAAGATCATTTGATTCAAAACAATTGCTTTATTGATCATTAAAGAGTGTCTCTCTGCTGCTTCCCACTCCATCCTCTCTCCCTTCCCCTCTTCCCAACCATGAATCCCCTCTCACTGTCCCCTTCCCATTCTCAATCCACAACAGAAACCCAAATCAGAATCAGCCTTGTCATCATTCACAAATGTCATGAAATTTGATTTTTTTTGCAGAAGTATAGTGCAATATGTAAAATTATTACAGTACTGTGCAAAGGTCTGAGGGTATCCAATCTATATACTGTATATGTGCCAAAGACTTTTGCACAGTACTGAATGAGAAGGATTAAAGTGTTTTTCTTTGTGGCCATTGCCCGATTCAAATTTGTCATGGAAATGCTGAAGTTATACTTTATGGGAAGGAGCATCATACACGTGCTGTCCCTTAGGTAGAATTATACAGTTTATCCCATTCCCCACTCTTCCCCCTCAGCACTGTAAAATTCACTCCCCTTCAAACATTTATCCAATTCTCAGTTGAGTCCACGTCTGCTAATTTCAGCAATGCATTCCAGGTCACAGCTGTGAAAATAAAGCCGACCACTCATGGTGCCTCTGTTTTTTGTCAATCACCTTGTGTCTACCTCATCTGACTGATAATGCTTCAACTATTGGAAGCCCATGTGTGATGAGAGCTTTCCTGAATATTCTCCTCTTGGTCACTTTGCTGTCTGTGATATGAGACAGACGGTGATGTTGGTGTAATCAAATCATGTACTAAGAAAGAAGTTTCTACAAAAGCCACCAAGGCCACCAGTAAAGTATGAAACAAGTAGGGAATATTACTACTGGGCACCAAGATTGTGCAAACCCTGAGATTGACATCAACCTTTCCTGTTCAAAAACATTTTTGATTTTGAACTTATTCCCTGTTAATCGCCTACTCTGCAATCATGAATCCAATAACCCATTGTACAATTCACCCTGGTATGAAAGGATGTGACCCTGGCACAGGATCAGACAAATGTTCCAGAGGTTGGAATCTCAGCCAGCTCTGTCATGGCTATGAACCTCTCCACCATCGAAGAAATCCTCAAAAGGCGATGCCTTGAGAAGGAAGTATCCATTGTTAAGGACCCCCACCACTCAGGACATACCCCCTTCTCAGAGAGGAGGTACAGGAGCCTGAAGTCACACACTCAACACTTTAGAACAGCTTCTTCCCTTCTGCCATTAGATTCTTGAATGGTTCATGAGCTCATGAACACTATTTTCCTCCCTTTTTTGCATTACATATTTTTTTAATTGTAATGCATTGTAATTTTTATATGCCTTGCACTGTATTACTGCTGCTAAACAACAAAGTTCGTGACATATGTCAGAGACAATAATAAACCTTTTTCCTGATTCCTAATTCAAATGGAAGCCCTGGTTTTGGCTGAATTTAACCGTTGGTCACGTCACAGTGCAGGCAGCTTCACCATAACAAACCCTGTTGCAAGAACTGAGTTCAGGACAGCTCAGCACTGACTCTACAGTAAGTGAATCACATCCAATTGGAGTTTGTCACCCACATTTTTGAAGGAAGCCATCGAGATTAACTGCACCCATTTCCATCAATGGAAGTCCCTCAGGTCGCTTACATCAGTAACACTATTGCAATTTCTGGTCTAAATTGAAACAGAATGGATAAAGATATTTTTAATTAAAATTGCAAATGCCAGAATGTGTTTGTTTTATTTATTGGATTTTCTTTAGATGCTCACAATGAAGAGATTTCCTTTTTAATTCTCAACACGAGCTTTAATGTGAATGAAATAATGGGCACCTTTGTTTGATGTATTGTCTTGTTCCTTGTGTAAAGAGACAGGAGTAATTCTCAGTTAGAATCTCTTCTTACTTCCACTGTCAGTTCCCTCACCTTTTCTCAGATTCAGATTTAGATTCACTTATTTATCACAAGTACATCAAAGCATACCATAAAACATGTCATTTGGATTAGCAACCAGCACATGCAAGGATTTGTTCAGGCCAGCCTACAAGTGTCACCACACATTCTGGTGTCAACATTGCATGTCCTCAATGATCAGCAGAACGACACAGAACACAAAAAATCAGAACATACCAAACGACAAAGTGGAACAAGCCACACCGCACCCACACACATACGTAGTTCTCCCACTCCAGGCCAGGTTGTCTTTGGCCTCCAGCTTCCAGTGAACTCATGGATTTGCAAGCCATTGAGCCTTTGACTTCTCCAATGGATTTGCAGACTCAGGGTTCTGTCCAACGAGCCTTGACCTTTCGGCTTCCAATCAGCATCCAGGCTTTGAACTGGACCTGAATTTCCCTTCAGCCTTTGACCTTTAATCTTAGTGGAGGCACCAATTCTGCATCATTATCCCTTAAGGCTATTTCACTGCGAGTCTGTACTCACCAATTCTCACTCCATTCTCAGTGTTTTAAACCATGAGTTTAATTTTTCAGGAGGACAGGTGGGCACTAAATTGCAGTAGGAATTTAAAGTGTGTTTTTTAATTTCATGGCGCGCCTAGTGGAAATCAGTTCGCATCACAGAGAGTGAATTAAACACAAGACATTTTTATGTAAGTAACTCAACCTTTAGAACAAAGATGAAAAGGAATTTATTTAGCCAGGGGGTTGTGAACTGTGGAATTCTTTGCCACAGGCAGCTGTAAAGGCTAAAACATTGGGTGTAATTAAAGCTGAAATTGATTGGTTCTTGATTAGTCAGGACATCACAGGTTATGGGGAGAAGGCAGGAGAATGGGGTTGAGAGGGATAATAAATTAGCCATGATAGAGCAGACATGATTGGCCGAATGGCCTAATTCTGCTCCTATGGCTGATGGTCTTATGTGCTTATGTCAGTCTCACTCATTAAATCCTTCGGCAAAGTTATGTGTGATTTAATATTATATTCAAACAAATCCAAATCTGATACTGTCACCTTTACAAGTGGTGAGCAGTTAACATAGCTTTCCACCAGTTGAAGAAAAAATCAAAGATAAAGATAAAGATTAACTTTATTTTTCGCACCTACATTGAAACAAATAGTGAAATTCATAATATCCAGAAGGCGAAGCGTAGTGATGATGGTGCTGAACGGCGACTCTGTTGCTTGCATCTTCGGAAACAGCTCTATTTCCATCTTTAACATCTCTGTTTTTCCCTTTCAGGGTTCTTTTGAAGAGGCTGACCTGGAGTTACATGCTAACTACAGTTCGTTGCGGGAATGGGACCTGCTCTCGGGTTTCACAACCGACCGTTCAGCATGTTCGGCATGACAAGGGCTCGGCTTTGGAAGCCTAGGATCTCAGGGCTCTGGAGGTGGGTGGATCAAGGTTTCGGTGTCACAACAGGAGACCCATTTGTTGCCAGGGGAGTTGAAACATCTACGGCTCTGTGCCCAGAGACTCGTGATCTTTGGGCACAGAGCTCGAAAAAAAGGGACGTGGCAGACTTTTACCATCATAACCAGTGAGTTGTTTGTCATCTCTCCCATCTCGCTGTGAAAATCTCTTTCTCCTTTGTTAGGGAGAGAGAGCCTGTGGTATGTTGAATACTGGGTGAACAATGTAGTCTTTGGAGTACTGCAAGTCTGTGTCTTTGCTGTTGCCTTGCTCATGCTTAAGTGCTTGGTGGCGGGTGCTGATGCTTTTTTTTGCCAGTGGGGGGAGGGGGGTATTGTTGCTTGCTGCCGCTTATGTGCCGGAGGGGGGAGCTGGTGGGGGGGGACTTTGGGATTCCAACATTTGACTGTCGTTCATTCTTCAGAGGTACTCCTCTGTTTTTGTGGATGGTGGCGAAGAAAAAGCATTTCAGAATATATACTGTATACATTTCTCTGACATTAAATTTTACCTTTGAAACCTTTGAATTTGTCAAATCAAAGCAGCGAGGTATCTGCAAGTGTCATCACGCTTCCAGAGCCAAAATTACCTGTCCACAACTCACTAACCTTAACGGAATATCTTTGGGATGTGGGAGGAAGCCGGAACACCTGGAAGAAACCCACGTGGCCATGGAAGAACGTACAAACTCCTTACAGACAGTGGATATAATCAAACCTCAATCTTACTGCTCCGCTGCCATTTCATGATATCCCTTAACAATGGTGAAGGTAAGGAAAATCTGGAAACCTGTGACTGTACAGTGGAATAGAAAATAAAAGAAAAGAAGGTCCCAAACATAAATCAAAATCATTGCTCCACAAATTCTGTTTGACATATTGAGCATTTTCTGGTCAACACTTCTTCCATCATTGTGTATGACAAGGACATGATTGTTAAGGCATCAAGTCTGTGCTTTGAACTGATTCTTGTTGCTGTGATGAAACTTACAGTCCATCACTTTGGCTAAGATTGTGTGTATCAAACAAAATGCTGGAGGAACTCAGCAGGTCAGGCAGCATCTGTGGAGAGAAATGGACAGTCAATGTTGAGACACTTCATCTGGACTGAATTCTGATATGTATGCCTGACTTCCTATGTGCCTAGTGGCATGTTTTGTAACTCTAAACCATTAAACTAATTGAATGCAAAAAACACGGAGCAGGGAATAATATATTTGCATTTATTTTTACTTTAAGCAAGGCGCGCATGTATGATACGGGAGTGGTATGATAACTAAAGCATTCACGTACATCGTACATATAACCATTAAGAATTATTTAAACAACAAAAAATGCTTAATCAAACATATTTACAATATTACTGAAATATTAAAATCACAACAGACCTCCCTGCTTAGCTCTACACTCCAACTCAGTATAGAATGCAATTCAACTCAAATATATAACGTATTGCTCTCTAGATATCTATACATATACAGTATACAATATAATACAACTACTACATGGACATCCACATAGTAAATTCTAAATTGTCCCATTCTGGCCTAAAGATTTAATTGCTGTGGAGGATTTCATACTCTAGTGCTATAATGCCTTTCCTGACAAGGGAGGTCACTTTACTTGGCAGATGAGACCTGTGGCTGCGAAACAATCTCACGTTCTGAGGCCTCCTCCTTGGAGGCTGTAGGAGTTGACTCTGATTCTGCAGGGAGCGGTTCTGACAGCTCTGGACACTTATCTACACATCGGGAAGCTCTGAACACTTTTCCAATCCTCGGGAAGCTCTGAACACTTTTCCAATCCTCGGGAAGCTCTGGACACTTTTCCACTCCTCGGACTGATCTGGACACTTATCTACACCTCGGGAAGCTCTGGACACTTTTCCACTCCTCGGACAAATCTGGACACTTGTCCACTCCTCGGACAGATCTGGACACATTTCCACTCCTCGGACAGCTCTGAACACTATTCCAATCCTCGGACAGCTCTGGACACTTTTCCACTCCTCGGACAGATCTGGACACTTGTCCACTCCTCGGACAGATCTGGACACATTTCCACTCCTCGGACGGCTCTGGACACTATTCCACTCCTCGGACTGATCTGGACACTTTTCCACTCCTCGGACTGATCTGGACACTATTCCAATCCTCGGACGGCTCTGGACACGTTTCCAATCCTCGGGAAGCTCTGGACACTTTTCCACTCCTCGGACTGATCTGGACACTTTTCCATTCCTCGGACAGATCTGAACACTTTTCCAATCCTCTGGAAGCTCTGGACACTATTCCACTCCTCGGACAGATCTGGACACTATTCCAATCCTTGGGAAGCTCTGGACACTTTTCCAATCCTCGGACAGATCTAGACACTTTTCCACTCCTCGGACAGATCTAGACACTTTTCCACTCCTCGGACAGATCTGGACACTTGTCCACTCCTCGGACAGCTCTGGACACTTTTCCAATCCTCGGGAAGCTCTGGACACTTTTCCACTCCTCGGACAGATCTGGACACTTGTCCACTCCTCGGACAGATCTGGACACATTTCCACTCCTCGGACGGCTCTGGACACTATTCCACTCCTCGGACTGATCTGGACACTTTTCCACTCCTCGGACTGATCTGGACACTATTCCAATCCTCGGACGGCTCTGGACACGTTTCCAATCCTCGGGAAGCTCTGGACACTTTTCCACTCCTCGGACAGATCTGGACACTTTTCCATTCCTCGGACAGATCTGAACACTTTTCCAATCCTCTGGAAGCTCTGGACACTATTCCACTCCTCGGACAGATCTGGACACTATTCCAATCCTTGGGAAGCTCTGGACACTTTTCCAATCCTCGGACAGATCTGGACACTTGTCCACTCCTCGGACTGATCTGGACACTTTTCCACTCCTCGGACAGCTCTGGACACTTTTCCAATCCTCGGGAAGCTCTGGACACTATTCTAATCCTCGGACTGATCTGGACACTTGTCCACTCCTCGGACTGATCTGGACACTTGTCCACTCCTCGGACAGATCTGAACACTTTTCCAATCCTCGGGAAGCTCTGGACACTATTCCAATCCTCGGACTGATCTGGACACTTGTCCACTCCTCGGACAGCTCTGGACTACTTTTCCACTCCTCGGACAGATCTAGACACTTTTCCACTCCTCGGACAGATCTAGACACTTTTCCACTCCTCGGACAGATCTGGACACTTGTCCACTCCTCGGACAGCTCTGGACACTTTTCCAATCCTCGGGAAGCTCTGGACACTATTCCAATCCTCGAACTGATCTGGACACTTGTCCACTCCTCGGACTGATCTGGACACTTTTCCAATCCTCGGGAAGCTCTGGACACTATTCCAATCCTCGGACTGATCTGGACACTTGTCCACTCCTCAGACAGATCTAGACACTTTTCCACTCCTCGGACAGCTCTGGACACTTTTCCAATCCTCGGGAAGCTCTGGACACTATTCCAATCCTCGGACTGATCTGGACACTTGTCCACTCCTCGGACAGATCTGAACACTTTTCCAATCCTCGGGAAGCACTGGACACTATTCCACTCCTCGGACAGATCTGGACACTATTCCAATCCTTGGGAAGCTCTGGACACTTTTCCAATCCTCGGACAGATCTGGACACTTGTCCACTCCTCGGACTGATCTGGACACTTTTCCACTCCTCGGACAGCTCTGGACACTTTTCCAATCCTCGGGAAGCTCTGGACACTATTCTAATCCTCGGACTGATCTGGACACTTGTCCTCTCCTCGGACTGATCTGGACACTTGTCCACTCCTCGGACAGATCTGAACACTTTTCCAATCCTCGGACAGCTCTGGACACTTTTCCACTCCTCGGACAGATCTAGACACTTTTCCACTCCTCGGACAGATCTAGACACTTTTCCACTCCTCGGACAGATCTGGACACTTGTCCACTCCTCGGACAGCTCTGGACACTTTTCCAATCCTCGGGAAGCTCTGGACACTATTCCAATCCTCGAACTGATCTGGACACTTGTCCACTCCTCGGACTGATCTGGACACTTTTCCAATCCTCGGGAAGCTCTGGACACTATTCCAATCCTCGGACTGATCTGGACACTTTTCCACTCCTCGGACTGATCTGGACACTTGTCCACTCCTCGGACAGATCTGAACACTTTTCCACTCCTCGGACGGCTCTGGACACTATTCCACTCCTCGGACTGATCTGGACACTTGTCCACTCCTCGGACAGATCTGGACACTTTTCCACTCCTCGGACAGATCTGGACACTTGTCCACTCCTCGGACAGATCTGAACACTTTTCCAATCCTCGGACAGCTCTGGACACTTTTCCACTCCTCGGACAGATCTACACACTTTTCCACTCCTCAGACAGATCTGGACACTTTTCCACTCCTCGGACAGCTCTGGACACTTTTCCACTCCTCGGACTGATCTGGACACTTGTCCACTCCTCAGACAGATCTAGACACTTTTCCACTCCTCGGACAGCTCTGGACACTTTTCCAATCCTCGGGAAGCTCTGGACACTATTCCAATCCTCGGACTGATCTGGACACTTGTCCACTCCTCGGACAGATCTGGACACTTGTCCACTCCTCGGACAGATCTGAACACTTTTCCAATCCTCGGGAAGCTCTGGACACTATTCCAATCCTCGGACTGATCTGGACACTTTTCCACTCCTCGGACAGCTCTGGACACTTTTCCACTCCTCGGACAGCTCTGGACACTTTTCCACTCCTCAGACAGATCTGGACACTTTTCCACTCCTCAGACAGCTCTGGACACTTTTCCACTCCTCGGACTGATCTGGACACTTTTTCACTCCTCGGACTGATCTGGACACTTGTCCACTCCTCGGACAGATCTGAACACTTTTCCAATCCTCGGGAAGCTCTGGACACTATTCCAATCCTCGGACTGATCTGGACACTTGTCCACTCCTCAGACAGCTCTGGACACTTTTCCACTCCTCAGACAGATCTGGACACTTTTCCACTCCTCGGACTGATCTGGACACTTGTCCACTCCTCGGACAGATCTGGACACTTGTCCACTCCTCGGACTGATCTGGACACTTTTCCACTCCTTGGACTGATCTGGACTATTCCACTCCTCGGACTGATCTGGACACTTTTCCACTCCTCGGACTGATCTGGACACTTGTCCACTCCTCGGACAGCTCTGGACACTTTTCCAATCCTCGGACAGATCTAGACACTTTTCTTGGTCATGCTCCCTTTACTTATCCTTGGTTCTCTTTTTACGTAACCAGCCACAATGAATATCAATCGAGTCAAGTTATATAAAAACAACAAAACATTTATTAAACACTGATAAACAATAAAAAACAAACGAAAACCTTAACCGGAAATTAACTGCTATGCGGCCATTCAACAAATCGCCACTTGGTACTGGTTCTTAAAGCAATAAAGTCAAACACAGTTTTTAAAATGGTGAATTAGAAAGCCCAGCAGATTTATACATTCAATTGGAAGAGACTTCTCTGGAGAAGGATTTCGTCATAGATGCGACTTTCCTGCTGGTTCTGTCCAAAAGATTCACAACAAAGGAAATAAACGGCTTAAAAACAACTGACCTTTATTTCTAGAGAGCAAACCTTGCATGAACTTTCTTACTCTTTTGGCAGGAGTTATCTTCGATGCAGGTCGCTACTTCTTCATCAAAGACTCAATAAGGTCAATCCTTTGTCAAACTGCCGAACGATACCAACTGCTCTTAATCCTTCAGGTCCTGTACTTCGATAATGTCTTCACTCTCCAATACTACTAAAAAGGTACATCAACAAATCTGGCAGAAATGAACAAACTGCCAGTCCAGCACTATTGTACCTTACAATAGAACGTAAAACTCCATTTTGAAAATGAAACTGCGTCATAAAATAAATACGCAACAGAACGGAGACTCTGACTAACGCTCTAGCTGGAAAACTAACTGCGTCACCAGGGGTCTCCCTTTTATACCCGTGGTGAACATGTCATCATGTGAACTCACATCGGCAGGAAAATTACATCAAGTGACCTCCAAATGACCATTACATTATTCTCACAATGAAATCACAAGATCTCCTTGAGGTATGTAACACTCTCACGATAACTATCACAGTATCGCTCAAGGTCCCAATCTCACTCACGTCCTGTTTGTGCTGTTTTTCTTTCTCATATTCCTTCTTTCTTATGCACCTTTCTTTTTCTTCTTCTGGTTTCTTGTGATTATCTCTGAATTTGCTAATGTTTTGAGAAATTAGGTCTCGTTTATCAACTTCAGTTCAGTATCTTTGAAATGCCATTCAAACTTATTTTGTGGAATGACTGAAATAGCTAATCCAGTGTCCAGTTCCATTTTAATTAATTTGCCGTTCACTTCTAGTGTAAGCCATATTGCTTGTCTATTGTTAGTTTCATATTGTAAATCTTACTTCTGTGTCACCCACTATCATCAGATTTGTCATCAACAGCATGCAGATTATGACTGGAGTTTCTGTGAAAAATGAGGGAAGTGCAAGACACATATATTCCAAATAAGAAGAAATTTACAAATGGAAGAAGGACACTACCAAAATAAAGCAAAGTAAAGTCAGAACCAAAGTAAAAGCAAAAGAGAAGCCAAAGCTAGTGAGAAGATAGAGGATTGGGAAGCTTTTAAAAACTTGCAGAAGGAAACTAAGAAAGCCATTAGGAAGGAAAAGATGCATTATGAAAGGAAGCTGGCGAGTAATATCAAAGAAGATACTAAAAGCATTTTTAAGTATATAAAGGGTAAAAGAAAGTTGAGCGTAGATATAGGACCAATAGAAAATGATGCTGGAGATACTGTAATGAGAGACGCAGAGATTAGAGAGGAACTGAATGCATATTTTGCATCAGTCTTCAGAGTGGAAAACATCTGCATTATACCAGACATTCAGGATTGTCAGGGAAATGAAGTATGTACAGTGAAAATTGTGACTGAGAAGGTGCTCAGGAAGCTTAATGGTCTGAGGGTGGATGAATCTCCTGGACTTGATGGAATGCACCCTTGGGTTCTGAAGGAGGTAGCTAGAGAGATTGTTGTGGCATTAGCGATCATCTTTCAAGAATCAATAGATTCTGTTATTATACTGGATGACTGGAAAATTGCAACTGATACTCCACTATATAGGAAGGATGGGAGGCAGCAGAAAGGAAACTATAGACCTGTTAGCCTGACGTCAGTAGTTGGGAAGTTGTTGGAATTGATTGCTAGGGATGAGATTACGGAATACCTGGAGGCATATGACAAGATAGGCCAAAGCCAGCATGGTTTCCTGAAAGGAAAATCCTGCCTGACTAGCCTACTACAATTTTTTGAAGAGATTACAAGCAGGGCAGACAAGGAGATGCAGTAGATGTGGTGTACTTGGATTTTCAGAAGGTGCCGCACATGAGGCTGCTGAGCAAGGTAAGATCCCATGGAATTACAGGGGAGTTACTAGCATGGGTGGGGCATTGGCTGATCGGCAGAAAACAGAGAGTGGGAATAAAGGGATCCTATTCTGGCTGGTCACAGGGGTCGGTGTTGGGACTGCTGCTTTTTACGATGTATGCCAATGACTTGGACTGTAGGATTAATGGATTTCTGGCTAAATTAGCTGATGATACAAAGATAGGTGGCGAAACAGGTAGTGTTGAGGAAACAGAGAGCTTGCAGAGATACTTAAATTGTTTAGAGGAATGGGCAAAGAAGTTGCAAATGAAATACAATGTTGGAAAGTGCACTTTGGTGGAAGAAATAAACAGGCAGACTATTATTTTTATGGGGAGAGAATTCAAAATGCAGAGATACAAAGGGACTTGTGAGGCCTTGTGCAGGATGCCCTAAGGGTTAACCTTCAGGCTGAGTCGGTGGTGAAGAAAGCAAATGCAATGTTAGCATTCATTTCTAGAGGTATAGAATATAAGATCAGGGATGTGATTTTGAGGCTCTATAAGGCACTTGTGAGACCACACTTGGAGTATTGTGAGCAGTTTTGGGATCCTTATTTTAGAAAGTATATACTGATATTGGAGAGGGTTCAGAGAAGATTCATTAGAATGATTTCAGGATTGAAAGGGTTACTGGAAGCTCTTGGGCTGTATTCCCTGGCGTTCAGGAGAATGAGGGGGGATCTCATAGAAACATTCCAAATGTTAAAAGGCCTGAACAAATTAAATATGGCAAAGTTATTTCCCATGGTAGGGGGTCTAGGACAAGAGGGCACGACTTCAGGATTGAAGGACTTCCATTTAGAACAGAGATGTGGGGAAATTACTTTAGTCAGAGGGTGGTAAATCTGTGGAATTTGTTGCCATGAGACGATGTGGAGGCCTAGTCATTGGCTGCATTTAAGGTCAAGATAGATTAGTTCTTGATTAGCCAGGGCATCAAAGGGCAGGAGAGTGGGGATGACTGGAAGAATTGGATCAGCCTATGATTGAATGGCGGAGCAGACTCGATGGGCCAAATGGCCTACTTCTGCTACTATTTTCTATGTTTCTATGTTTCTATATCTTGTGGTCAGATTAGTGCTGTATTTGAAACTGCAACTTGACTTTTTATCTTTTTCTCTTCTCCATTTATTCTTGTCTACCTGCAATACTGTTTGTATGCACTCTCTGCCAGCTTTGTCTTTAAACCGGCATTGGTCAGGTGTATGTGAGCACCGTTCCACAATTGTAACACAATTTGTTCATCCAGGCAAGCTTCTGTTTAGACTTTGCAATTCTGTTCAAGTTCATTCCTGATTGGAACTCAATTGCATCTCTGTCTGAGGTTTCCATTGATACAGCTTTTTCAGCTACTTTTTTAAAATGTGGAGAGCTTCAATTTGGAGCCATTTTAGAATTTTTTTTGTAAGATTCTGCTAACAAAACAATTTCTCAGTGATCATTAGGCCCATTACTGAACTGACAATGCTCAGACAGTCTCTTTGATTCAGCCATGGATGCTGAAATGGACTCCTCCTCCTTTTGATTCTGCTTATGAAAACTAAAGTGTACCGCAAACAACAATAGTTTTGGTTTTAAATGTTCCTGCATTGCTTTCACAATATCAGCAAAGCTCATTTCAACTGTCTTGGTTTGAGAAGTTAAACTTCTAAGCAAATAGTATACCTTTAAATCTAATGCACCCTGTAAAATTGGCACTTGTTTCTCATTGGCTATTTCATTTACTTTAAAATACTTCTAAATCCGTTGCATATACAATATCCAGTTATCTGCTGTGTAATTAAATGTGTTAATTGTTCTGACGTAGCCAGACATTTCTGCTTTTTTTAAAAAAAATTATTATTATCACCTACTGCTCATGGTTTTTGAACAATTTGTCCATTTTCTGTCTTTTTTTTTAACTTGGATGACTTTTTCTCCTTGCAAAGAAAAAAACATATGCCGCACTGCTTTTTTTACTCAACCATTTCTTGCTGCACTGCAACAGGGAGGTAGTCATCTTGGGTTCCTTTAAAACTTTCTTGCAGCCAAAGAGTTCTATTTTAACTTCATCACTCCACAGGACTTGTTTCCAAAATGCATCAGGCTTGTTTAGATGTTCCTTTGAATCTTTTGAATAAAACTTTTTGGTCACAATGAGCAAAGGTATGTTTGGAGAAAAAAAGGCGCAGAATTTCTTGAAAAGAACACCTCTGCAACTGTTAAGCACGGGGGTGGATCAATCATGCTTTGGGCTTGTGTTGCAGCCAGTGGCATGGGGAACATTTACTGGTAGAGAGAAGAATGAATTCAATTAAATACCAGCAAATTCTGGAAGCAAACATCACACCGTCTGTAAAACAGCCGAAGATGAAAAGAGGATGGCTTCTACAACGGGATAATGGACCTAAACAGACCTCAAAATCCATAATGGACTACCTCCAGAGGTGCAAGCTGAAGATTTTGCCATGGCCCTCACAGTCCCCCGACCTAAGCATCATCAAAAATCTGTGGATAGACCTCAAAAGAGCAGTGCATGCAAGACGGCCCAAGAATCTCAGAACTAGAAGCCTTTTGCAAGGAAGAGTGGGCAAAAATCCCCCAAACAAGAATTGAAAGACTCTTAGCTGGCTATGGAAAGCGTATGCAAGCTGTGATACTTGCCAAAGGGGGTGTTACTAAGTACTGACCATGCAGGGTGCCCAAACTTTTGCTTCGGGCCCTTTTTCTTTTTTGTTATTTTGAAACTGTAAAAGATGGAAATAAAAAAGTTTGCTTATTTAAGATAATAAAGAAATGTGTCATCTTTAACTTTATGCCTTTTGGAAATCAGTTCATCTTTTACTCGCTTAGCTATTCACAGTAACAGAAATTTTAACCAGGGGTGCCCAAATTTTTGTATGCCACTGTATATTGAAACGTCAAACACAGTGAAATGCGTTGTTTTGTGTCACCGACATAAGGATGTGCTGGGGGTGGCCCACAAGTGTGCTCACACTCCTGGCACCAACATAGAGTGCTCATGAGATATTAACCCATATGTCTTTGGGATGTGGAAAGAGATCAGAGCACCTGGAGAAACTCCTGCAATCGCAGAAAGACCTGTTGTTGTTGATATGTTCTGTATTGTTCTGCTGAACATGGTGGGCATGCTATCTTAGCACCAGAATGTACACAATATGTTCAGGCTGCCCCCCAGCACATTGTTGGGTGTGTTGGCTGTTAACAAATATGACACGTTACACTGTATGTTTTGATGTACATGTGATCAATAAACTTGATGTTGCAAACTACTTACAGAGAGCAGCAGGAACTCATCTCCATTTGTTGACCCTAGCTTCAGACTCCACTATCCTGGGATAAAGATGTATCATTCATTTTAACACCTGTTTTTTTGATAACCTTTCAAAAAGCTTAGAAGTTGAAGGAGGAAGATCCCAGGCAAAAGTGGCAGTTGAGTGCAAAATGTATGCTACAGGGAAAACATCCAGATCCTGAGTCGGGTCAGTAAACCAACTTCCAACTCAGGGACCCATCTGCCGAGTTTGTAGAATGAGCTGAAGGGGGTAGAGGTCATGGTGAGAGTTGAATATGAGGCACTGGAGTCTATGGGTATTGACAAACAAGTCAATGGTTGCTGTGTGGCAATGATATCAAATGTGAAATCCATTCAATTGATCTGAGAGAGGGAACAAAGCTGACAGTTGCACTCTGCATATTCTGAAGAAAACCTAGTCTTGTCCTCGTCATTTGGAACAGTAACCTGATCAGCCCGTGTACCAACAGATGGGTGGCTAGAAAGCCTTGTTCTGCATCATTATCTCAAATTGGTTTTGTTTGTCAGTTCCACCCTGCACTCCTCTCCTCCACTCCCCCTGCCAGTAAATCTGGCAGATAATCGCCCACTCCTGAAGAAAAGCCGTGCCCATGCACCAGCTGCTTTCCTTTTCTTTTGGCAAGGCCACTGTTACCATTGCCATGGAGACCGCAAAGCACTGTGTGATATCTCAGCTGGAGAGGTGCCAAGGTAATCTGATGGCGCGGGTTTTTGTGTGCGTATTATGCAGGTTAATAGAAAGAGTAAGCCATCCCCTCCAGTCTGCCTTGTTGGCAGTGAAGCAATTTTGAACTTTGAGCCAATTACAGGCCACCAATTAACTACCACAGCCAGCTGTTGCTTGTCCTGTGCCAAGTCTGAAAATCTACACAAGGCCTGTGGCAACGTTAACTCTTCAGCTTCTAACTGCTGAATAATGCTTTCTTGTACAGCTGACAAAATTAATAATGAGGGTGTTCCAAGCAGTGATGTGACAAGATTCTGGTTTACAGTACACCTGTCAATCAGCTCATACATGTTGGCCAGCATATCTCCTATCTGGGAGCTAAACAGTGAGACAGGCAGACAAACAAATAAGTTGGGGACTTAAAATACTTACCACTGTCAGTCAACAATCATTCACAACCAATTTTCTGTTCATAGGTGAAGAACTGTTTATTTGGGCCATTGAGGCACCAATCAAATGGATAGCCAGAGACTTTTCCCAGCATGGAAGGGCTGATATGAGAGGGTAGAAATTCAAAGCAACTGGAGGAAACTTTAAAGGGGGGATGTCAGAGATAAGTTCTTTACACAGAGTTGTGAGTGTGTCGAACAGGTGTCATGGTGACATGACAGAGGCATATACATTAGGGACACTTGATAAGGTGCCCCATGCAAGGCTTATTGAGAAAGTAAGGAGGCATGGGATCCAAGGGAACGTTGCTTTGAGGATCCAGAACTGGTTTGCCCACAGAAGGCCAAGAGTAGTTGTAGACGGGTCATATTCTGCATGAAGGTCAGTGACCAGTGGAGTGCCTCAGGGATCTGTTCTGGGACCCTTACTCTTCGAGATTTTTATAAATGACCTGGATGGGGAAGTGGAGGGATGGGTTAGTAAATTTGCTGATGACACAAAGGTTGGAGGTGTTGTGGATAGTGTGGAGGGCTGTCAGAGGTTGCAACGGGACATTGCTAGGATGCAAAACTGGGCTGAGAAGTAGCAGATGGAGTTCAACACAGATAAGTGTGAAGTAGTTCATTTTGGTAGGTCAAATATGATGGCAGAATATAGTATTAATGGTAAAACTCTCGGCAGTGTGGAGGATCAGAGGGATCTTGGGGTCCAAGTCCATAGGACACTCAAAGCTGCTGCACAGGTTGATTCTATGGTTAAGAAGGCAAACGATGTATTGGCCTTCATCAGCTATGGGATTGAGTTTAAGAGCCAAGAGGTAATGTTACAGCTATATAGGACCCTGGTCAGACCCCACTTGGAGTACTGTACTCAATTCTGGTCGCCTCACTACAAGAAGGATGTGGAAGCCATAGAAAGGGTGCAGAGGAGATTTACAAGGATGTTGCCTGGATTGGGGAGCATGCCTTATGAGAATAGATTGAGTGAACTCTGCCTTTTCTCCTTGGAGTGACAGAGGATGAGAGGTGACCTGATAGAGGTGTATAAGATGACGAGAGGCATTGATTGTGTGGATAGTCAGAGACTGTTTCTCAGGACTGAAGTGGCTAGCACGAGAGGGCACAATTTTAAGGTGCTTGGAAGTAGTTACAGAGGAGATGTCAGGGGTAAGTTTTTTTTAATGCGGAGAGTGGTGAGTGCGTGGAATGGGCTGCCAGTGGCAGTGGTGGAGGCGGAAATGATAGCGTCTTTTAAGAGACTCCTGATAGGTACATGGAGCTTAGAAAAATAGAGGGCTATAGGTAAGCCTAGGAAGTTCTAATGTAAGGACATGTTTGGCACAGCTATGTGGGCCGAAGGGCCTATATTGTGCTGTAGGTTTTCTATGTTTCTATGTTTCTAAACTTTTAGATAGGCACATGAATGATAGAAAAATAGAGGGCTATGTAGGAAGGAAAATATACATTGATCTTTGAGTACATTTTAAGATTGGCACAACATTATGGGTCAAAGTCCCTGTACTGTGCTCTCATGTTCTATCTTGTGTGGGTAAACTATAGAAGATGCCAATCTCTATTTAGTGTTGGGCAATGCTATTGATTTCTTGGAGATCATTCCAGTGCCGGCTGCCTTCTGGGCAGTGTGCTATTAGCCTGTGTGGTACAGGGCAAGGATGACCCAGTTCTGAGATAATGCAGTCAAACTTTGCACTCTCTAATTGGAAAATTAACTCAGCCTTTTGCATTCTCCATTCTATATCCTCCACATAGTCTGTAAGTGAGTCAGTAACACATAGCCTAGCTTATTCCAGAACACTCAAGTTAATTTTGTATGAACCCATTCAGCTTTTGGTAAGGAGATAAACGTTGGATAGGATTTTTGGATTGGTTTATTATTTTCACAAACCACCCACACAGATCAGTTCATTATTTCAGTGCTTTGAGGTAGTAGAAGGGGAAAAGTAACAGAGAGCAGAAATACGTGTCACAGTTACAGAGGAAGTGCAGTGCAGGCAGACAGTCAGGAGTAAGATCATAACAAGGTATATTGTGAGGTCAAGACTCCATCTTATCAGACCAGGAGATAAGATGTTCTCCATTACAGAACATAAACATTCCAGTACAGGCCCTTATGTACTCAATGTTGTACCAACATTTTAAGCTACTTTAAGTCCAATCTAACCCTTTCCCCTACGTAGCCCTCTCTTTTGCTGTCATCCAAAGGTTCCATGTAACGTCAGAGAAATGTATACAATATACATCGTGAAATAGTTTTTCTTTGCAAACATCCACGAAAACAGAGAAGTGTCCCAAAGAATGAAGGACAGATAAACGTAAGAACCCCAAAGTCCCCTCCCAGCTCCTCTCCCTCCAGCACGTAAGCGGCAGTGGACAACAATCCCCCCTCCCCCCACCGGCAAAAGAAAAGCAAACATCGGTACCACCACCGCGCACTCAGCGTGAGCAAAGCAATAGCAAAGACACAGACTTGCAGTTACCCCAAAGACTTCGCATTTCATCCAGCATTCAACATACCGCAGATTCTCTCTCTCCCTAATAAGGGAGAAGGAAGTGTATCCATTTTTCACCAGCGAGTGGGGAGACATAACAAACAATTCTCTGGTTTACGATGTTAAAAGTCCGTTACGTGGCCTTTTTCCGAGATCTGTGCCAGAAGATCAGAACAATCTCAGGTCTTCGGGCCCACAGCAGATATCCTGACTCCCCCAACGACACACGGGTTTCCTGCTGTGACACCGACCTTTGATGTCACAGCAGGTCTCTAGAGCCCTGTGCCCCATGCCATATCTATGTGCCTCTTTCACTATCCCAAACAGGGCTTTCCATGCACTCACCACTCTCTGTGTAAAAATAACCTACCTCCAACATTCCCCCTAATCACCTTAAAATGATGCCCTCTGGTATTAGCCATTAGCTTGGCGCATGACATGTTACCATACAGTTCTTTAACAGTGCTCTCTCTATGCATTCTGTCAGAGATGGAGCTGGATGTAAATGGCCAGGACAAAGGTTGCCAGGGATCCCCCTGGGGAGGTGGGTGTATTGGAAGAACACAGAGTGCTCTAACACATTGCTCCTCATCTCTGTTGTATGGATAAGATCAAGGTCTTTACTCCAGATAGTACTGGAGTGAGATAGATCAGATGGTGGACTGGTGCCACAACAGCGACTTTGCACTCAATGTCAGTAAGAACAAAGAATTTATTATGGACTTCAGGAAGGGGAAGTTGAAGGAACACACATCAGTCCTCGTAGAAGGGTTGACAGTGGAAAGGGTGAGCAGTTTTATGTTTCAGCTTGTCAACGTCTCTGAAGATCTATTCTGGGCCCAGCATATTGATGCAATTATGAAGAAAACATGCCAATGTCTGTAGGAGTTTGAGGAGAACTGGTAACTCACCTAAGATGCCGGCTAGTTTCTATAGATGTACCGTGGAGAACATTCCAACTGGCAGCATCATTGTCTGGTATTGAGAGACCACTGCAGAGGATCAGAAAAAGCTGCAGATGTTTGTAAACTCAGCCAGTTTTATGATGGGCACTAACCACCCCAACACTGAAGATATTGTCAAAAGGCAATGCCTGAAAAATGTGACATGTTGTCATTAAGGACCCTATCACCCAGGATTAGCCCTCTTCTCATTGCTACAATCAGAGAGGAGGTACGGGAGCCTGAAGACACATAGTCTATGATTCAGAAACAGCTTCTTCCCCTCTGCCCTCAGATTACTGAACAATGAACCCATGAACACTACCTCACCTATTTTGCTTTTTTTGCACTAATTTATCTTATATATAGTCAGTGGCCACTTTTTTAGTTACACCCATTCATTAATGTAAATATGTAATCAGCCAATTGTGTGGCAGCAATTCAACGCTTAAGGGCATGCAGCCATGCTCAAAAGGTTCAGTTGTTGTTCAGACCAAGTATCAGAAAGGGGAAGATATGTGATCTAAGTGACTTTGACTGTGGAATCATTGTTGGTGCCAGACAGGGTGGTTTGATTTTCTCAGAAACTGCAGATCTCCTGGGAACACAACACTCTCAAGAAGCTTACAGAGAATGGTGGGAAAAACAAAAAACGTCCAGTGAGCGGCAGTTCTGTAGGTGAAATAGAGGAAAATGGCCAGGCTGATTCAGGCTGACAGGAATGCGACAGTAACTCAAATAGCCATATGACACAACAGTACTATGCAGAAGAGCATCTCTGAACACACAATATGTCCAACCTTGAAGCGGACGGGCTACAGCAGCAGAAGACCATGAACATACACTCAGTAGCCACTTAATTAGGTAGAGGAGATACTGAACAGAGCGGCTACTAGTGTAAGCCTGTGATAATAAATCTGACTCTGATTCTGAGACAGCAGTAATAGCCAATTGCAATCATGATAGGCAGCATTGCTGAGCACAACTTCCTCTCGCCCTTGCAGTTATGATTTAATTCCATGGTGAAACAATGTACAGAGGGCAAAGCAGGGAGACGGGAATGTGTGGGCTGTGTTTCAGGTTCTGGATATTAGGATGCAGGACTACAGTAGTTAAGTCTACATTTTCGGAGCACTTCCCTTTCTCATTGTGTGTGATTTACTTAGGTTTCACCCTGCATTGCCCCTTTGAATTGGCCTCAGCAGTTCCAGCTGGCCCCGCAGCCTCAGGGCTTTAATAAGAGTTCATGTTACTTATTGACCGCCAAATGAGTCTTTCACAGATCCCTGGCAGGGAGCCAAGTGGAAGTCGCACCACCTATAAAAAGACACAAGCAGCCTAGTGTTGTGTTTTTATTGCTATGAGCAGCGCTTTATTACTGTCTAACAGAATATTTGTCAGGACTGCCACCAAGCTGCCCGTCAGACCACAAAGCTCTGACGTAAGGCTCTCAGCCCTCCCGGCCTGTCACTGCTCGATTTGCAGGGAAAGACATGGTGTAGCAGGAAGAGAGGTTCGTTTCACTTCAACAGATGCTGCCGTGCACTCACTCTCCTTCCTCAAGCAATTCCATTTGCATCTTTGCAAGAAGGGGTTACGACTTGGGAAATGAGGTTTGATTGGGAGGTGGAGTAGCAGTAGTACCACCACTCCAGTCTGCTTTTCCCTCTGGGGCGAAGGAGGATGAGAGGTATGCAAGAGGATGAAAGGCATAGATCGAGTGGACAGCCAGAGACTTTCCCCCAGGGTGGGCATAATTTTAAGGTGAATGGAAAAAAGGATAGAACGATGTCAGAGGTAAGTTTTTCACACAGAGTGGTGAGAGCATTTACACTCTCCAGGGGTAGAGACAGACACATTAGAGGAATTTGGGAAGCACATGGATAATAGAAAAATGGAGGGTTATGTAGGAGGGAAGCATCAGATTGATCTTAGAGTAGGTTAAAATGTCAGCACAACATTGTGGTCCAAAGAACCTGTAACATGCTGTAATGATCTATGTTTAATGATGTTCACCTAGGCGAATATCCCCTTAATTGTCTTTGACAGATCATGATCAATATCCAGTAACATGGAGTGCAAGATGACTGAAGACTCTTCACTGGCATTCTGATGTGTCATCATCTTCCGCCAGTTGGGATGAAAGAGCAGGGGGAGGAGGAGCAGAACAGTGACAAAAGGCCGCCTTTGTCAGAGTCCTGGGTTGAAACCTGACCTCAGCTGCTGTCTCCTTTGAGCGTACATGCTCTCTCGGTGACCTCATGAGCTGCTTCTGGGTGCTACAGTTACTAAAAGCTGTAGCAGCAGAATTAGGCCATTCAGCCCATCAAAGTCAAAGTAAATTGAATTAAATTGAATTGACTTTATTTCTTACATCCACAACATACATGATGAGTAAAAATCTTTACAATATGTCTCCATCTAAATCTGCAATGTGCAATTTATAGTAATTTATAATAAAAAGTATGTACAGCAATATAACATAGAAATACAATTGTATCAACATGAATTAATCAGTCCGATGACCTGGTGGAAGAAGCTGTCCCGGAGTCTGTTGGACTAGTGGGCAATGGATTAGTGAGCAAATAGATTAGTGGGCAAATGGATTAGTGGGCAAATGGATTAGTGGGCAATGGATTAGTTGGCAATGGATTAGTGAGCAAATAGATTTGTGGGCAAATGGATTAGTGAGCAATGGATTAGTGAGCAAATGGATTAGTGGGCAAATGGATCAGTGGGCAAATGGATTAGTGGGCAAATGGATTAGTGGGCAAATGGATTAGTGAGCAAATGGATTAGTGGGCAAATGGATTAGTGAGCAAATGGATTAGTGGGCAATTGGATTAGTGAGCAAATGGATTAGTGGGCAAATGGATTAGTGGGCAAATGGATTAGTGAGCAAATGGATTAGTGGGCAAATGGATTAGTGGGCAAATGGATTTGTGGGCAATGGATTAGTGAGCAAATAGATTAGTGGGCAATGGATTAGTGTCCAAATTGATTAGTGGATAAATAGATTACTGAGCCAATGGATTAGTGGATAAATGGATTAGTATGCAAATGAGTAGTCAATACATGGGTACCGATGGTTGGCATAGGGCTTGGTGGTTTAAAACAAATTGTTCATGTGCTCTGTCTCTCTGTCACAATATTTCTAGTCAGAGACTTAATTCCCAGGGTGGAAATGACTAACACCATGGGGCATAATTGT
This sequence comes from Mobula hypostoma, assembly GCF_963921235.1. Classification (NCBI taxonomy): domain Eukaryota; kingdom Metazoa; phylum Chordata; class Chondrichthyes; order Myliobatiformes; family Myliobatidae; genus Mobula; species Mobula hypostoma. Next base: position 79,531,400 of record NC_086105.1, on the reverse strand, counting down.
ATGATGAATGGAGGAAAATACAGGGGTATGTCAGTGGTAAGATTTTTACACAGAGAGTTGTGGGTGCATGGAACACCCTGCCAGGGATGGTGGTAGAGGCAGATAGGCACATGGATAATAGAAAAATAGAGGGCTTTGTAGGAGGGAAGGGTTAGGTTGATCTAAGAATTGGTTCTATATGCATCAAGGGCTGAAGGACCCATACTGTTCTGTAGTGTTCTATGTTCAAGTGAAAGAATCGGTGTTTCAACACACTTATATAAGTCAGTACACCAGGCCTGCCTCCCACGGACCAGATTGGACTGGATTGGTTGGAGTACAGGGGTGATGTCAGAGACACATAGGTGATAGAACAATGAAGAACTATGTACAAGGGAAAGGTTAGATTGATCGTAGAGGAGGTTAAAAGATTTGTACATCTTTGGCCAAAGGGCCTGTATTGTTCTATCTATCTGCTAAGTTCTTTTTTTGTGCTTAGTTCATCTGAGTGGGAATGAAGCACCAGACTTTCTCATTCATTCTAACATCAAATGATTGAAAAGTAGGTTAAAAGATAGGAATAATTTTTTTTTTAAGATTATGAGAACACTCAGTCCTCTTTTATTGTCATTTAGAAATGCATACATGCATTAAGAAATCATACAATGTTTCTCTGGAGCGATATCACAGAAAACAGGACAGACCAAAGACAGAACCACATAATTATAACATACAGTTACAGCAGTGCAAAGCAATACCATAATTTGATGAAGAACAGACTATGGGCATAATAAAAAAAAGTCTCAAAGTCCCGAGTCGATCGACTCCCGAGTCCCCGATAGCAGGCGACAAAAGGGAGAAACTCCCTGCCATAAACCTCCAGGCATCGTCAACTTGCCGATACCTTGGAAGCAGCTGGCCACAGCCGACATTGAGTCCATTCCTCCGAAAACTTCGAGCCTCCGACCAGCCTCTCCGATACAGCCCCCCGAGAACCATCCTCTGCCGAGCGCCTTCGACCTCTCCCTGGCCGCTGAAACACGCAAAGCTGAGGATTTCAGGGCCTTCAGCTCCAGAGATTTCGGTTATCACACAGCAGCAGTGGCAGCAAAGCGGGCATTTCAGAAGTTTTCCAGATGTTCCGCCGTGCTCTCCCATCTGTCTCCATCAAATCAGAATTGTGCACAGTCCCGTACTCGACAGATAACAGATATCATCACCGAAGTGGCCCTGTGCACTGTGGACTGAAGGGGCTGTACTGTGCCGTAGTATTCTATATACTATGTTTTTCATCAAGAGGGCACTCAGGGTGGAAAGATGCACAGCCTGCCCTCCTCATGAGCTACAGTGCTGATCACACCATCCCACAGAGATACTGTGGGGGGGGGGGTACTCATCCATCTCAAGTTTGTCCAAATCGATCAGGGCTACAGTGAATCTTTATGAAATGGTGGAGGTAAAATTCACCCAGAGACATGTCCCTACATATGATGTGACAGTCCAGATGGCAAGGCTCAGTTGCTAGCACTTTGGTTATGAAGTTGGAGCCCCACTCCACAGGGATTGGTAGACTGGAGCTAGGCGTTAAAGCAATGGCCCATCTGGTTCCTTGTGTCGCTATAAACGATTCTATACTGCTTGATCAAAGAGGAATGGCAGGCTGTCATAGACCAGAGCTATCTCTTTGTGACAGTTAAACATGCAAACCGGTCAGAGGTTCTCTGCAGGCTGTGGGATTGAGCTGTGCCCTGTTTTCCACATGGCAACAATAACAGCAATTCAGTGAACACTTTATTGGAAGTGGAGAGGGTGAGTTAAGCAATCTGGAATGCTCTAAGGGCACTGCACTAATTCAAGTATTTCCTAAGAAGAAAGAAATGGGTTGAAAGTTTGAGTAAAAAAAATCCAGAATATTGGGATGGCACAGTAGCGTGATGCTATTACAACTTGGGGCATCAGATTTGGGAGATCAATTCCGATGCCACCTGTAAGGAGATTGTACATTCCTCCCCATGTCCATATGGGTTTCCTCTGGGCTCTCCAATTATCTCCTATATTCCAAAGATGTATGATTAGTAGGTTAATTGGTCATTGTGAATTGTCCTGTGATTAGGCTAGGGTTAAATAGGTGGATTGCTGGGTGGTGTTCCAGCCTGTATCTCTCAATAAAATAAAATGCCTACAATATGGACTATTCATCCTCACAAAGTGATAAAAGGCACTGTTCTCAAAATATACTCAGTGTCCACTTCATTAGGTATATCCTGGATCTAATAAAGTGGCCACTGTGTATATGTTCGTGGTCTTCTGTGACTGTTGTCCATCCACTTCAAGGCTTGAACTGTTGTTTTTTCAGAGAATCTCTTCAGCACACCACTGTGGTAATGAGTGGTTATTTAAGTTACTGTAACAAGGTGTTTTCACCCACAGAACTGCTGCTCATTGGATTTTTTTTTGTTTTTTGCACCATTCTCTGTAAACTCTAGCAACTACTGTGTGTGAAAATCCCAGGAGATCAGCAGGTTTTCAAATACTCAAACCACCCTGTATAGCACAGACAGTCATTCCAATGTCAAAGTCACTCAGATCACGTTTCTTCCCCATTCTGATGTTTGGTCTCAACAACATCTGAACCTCTTGACCATACTTTTATACATCGAGTCACATGATTAGTTGATTAGATATTTGTATTAACAAGCAGATGTACAGGCGTACCTAATAAAGTGGACACTGGATGAAACGTTTGCATCCAAAATTCATTTTCTCTGTTCTGCCCAACTGAAAATGATCACCATGTAGAGTAGCCAAAATAATGGCCAGAAAGTTCAGTTATGGTTCATAACCTGATAATCAATATCTGATGGAAATGGTACTATATTTAAAAGGCTGGTGACATATGATACCCTCTCTTATAGAGTCAGAGTCATAGGGGACTACAGCTCATAAATTGGCCCTGTGGTCCATCTAGCTGGTACCCTGCCTAGTCCCACTGACTTGCATCTGGACCATAGCCTTCCCATCCATCTGCTTATCCAAACTTCACAAAAGTGGTGAAATTGAAAGTACCTCCATCGCTTCAACTGGAGGCTTGTTCCAAATTCTCACCACTCTCTGGGTGAAGAAGTTCACCCTCCTATTCCCCTTAAATATTTCACCTTTCATCCTTAACCCATGACCTCCTGTTCTAGTCAGAATCAAAATCAGAATCAGATTTAATATCACTGGCATATGTCATGAAATTTGTTGTTATGTAGCAGCAGAACATTACAATACATAATAATAAAAACTGTAAATTATACTAAGAAGTAAAATTAGGTACAACAAAAAGAGGAAAAAAAGGTAGTGAGGTAATATTCATGGGTTCAATGTCCATTCAGAAATTGGATGACAGAGGGGAAGGAGCTGTTCCTGAGTGATTGAGTGTGTGCCTTTAAGCCGTGTATCTCCTCCCTAATGCTTGGAATGAGAAGAGGGCAGGTCCTGGGTGATGAGGGTCCTTAATGATGGATGCTGCCTTTTTGACTCCCGAAGATGTCCTGGATGCTGGGCCGGCTGGTGCTCATGATGGAGCTGGCTGATTTACAACTTTTTCAGCTTATTTTGATTCTGTGCTGTGCCCTCCCCGCATACCAGATGATGATGCTCTCCACGGTGCATCTATATAAATTTACCAGTGTCTTTGGTATCATACCAAATTTCCACAAACTCTCAATCAGATATAGCCGCTATGATGTCTTCTTTGTAACTGCATTGTTATGTTACCCAACCGCAGTGGAAAAAGCCTGTTTCCATGTACCCTACATGTACGTCCCATAATTTTGTATATTTCTGTCGAATCTCCCGTTATTTCCCTATACTCCAGGGAATAAAATCCTAGTGTGTTGTTTACTAATTTCACACCACCATTGCCAAATCTGACGGAAATTCACAAAGGCAGGGAGAAATTCATTTCCCCATCCTCACTATCCACTGCCCACTCTATTACTCCAAAAGCTTTTCAATTACTTGTTACTGATAGCTTAAAGGAGTGCTGGCTGGAATAAGTTACATGTTAGTCTTTTTCTAGACCTTGGGGCAATTTCTGTATCCTACAGGGTATCTCCAGAGAGAAACGGTTTGGGGGTGGAAACTACTCCCAAGTCACAAGTGTTCAATGCACACTATGTAGTAAAATCTGTGTGCTAAATTGTGTTCTGTTGAAGGCATACTTTGGAACTGCAGACTCTGGTATTCCAGACGTTAAATTTTGGGAAGTGAGGATAAGTTCCATTGTGATTTCCAACTGCACTTGGGGCACTTGGGGCACTTGGTAGGATAGCAATTTATCTAATGCTTTAATAGTGCTGGCGATCTGGGTTCAATTCCTGCTGCTGACAGTAAGGAGTTTGTGATTTCCCTGTAACCACACGGGTTTCCTCTGGGTGCTCTGGTTTCCTCTCACAGTCCAAAGATGTATGGGTTAATAAGTTAATTGCCACTTTGGGGGGTATTGTCACTTGGGCGGCGGGGTCTCATTGGGCCAGAAGGACCTTTTGTTGTGCTATAAGCAAGCAATACAAATATATAAATAAATCATCAAACAAACAAATTAATAGATAGGTAAATAAACACATACATATATACATAAATTGATAGATAGAGAAATGTGCACCCGGATGTTGTTAAACTTGGATGTTTCTGAATTAGCGACAACTTCTGAAGGCATGTAACACAGGCAGAAGATTGAAGAGCACTTGGAAGGAGAGCAAGAAGGGGAAGATCACTCCCCGGGACAATGCTCTATACCGCACCCAACTTCTCCAGTGTCCACCTCAACAAGAACAATATGTAAGAATCCTTCTTTCCATATTACCTCACAAAATAGAGGGGCTGTCTTGTGCTATTGAGTTGATGCTCACTCATTGACCCTGTAATTTACTTATAGTACCCATTGACACACTTGGGGCAATTTATAGTGGTCTATCAACCAGTCAACCCTCACATAAAGAAGAAAGGTTCAAAGTTCAAACAAGTTATTATCAATCTACATATATGTAAACATATACTACCTCGAAATTCAATTTATGGCAGGCATTCACAGTAGAACAAGAAATACAATAGAACAATGCGAAACCCCACACAAAGACTGAAAAACATCCAATATGGCGACGGGGGGGGGTGTTATTCAGGGGGATATGGATCAGGCATAGACAAATGGGATGTGCTCAGATAAGCAACTTGGTTGACATGGATGAATTGTGCAAACGGGTCTGTTTCCATGATGTATATGTAACCCTGGGAATGGTTTCACTGCTAATGTTGTGGTTTTTCAGTAGCAGCAGTGTTTGGGTTATGGCCAGAGATAACAGGGGCTTTAGAATGTTCACCATCCAATGAAGGGAGCATTTTTTTCTTGTTGTGTGCCTGAGACCGAGGTGATCTGGATCTTTTGTTTGGTGAGAGATGAAGAGAGAGGACGCCAGAAAGGAGAGGTCGTAGACAGCAGGATGGAGTGGACTTGGAGTGGGGCCGGGAGTCAATGAGGCCCAGAGAAATCGATGGAGGACCAGCGGAAGGGAAACCGTGAGCTCCAACATGCATATTAGACTCTTGCATTAAAATAGGTCCTTTTCTTTTTGTTTTTCTTTATTAACCCTTTAGTCAAATTAAGTATTAAAGAGCTAAATCGTTTAATTGCATATGGTGTACTTTCTGTTATTTTGTGGTTCTGATTTGTAATGAGGGAACAGATCACACAGCATCCACACAGACAAGAGATTTCACACGTTTGGTGGGGCCAGAGACTGTCTTCCCCAGACTGACGCTGCCGGCCGAACCTGAGGGTTACATACAACTCCAAGACGTTATGGAGTATAGGATAGAACCAAAGCGTGTGGCGAAATAGCAGGAGATCATGCAAACTCCGCACCCACAGCACTGAAGGTCAAGGTTGAGCCTGGGGACAACAAGGCAGCAGCTCTACCAACTGAGACACAGTGGCAATCCTCAATGACTCCATTTCACTTAAGACACTCTAATAGAGAAATGTCACGTACTGCAGCTGCAATAACAGACCAATTACAGAAGGGTCTCGGCCTGAAACATTGACTGTTTAATCTTCTCTAGGGATGCTAACTGACCAGTATTTTGTGTGTGTTACTCTGGATTTCCAGCATCTGCAGAACCTCTTGTGTTTATGAGCCACAGACCAGTGCTAGGACTGCATTACTTGTGGCATTTGAATCCTTTGCTTTTGCTTCTCCAGCCCCACCTTCTCTATTTCTATTTCTCGCTCAGACCCAGATTAACTTATTTATCACATCTACATCGAAACACACAGTGAAATGCATTGTTTGTGTTAACAACCAACACAACCTAAGGATGTGTTGGGGCCAGCCCACAAGTGTTGCCCCACTTTCCAATGCCAACATAGCACGCCCACAATGCTGAGCAGAACAACACAGAATGCAGCAAAACACAACACAACAAGCAACAAAACAACAGCAGTAAAACAAACCCTTTCTTTTCTTTTCTCTTCTCACGTTGACCCCCAATCAGTTTTCCAAACTCCAGATCAGGCTTCAAGGCCTGTATCCTGCAGTGGACTCACAGACAATGGGCCTATAACTTTCACAGTGTATTCTTAGACTTGTAGATCCAGGGCTTTGACTATCGGGCTTCGACTTTCGGTCTTCCAATTGACCTTTGTCCTTTCAATTTCCACGATCAAACCCAGGACTAGACGACAACAGGATTCTGAACTCCAGAGTCACCAATGACAGGACCCTGAGCTCCAGGTCTCAGATCACTAATGGCTGGAGTCTCAACTTCTGGCCTTAAACTCCAGACTCACTGTTGTGGGACAGCGAACTCCAGGCCTTGGATTTCGGCCTCACTGACTCGCAATGCCCTTTGTTTCTCCAGTTCTTCCTTTTGTTGAGCATACAGGTTTGAGGACAGGGAGTTTGTAAACTACATGTCTCCCATCAGCTTTAGAGCTTAGCCATCCTGTCAATGGCATGCCTGGGTTCAGCCATATATCCTCACCTCTCAGCTTTCTGCCAGTCCAGATCAGATGATAGTAAGTAAAGTATGAAATCATTCATTGAAATATGAGGAGAAAACACAGAAAAGGCTCAGAAGCCAGGGACTCAAAAATGTCAGCTCTCTCAGTCCTCTCTACAGCAACAGCTTGACATTTTAATGGCTATCCTAGGCCAGGGAGCTACTTGTTTTTTTTTGTCAGGCTTAGCTTTCTGAACACAGCATATACCACTTGTGAAGATCAAACAGTTGTAAAGTAAATTTCCAACTATTATTCATTGTACAGCTTCTGGCCATAAATGGGGACTAGTCTTCAGTTCTTAAAATATGAATGTAAAGTAGTGGTCAGTTTGAACTTGAAGAACCAGAGATTTACAAGTAAGCACGGTTAAAGCACAGACTTGCTGGTTCATAGCACCTGTGTCATTGCTAAAGAGATGCAGTATAAGACAATGGGTTATTTAAATGGACTTGTTTCAAAACAGACAATGCTGGCTAAGTTGCTTAGTTCAAGGTTGCTTGCAGGCTGGATAGAGACAGTCACTTAGCACATCAATAAATGATGTATTAATAAGTTGGAAAGTTTATGTATCCAGGAAATTAGTTTCACAGCATTAATTGTGGGTACCAGAGATTTCTGACTCCAAGAAGCTTCTAGACCATTTCTGTTAAAAGGTATCAGATAGAATATCACAGGTGTGTGAAGTCATCCAACATCTAAGTAGCAAAAAGCATACAAATGTAAAGAGCAGTTCAGGCTTATTAGGAATGGGGTGAGGAACATCAAGAAACATGAAAAAAAACATGTGGTGAACCAGAATCCATTCATCTGGCTTCAATTTCTGCAACAGAGAATCATTTGTCTGTATTGTTGCTATGTCCTTTTAGCTTTGACTTTATCAGTCAGATTGACTTGTACAGAAACATGTCAAGACTCCTGACATGAATTTGCAAGTCCTCCATTACTCTCCTAGACTCTTTTGGACTCCAGTATTAACTTCACTTTGGTTCTTTCCTCGGCTCCATTTTCCTTGACCTTCTGTTCCTCTGCATCAGAACTTTGCTTTACCCCTGCCTTCATCCTTACAGCTCTCTTTATCTTCTTTCCCATTCTCTTTCAAACCCAGTCTTAATGCTATGTCCCAGAAGAGACCAATTCCTTCTATGCTTACTTTGACCTTCAAAATATGGAGGAATTTTCATGGACAGCTCCGATAATCCTGTCTCTGAGGCCGACATGAGAGCATCCTTCAGGAGGGTGAAACCACGGAAGGCATCCGGCCCAGATGGAGAATGTGACCAAGTATAAAATACATGTGCTGATCAATTGGCTGGAGTGTTCACTGATATATTTAACCTTCCACTTCGGCAGTCTGAGGTACCCACCTGCTTCAAACAGGCTTCAATTACACCAGTGCCTATGAAGAACATGCTAACCTGTCTCAGTGACTTTCATCTAGTGGCACTTACATCTGCAGTGATGAAATGTTTTGAGAGGCTGATAATGAAACATATGAACTCCTGCCTGACAAGCAACTTGGATCAATTCCAATTTGCCTATCAGCAAAACAGGTCCAGGGCAGATGTCATTTCATTTGCACTTCAGTCAACACCATTACATATGGACAGCAAAGATGCAGACATCATAATGTTCTTTATCAACAAATCAACATTCAATACCATCTTCCCCTCAAAACTATTCAATAGCTTCAAGATCTTGGCCATAAAACCTCCTTGTGCAATTGCATCCTTAATTTCCTCACTTGCAGACCACAGACAGTTCTGATTGGCAACAGCATCTCCTTCAAGAACTCCATCAGCAGAGGTGCACCAGAAGGCTGTGTGCTTATCCCCCTGCTCTACTTGCTTTACACTTTTGACTGTGAGGCTAAGTTCAGCTCCAGTGCCATTTTTAAGTTTGCTGACAATACCATTGTCATTGGCCGAATCAAAGATGCTGATGAATCACTATGTAGGCAGGAAATTGAAAATCTGGCGGAGTGGTGCCAAGACAAAAACCTCTCACTCAATGCCAGCAAGACCAAGGATCTGATTATTGACCTCAGGAGGCGAAAACCAGAGGTCCAGGAGCCAGATCTCCAGTGGATTAGACTGGAGAGAGCCAATGACTATAAATTCTTTGGTGTTATAATTCCAGAGTATTTGCCCTGAGCCCAGCATGTAAGTGCAATTATGAAGCAACTATGGCTGTGCCTCTACTTAAAAGTTTGAGAAGATTCAGCGTATAGATGTTTGACAAAGTTCCATAGATGTGTGGTGGAGAGTATATTGACTGGCTGAATCACAGCCTGGTATGGAAACACTAATGCCTCTGAATGCAAAATCCTACAACATGAGTGGATACTGCCTAGTACTTCAGGTAAAGCCCTCCCCACCATTGAGCACATCTACAGGGGGCATGTCACAGAAAAGCAGCATCCATCATCAAGGACCTCCACCATTACAGGCCATGCCCTCTTCTCACTGTTGTCATCAGGAAGAAGGTACAAGAGCCTTAGGACCCACAACACCAGGTTCAGGAATAGTTATTGCCCCTCAACCATCAGGCTCTTGAACCAGAGGGAATAATTTCACTCAACTTCACTTGCTCTATCACTGAACTGTTTCCACAACCTTTGGACTCATTTTCAAGGACTCTGCATCTCATGTTCTGAATATTTATTACTTACTTTTTCTTCTTTTTATTTGCTCAGTTTATTGTATTTTTGCACATTAGTTGTCCTGTTGGGTACAGTTTTTCATTGATTCTATTATGGTTCTTGGATTTACTCTGTATGCCTGCAAGAAAACAAATCTCAGGATTGTATATGATGATATATGTATATGCACTTTGATAATAAATTTATTTGAACTTAGAACTTTGCAACTTTGAATGTTTACATCAAATGTTTGCACCTCCAGTAGGTATCATTGCATATCAAGTGTGAACGAGATCAATGGCATTCACTTCTCATTTACGGCCAGTTTGCCCACTTCACCTCCACAGCTTTTCTGAGCTGAGTCTGACCCCACACCACCCTCTCCCCAATCTGAGTGATTCACTGACCGGAGATTCCACCTGCTGTTCTAACTCTGAAACAACTATGCATGAGAAAGGTCAGCTTCATTTGATATATACTGTATGTTACGTGTAGTTAGAGTTTGCTGTGGTGTGTTGGTGTGGGTGTGACATGCAACAAAAAAGCAACATTCAACAATTATAAAGATAAATTATATATATTATTAAGAATTATATCATTTATAGGCTATATTTCTTTAGGAGTTTGAGGAGATTTGGTATGTCACAGTACATCTACATATGTACAGTAGAAAGCATTATGACTGGCTCCATCATTGTCTGCTATGGAGAATCAGAAAAAGTTGCAGAAATTTGCAAACTCAGCCAACTTTGTCATGGTCACTACCCTCACCACTATTGAGAACTTCTTTAAAAACGTGGCACCACCCAGGACAAAGTTTTATGTCTTGTACTACACTGCTGCCACAAAACAAAAAATTCCATGACATATGGCAGTGATAATAAACCTGATTCTGATTCTCAATAAAGAATTACATAAAGTAAACCCACAGGCTAAAATACAGGTATGGAATATAATGTGCATAAATAATGTGCAGTATGTATTTACAATGTAAACAGCATTATAAAAAGTGGTTTGAGGTGTTTACTGTGCAGTGATGGGTGTTACAGATGGCGGGGGGGGGGATGTTTGGGGGGACTAAGATAATGTGAAGTTTTTGTTTTACTAGACCTATAGTACTTTCCAGAAATGAGTTTTTGGAAGAGGCAGTTTGTAGGGTGGGTAGTGAGGAATTATTTTCTGCCCGCTACTTTGTCCTGGACACATACAAGTCACACAGAGACTGGATAGCAGAAGGACACCCGTGTCCTCGATTCTTGGCTCCAATAGAAGACACATTTACAAGACAGGATGGAGGAAGGGATATGAGTTGGTTGGGAAAGTAAGCCAATTACATTGACTAACAATTGTCAAAAAAATTAGAAAGCTGTGAATTTTATAGACTGCCACAAATCTGCCACTGTTTTGATCAGGAGAGTATCAAGTTACTAGCATGTATCACTTAAATTTGTTACAGCCTGTTCTATTTTTGCTCTTGAGCAGGTCACCATGCATTGGTTCATAAAAGTACTGCAATTAAAATATTTGGCAGGCTTTCGATTGAGAGAGCTGATTAGAGATCTGCACAAGAAGAAAGATTCCATCTACGTCTTTGAAGTGAAAATGGCTTCACGTAAAAGCATAGCTGTGGGTGGTTTGATGACATGTACATACACAAACACACACACACAAATATACACCTCAGAGCAGCAAAAGCGCTAATCACTAAGATTAGTCGTCCTTTCCCACTTTATGTGGGAGTGAAAGTACAAAAATGATGAACTTTACCATTGACAATGTAGGACATGAAAGTTTTCTAAATCATCGTGGCAAAGTTTAAGCCATGTATTTTCATAATTTTATTAAAGTTTAGAAGGAAATCTCACACATTTTTGCACTTGTAATCTTGAGGAGGCAGAACTTCATGCTGAAGGACTTCCTGGCAACTGTTGTATAAGGTCTTGCAACTTACAAGCATCAAATGTGTCACAAAGTTCTAAACACATTGGTGGAAGAGGTATTATTTTTACCAATCTTATTGAGCAAAGAGCTCAGAAAAAAATCTTCCTTGTTATCGAATTTGAATGAACAGAGTATTGGGGAGATAATACTTTTCAAATTTCCCTAGTAATTGGGTCAGTGTTTTTTTCTAGTCCCTCTTCTTGATTTACAGCCATTTAACATTCCAAAAGAAGGGAAGCTCATCCTATGTGATTAAAAGGTTAAGCGCTACTGTATATGGCCCTGTAACTTTTGTGATTTGTTGCCTTTTCTGCCGTATAATAACTGCTTCTCCAGAGGAAAAACCTCATAGGGCATTATTGTGAAATCTTGGAAGACTCGAGGATGGCGGGCTGAGATTCCATCAGAGAGAACATACAGGAGCCTGAAGACACACACTACATGTTTTATGAACAGCTTCTTCCCCTCTGCCATTAGATTATTGAACAATTAACTGCCATGAGCTCTACCTCACAATTTCTGCTCTCTTTTTGCACGACGTATTTAATTTAATTTTCAATATACATTTCTTATTGTAATTTATGGTATATTTTATATATCACACTGTACTGCTGCTACAAAACAATAAATTTCACAACATATTAAACCTGATTCTGATTCTGACTCTGACGCTCCACTGAAGATACACCAGACCAAGAGAACAACAAGAGGGAAATTAAAGAGCCTTATAACGTGTTAGATGGAAACATTTGCTACCTCTGGTGGAAATGTTGCGCACAAGAGTTTGAAGCTGCAGGTGTCTCAGCACTTGGTGAAATAGAAGGTTGGATGAATTATTTCCATAGAACCATAGAACACTACAGCACAGAAAACAGGCCATTCAGCCCTTCTAATCTGTGCCAAAACATTATTCTGCTAGTCCCATTGACCTGCATCCAGTCCATAACCCTCCAGACCGCTCCCATCCATGTACCTATCCAATTTATTCTTAAAACTTAAGAGTGAGCCTGCATTTACCACGTCAGATGGCAGCTCATTCCACACTACCACCACTTTCTGAGTGAAGAAGTTCCCCCTAATGTTCCCCCTAAACCTTTCCCCTTTCACCCTAAAGCCATGTCCTCTCGTGATTATCTCTCCTAATCTAAGTGGAAAGAGCTTACTTGCATTTACTTTGTCTATACCCCTCATTATTTTGTAAACCTCTATCAAATCCCCCCTCATTCTTCTATGTTCCAAGGAATAAAGTCCTAACCTGTTCAATCTTTCCCTGTAACTCAACTCCTGAAGACCCGGCAACATCCTAGTATATCTTCCCTGCACACTTTCAATCTTACTGATATCCTTCCTATAGTTAGGTGACCAGAACTGCACACAATACTCCAAATTTGGCCTCACCAATGTCTTATACAACCTCCCCATAACATCCCAACTCCTATATTCAATAATTTGATTTGAATGCCAGGCTGCCAAAAGCCTTCTTTACCACCCTGTCTACCTGTGACGCCACTTTCATGGAATTATGTATCTGAACTTCCAGATCTCTTTGTTCCTCTGCACTCCTCTGAGCCCTACCATTTACTGTGTATGTCCTACCTTGATTTGTCCTTCCAAAATGCAACACCTCACACTTGTCTGCATTAAATTCCATCTGCCATTTTCTGGCCCATTTTTCCAGTTGGTCCAGATTCCTCTGCAAACTTTGAAAGCCTTCCTCGCTGTCCACAATGCCTCCAATCTTAGTGTCATCAGCAAACTTGCTGATCCAATTTTCCACATTTTCATCTAGATTATTGATATAGACAACAAACAACAATGGTCCCAGCACAGATCCTTGAGGCACACCACTAGTCACAGGCCTCCAGTCTGATAAGCAATCATCCACTACCACTCTCTGTCTTCTCCCACATGGCCAATTTCGAATCCAGTTTATAACCTCTCCATGGATACCTAATGTCTGAACCTTCTGAACTAACCTCCCATGTGGGACCTTGTCAAAGGCCTTACTAAAGTCCATGTAGACAACATCCACAGCCTTTCCTTCGTCTACTTTCTTGGTAACCTGCTCAAAAAACTCTACAAGATTCGTTAAACATGATCTGCCATGCACAAAGCCATGCTGACTATCCTTAATCAGCCCTTGGCTGTCCAAATACTTGCATATCCGATCTCTCAGAACACCTTCCAATAACTTACCTACTATTGATGTCAGGCTCACCGGCCTGTAATTACCTGGTTTACTTTTAGAGCCTTTTTTAAACAACGGAACAACATGAGCTACTCTCCAATCCTCCAGCACCATACCTGTGGCTAAGGACATTTTAAATATTTCTGCCAGGGCCCCTACAATTTCTACACTAGTCTCTCTCAAGGTCTGAGGAAATATCACGTCAGGCCTGGAGGATTATCTACTTTTATTCGCTGTAAGGCAGCAAGCACTTCCTCCTCTCTAATCTCTATATGTTCCATGACACTCCTGCTTGTTTCCCTTCCTTCCATATATGCTATGCCAGTTTCCTGAGTAAACACTGATGCAAAAAAATTGTTTAAGATCTCCCCCATCTCGTGAGGCTCCACACATAGATGACCACTTTGATCTTCAATTTTGTCCCTTACTGTCCTTTTACTCTTAATATACTTGTAGAAACCCTTTGGGTTTACCTTCACATTATCTGCCAAAGCAACCTCATGTCTTCTTTTTGCCTTCCTGATTTCCTTCTTTAGTATTTTCTTACATTTTCTATACTCTTCAAGTACCTCATTTTTTCCTTGTTGCCTATACCTGCTACACACCTCTGTCTTTTTCTTAACCAGAATGCCAATATCCCCTGAAAACCAAGGTTCCCTATGTCTGTTAACTTTGCCTTTATTCCTGGCAGGAACATGCAAACTCTCATCATCATCATCATCAGGTGCTATGCCCAGATTGAGCGTTGACTGCCATGGCCCACACACTCTTGTTTCGGGTCAAGTGGATGAAATCATTGGTATTCATTTCCAGTTCTCTGGCTGCTGTCTCCATCACCATTTGCCTTTGTCTTCCTCTTGCTTTCTTCCATTCAATCTTTCCTATAATTACTGTGCATTCTAACTCCTCTTTCCTACTCACATGTCCAATGAAGTTACTTTGCCTTTTCATGATCTCATACATTATTTCTCTTTTTGTGTTTGCTCTGTTCATGACATCCTCGTTAGATAGTCATTTTGTCCATGATATTCTTTGCATCCTCCTCAAAGACCACATCTCTGCTGCTTCAATTCGTTTCCTCATGTTACTAGATATTGTCCAACATTTTGAGCCATATAACATAACTGGATAAATGTAACATTTCAGTACTTAGGTGGGTTGTCATGCCTAGTTTAGTATTGGTCAGTATACTCTTCATTCTCGTAAAGGTGTCTTTTGCCATCCCTATTCTTCTTTTGATGTCCATGTCGCACCTGCCATCTGATCTCTCCCAGCTTCCTAAGTAGCAAAAGTTCTGTACTTGTTTTATGTCTTCCCCATTTATTCTCAGCCTGCAGATAGGATTCTCCTTCTTTTTGGATATCACCATACAGTCTGTCTTTTTACAATTGATAGATAGACCCATTTTTGCACTTTCTTCAACAATTATATGAAGTAAGTTTTGTAGTTCTTCCTCCATACTTGCAATTATCACAGTGTCATCTGCATATCTGAAATTAATCATAGTCATAGTCATACTTTATTGATCCCGGGGGAAATTGGTTTTCATTACAGTTGCACCATAAATAATTAAATAGTAATATGTAAATTATGCCAGGAAATAAGTCCAGGACCAGCCTATTGGCTCAGGGTGTCTGACCCTCCAAGGGAGGAGTTGTAAAGTTTGATGGCCACAGGCAGGAATGACTTCCTATGATGCTCTGTGTGGCATCTCGGTGGAATGAGTCTCTGGCTGAATGTATTCCTGTGCCCAACCAGTACATTATGTAGTGGATGAGAGACATTGTCCAAGATGGCATGCAACTTGGACAGCATCCTCTTTTCAGACACCACCGTCAGAGAGTCCAGTTCCATCCCCACAACATCACTGGCCTTATGAATGAGTTTGTTGATTCTGCTATTGATTTTTTTTATTATTGATGTTTTCACTGCGAATTTTGATTCCCAAGACGTCTCTTATTTTTTGTAATATTGTTTCACTGTACACATTAAATAAATCAGGGGAGAAAACACACCTTTGTCTAACGCCTCTCTTGATTTTCGTAAACTGACTTATGTTCTATAGGATTTGCTTTCTTCTGTCTCCTTTCTTCTATTAGATTTTTGATTTCATCTGTCATCAGTTTATTCCTTGTGCTTTTTTCTTTTTTAGGAATCACTGACTTTACTGATTCTACCAAGGCATCCTTTAGAGAGTTAAATTTCATTTCTACATGATTGCTATCATCTTCAACAGATTCTATTTCTAGACTTTGAAATCTATTCCTTACTTAAATTGTAAATTTTTCCTTTAAGTTTTCTTCTTCAATTAATTGCAAGTATTCAAGGGATTAGAAACATAGAAATATAGAAAATAGGTGCAGCAGTAGGCCATTCGGCCCTTCGAGCCTGCACCGCCATTTATTATGATCATGGCTGATCATCCAACTCAGAACCCCGCCCCAGCCTTCCCTCCATACCCCCTGATCCCCCTAGCCACAAGGGCCATATCTAACTCCCTCTTAAACATAGCCAATGAACTGGCCTCAACTGTTTCCTGTGGCAGAGAATTCCACAGATTCACCACTCTTTGTGTGAAGAAGTTTTTCCTAATCTCGGTCCTAAAAGGCTTCCCCTCTATCCTCAAACTGTGACCCCTCGTTCTGGACTTCCCCAACATCGGGAACAATCTTCCTGCATCGTTCAAGTTTTTGCTACTTTAGTGTTTTAAGTTTTACTTTTACATGACATACTACTGGGTTATGGTCACTATTACAGTCTGAACCTGGATATGTTTTCCATTGAGTCACTGAGTTTCTAAATCTTTGGTTTATAGTAATAAAGTCAATTTGATTTCTAGTGTTATCACCTGGACTTTTCCAGGTCCACAAGCATCTTGGATGGAAACAGATGGAACAAATGAAGATATAGATAAATTCTGTGAAGAGCTTGAACAAGCAAAGAATAGATGCAAATCTCAAGATATTGTTATTGTCATGGGAGATCTAAATGTTAAATTAGGACAAGGTGCTGATGGAAGTACCATAGGAAAATTTGGACAAGGGGAAAGAAATGAAAGAGCTGAGAAATGGGTAGAATGGTGCAAGATGAATAATCGGGTCATTATGAATGCAAACTCTGCACTCTCAAAATTTTTGAATGCCTTCCACATACTGAACATATCCTTACCAGAAGACAATTTATCCCAATCCACTCTTCCTAGATCCTTTCTCATTTCCTCAAAATTGGCCCTTCTCCAATTTAAAACCTTAACTTGAGGACCAGACCTATAATTAACTTGATCCATAATTAACTTGAAACTAATGACATTATGGTCACTGGACCCAAAATATTCGCCTGCACTAGTGGTCGCCAACCAGTCGATCGCGATCGACCGGTCGATCTTTAAGACGTTCCCAATAGATCCCGAAAAAAAATGAAAAAGTCTTCCAGAAAAGACTGGAAGTAAAACCCCGCAACCCTGGAAACAACCTCTCTTTACAAACAACTTTCCGTAGCGGGAGTATTGCTATATTGCCATTATCCTCATTGGTATTAACTTACCTTTATAATGCTCACATTACACCACTTCTCCCCCTTTAAATTCCAACATTCCCCAAATGTAAAAGAACTGGGAAACAAAATACAGCGGTGTCATGAGCTCTTCTTCTTCTTGTCCATACTGCACCAACCGCCGCCACTGGGCTATAAACACGCAGGAGTAGTGTATGGTTAAGTGCCTTGCTCAAGGACACAAAACACATGCTGCCTCGGCTGAGGTTCAAACTAACAATCTTCAGATCTCCAGCCCAAAGCCTTAACCACTTGGCCACGCGCCAACACTTGCGTACCTCTGAAACTTATACTAGTGTCTCAGTAACAGTTTTCCAATACAAAACACCTGAAAAATGTGGCAGATTTAACATTCAGTCTAACAAAGAAAACTGTCCATTCAAATATTCAATCTGTCAGGAGGTCTGTGAGGGCGCTGTGCTGCAACAGATGAAAATTATTAAATCTAAGTACAGGAGCTCTCTTACTGACAGACACCTCACAGACTGTCTCAGACTGGCTGTCTGTAGTTATGAGCCAAATTTCAGGGAACTAACAGAAAGTATTCAGCCCCAGTCATCACATTGATTGCAACTGTCAATTTTTATTCATTTATTTTTCGTGCTGAAATAAAATTAAATAATGAAACATAGAATTAAAGGTGTGGTAATGTGAGCATTATAAAAATAAGTAATACTAATTAGTATAATGGTAATATAGCAATACTCCCACTATGGAAAGCTGTTTGTAAAGAAAGGTTGTTTCTAGGGTTGTGGGATTTTACTTCCGGTCTCTTCCGCATGCGTGTGACTAAACGATTTAGTAGGTCGATTTTGCCTTCCACTAAGGCCGAGGTAGGGGATCTTGGGCTTAGAAAGGTTGGTGAACACTAGCCTACACATACTTCTGTCACTTGACCTGTCTGGTTCCCTAATAGGAGATCAAGTATTGCATCCTCTCTCATTGGTACCTCTATATATTGATTTAGAAAACTTCCCTGAACACATTTGACAAACTCCACGCCATCTAACCCTTTCACAGTGTGGGAGTCCCAGTCAATATGTGGAAAGTTAAAATCCCCTAATATTACAATTTTCTGTTTCTTACATCCGTCTGCTCTCTCTCTCTCTACAGATTTGCTCCTCCAATTCTCTCTGACTAGTCTCCTAGGCCAGTCTGGCCAGTCTCCTTTGGATCGGGACTACAGAGCACTGTGGGAGCTGAATTGTGAAGGAAGGCAGATTTTTTTAAAAACTTCTTCGAGTGCAAGAAGGGCAAGACTGCGCAGGTGCGTGACGTCAGCAGGACCGCACGGAGAGTTTAAAAAGACGACCACCCTATACAGCGGGCAGCTGTCGGAGCAGGCAGCGGAGTGAGTGGGAGTAGAGTGTAGGGCTTTTGCTTCAATGGGCTTCGGCGATAAACGGGAAGAGGCGAGAGCGAAGTGCCAACTCTTTTTTCTCTCCCCCCCCCACCCCTTTCGCGAATCGGCTTGGACAGACAGGAACAGCAGGGCTCTCACAGCTAACGGTTTAAAAAGTTCGTCTGTTTGGCGAGGTAAGTGGGTGAGTAGACTTATTTTTCCTGTTTCATTCATGTAGAATTAGATAGCATGCCTGCAGGGTTAGTGCTTTGTTCAGGGTGTCAGATGTGGGAATCCTGGGAGACCTCCAGCCTCCCTGATGGCCACATCTGCGCCAGGTGCACCGAATTGCAGCTCCTCTTCACTTTCCCTGATAAGCAGTAGGTCATCAAGAGCTGCAGCTTGATGACCTACTGCTTATCAGGGAAAGTGAAGAGGTGATAGACAGGAGCTACAGGGAGGTAGTCATCCCTGGGCTACAGGAGTCAGTAGTCATCCCAAGGCTACAGGAGTCAGAACACTGGGTCACTGTCAAGAGAGGGAAGGGAAATGCCCGAGTAGTGGAGAGCACACCTGTGGCTGTCCCCCTCAGCAACAAATATCTTGTTCTGGATGCTGTTGAGGGGGATGACCTGACAGGGGACGCCCACGGTGACGGGGTCTTTGGCACTGAGCCTGGTGCTGTTGTGCAGGAGAGAAGGAGGGAGAAGAGAAATGTGGTAGTCGTGGGGGATTCCATAGTCAGGGGAACGGACAGGAGATTCTGTGAGCCTGACAGAGATACCCGCATGGTGTATTGCCTCCCAGGTGCCAGGGTACGGGATGTCTCGGATCGGGTCCTGAATATTCTAAAGGGGGAGGGTGAGCAGCCAGTTGTCTTGGTACATGTTGGTACCAATGACATAGATAGGACAAAGGAGCAGGTCCTGAAGAGAGATTTCTAGGAGTTAGGAAGGAAGCTGAGAAGCAGAACCTCCAGGGTAGTAATCTCGGGATTGCTACCTGTGCCACGTGCTAGCGAGGGCAAGAGTAGTCGGATCAGGCAGATGAATGCGTGGCTGAGAGACTGGTGTAGGGGGCAGGGCTTCAGATTCTTGGATAATTAGAATCTCTTCTGGGGAAAGTATGACCTGTTCAAAAAGGACAGGTTACACCTGAACCCGAAGGGGACCAATATCCTGGCGGGAAAGTTTAATAGAGCTGTTAGGGAGGGTTTAAACTAATTTGGCAGGGGGATGGGAACCGGAATGATAGAGTGGCGGAAGGGGAAAACAGAAATAAATCTAAGATAGTGAGCAGTAAAGATGTCAGGAAAGACAGGCAGGTGATGGGGCAAATGTGTAGCCATTGGGATGAGTTGCAGTGCAATAAAGTTGCAGTGAAATCAAAGCAAAAAGTATCAAATACTGGTCTTAAGGTACTTAAATGCACGCAGCATAAGGAATAAGGTGGATGATCTTGTTGTACAGCTACAGATTGGCAGGTATGATATTGTGGCCATCACTGAGACCTGGCTAAAGGATGCATGTCTCTGGGAGCTGAACGTCCAAGGACACACGGTGTATCGGAAGGATAGGAAGGTAGGCAGAGGGGGAGGCGTGGTTTTATTGTTAAGAAATGATATTAAATCATTAGAAAGAGGTGATATAGGATCGGAAGGTGCAGAATCTTTATGGGTTGAGCTAAGGAATAGCAGGGGTAAAAGGACCCTGATGGCAGTTATATACAGGCCTCCAAACAGCTGCAGGGATATGGACTACAAATTACAACTGGAAATAGAAAAGGCTTGTCAGAAGGGCAGTGTTATGATAATTGCGGGGGATTTTAATATGCGAGTAGATTGGAAAAATCAGGTCGGCACTGGATCTCAAGAGAGAGAATTTGTAGCATGTCTGCGAGATGGCTTTTCAGAACAGCTTGTTGTTGAGCCCACTAGGGGATCGGCTGTACTGGATTGAGTTTTGTGTAATGAACCGGAGGTGATTGGAGAGATTGAGGTGAAGGAACCCTTAGGAGGCAGTGATCATAACATGATTGAGTTCACTGTGAAATTAGAAAAAGAGAAGCCGAAATCTGATGTGTCGGTGTTTCAGTGGAGTAAAGGAAATTACAGTGGCATAAGGGAGGAACTGGCCAAAGTTGACTAGAAAGAGTCACTGGTGGGAAAGAGGGCAGAGCAGCAGTGGCTGGAGTTTATGCGAGAAATGAGGAATGTGCAAGACAGGTATATTCCAAAAAAGAAGAAATTTTCAAGTGGAAAAGGATGCAACCGTGGTTGCCAAGAGAAGTCAAAGCCAAAGTTAAAGCAAAGGAGAGGGCATACAAGGAAGCAAATATTAGTGGGAAGACAGAGGATTGGGAAGTTTTTAAAACCTTACAAAAGGAAACCAAGAAGGTCATTAAGAGGGAAAGGATTAACTATGAAAGGAAACTAGCAAATAATATCAAAGAGGATACTAAAAGCTTTTTCAAGCATATAAAGATTAAAAGACAGGTGAGAGTAGATATAGGACTGATAGAAAATGATACTGGAGAAATTGTAATGGGAGATGAGGAGATGGCAGAGGAACTGAACAAGTATTTTGCATCGGTCTTCACTGAGGAAGACAGCAGGATACCGGACACTCAAGGGTGGCAGGGAAGAGAAGTGTGCGCAGTCACAATTATGACAGAGAAAGTACTCATGAAGCTGAATAGGCTAAAGGTAGATAAATCTCCTGGACCAGATGGAATGCACCCTCGTGTTCTGAAGGAAGTAGCTGTGGAGATTGCGGAGGCATTAGCGATGATCTTTCAAAAGTCGATAGATTCTGGCATGGTTCCGGAAGACTGGAAGATTGCAAATGTCAGTCCGCTATTTAAGAAGGGGGCAAGGAAGCAAAAAAGAAATTATAGACCTGTTAGCTTGACGTCGGTGGTTGGGAAGTTGCTGGAGTTGATTGTCAAGGATGAGGTTACAGAGTACCTGGAGGCATATGACAAGATAGGCAGAACTCAGCATGGATTCCTTAAAGGAAAATCCTGCCTGACAAACCTATTACAATTTTTTGAGGAAATTATCAGTAGGCTAGACAAGGGAGATGCAGTGGATGTTGTATATTTGGAGTTTCAGAAGGCCTTTGACAAGTTGCCACACATGAGGCTACTTAACAAGATAAGAGCCCATGGAATTACAGGAAAGTTACATACGTGGATAGAGTGTTGGCTGATTGGCAGAAAACAGAAAGTGGGAATAAAGGAATCCTATTCTGGTTGGCTGCCGGTTACCAGTGGTGTTCCACAGGGATCAGTGTTGGGGCCGCTTCTTTTTACATTGTACATCAACGATTCAGATTATGGAATAGATGGCTTTGTGGCTAAGTTTGCTGACGATACGAAGATAGGTGGAGGGGCCGGTAGTGCGGAGGAAATGGAGAGTCTGCAGAGAGACTTGGATAGATTGGAAGAATGGGCAGAGAAGTGACAAATGAAGTACAATGTTGGAAAGTGTATGGTTATGCACTTTGGCAGAAAAAATAAACGGGCAGACTATTATTTAAATGGGGAAAGAATTCAAAGTTCTGAGATGCAACGGGACTTGGGAGTCCTCGTACAGGATACCCTTAAGGTTAACCTCCAGGTTGAGTCAGTAGTGAAGAAGGCGGATGCAATGTTGGCATTCATTTCTAGAGGAATAGAGTATAGGAGCAGGGATGTGATGTTGAGGCTCTATAAGGTGCTGGTGAGACCTCACTTGGAGTACTGTGGGCAGTTTTGGTCTCCTTATTAAAGAAAGGATGTGCTGACATTGGAGAGGGTACAGAGAAGATTCACTAAAATGATTCCGGGAATAAGAGGGTTAATATATGAGGAACGTTTGTCCGCTCTTGGACTGTATTCCTTGGAGTTTAGAAGAATGAGGGGAGACCTCATATAAACATTTCGAATGTTAAAAGACATGGACAGAGTGGATGTGGCAAAGTTGTTTCCCATGATGGGAGAGTCTCGTACGAGAGGGCATGACTTCAGGATTGAAGGGCGCCCTTTCAGAACAGAAATGCGAAGAAATTTTTTTAGTCAGAGGGTGGTGAATCTATGGAATTTGTTGCCACGGGTAGCAGTGGAGGCCAAGTCATTGGGTGTATTTAAGGCAGAGATTGATAGGTATCTGAGTGGCCAGGGCATTAAAGGTTATGGTGAGAAGGCGGGGCAGTGGGACTAAATAGGATAAAATGGATCAGCTCATGATAAAATGGCAGAGCGGACTCGATGGGCCGAATGGCATACTTCTGCTCCTTTGTCTTATGGTCTTATGGACTATTGGGCGGTCTGTAATACAACCCTATTAGTATGGTCACCTCTTTCCTGTTCCTCAGCTCCACCCATATGGCCTCTGTAGACAAGCCCTCCAGGCTGTCCTGTCTACTCACAGCTGTGATATTTTCCCTGACTAGTAAGGCCACTCCTCCCCCTTTCATCCTTCCCCCTCTATCACGTCTGAAACAACGGAACCCCGGAACATTAAGCTGCGAGTCCTGCCCCTCCTGCAATCAAGTCTCACCAATAGCAATGATGTCGTAATCCCACGTGTCAATCCACGCCCTAAACTCATCTGCATTAGCTACAATATCCTTGCATTGAAATAGATCCACCTGAGAACATTTCTATCACGTATAAACCTTTGATTTCTGTCTATACATGCAGTCCTTGCATGACCTTTATCCTCCTGCACCTCACTATCTGCTCCAACACTCTGGTTCCCCTCCCCCTGCAAATCTAGTTTAAACCTTCTGGAGCAGCATTAGCAAACTTGCCCACCAGGATGTTAGTCCCCGTCCAGTTCAGGTGCAACCCATTCCTCCGGAACAGGTCCCACTTTCCCTGGAACAAAGCCCAATTGTCCAGAAACATGAAGCCCTCCCTCCTGCACCAACTCCTTAGTCACGTATTTAGCTGCTTTATCTTCCTATTTGTAGCCTCACTAGCACATGGCACAGGTAGCAATCCTGAGATTGCAACCCTGGAGGTCCTGTCCTTCAACTTTGCACCTAACTCCCTAAACTCTCTTTGCAGGACCTCCTCCTCCTTCCTATCCATGTCATTGGTCCCTACATGGACCACGACATCTGGCTGCTCACCCTCCCTCCTGAGAATACTGAGAACTCGATCCGAGATATCGCGGACCCTGGCACCAGGGAGGCAACAGACCATCCATGATTCTCAATCTCTCCCACAGAATCTCTTATCTGTCCCCCTAACTATCGAATCCCCTATCACTACTGCTCTCCCCTTTCCCTTCTTCCTTTCTGAGCTGAGGGTCCAGTCTCGGTGCCAGAGACGTGACCACTGCAACATGTTCCTGGAAGGCCGTCCCCCGCAACAGAATCCAAAACAGTATACTTATTATTGGTGGGAACGGCCACAGGGGTGCTGTGCTCATTCTGTCTATTCCCCTTCCCTCTCCTGACAGTCACCCAGCTTCCTGCCTCCTGACTTTTAGGGATGACTGTCTCCCTGAAACTCTTGTACATTTCTGCCTCTGCCTCATGAATGATCCGAAGTTCATCCAGCTCCAGCTCTAGTTCCCTAACTCGGTTTGTCAGAAGCTGCAGCTGGATGCACCTTTTACAGGTGTAGTCATCAGGGACAATTGTGCTGTCCCTGACTTCCCACGTACTGCAGACTGAGCACTCAACTGCCCTAACTGCTGCCTCTATTACCTACTCTTAAGTTAATTAGATTAGTTAAAGGAATTTACCCAGCCTTACCTCATCGGGTGTAAGTTCGTCCTCAGCCTCTGCTCGCTGAAGCCCCTCGAGCCAAAGCCTCAAAGCTCCACTCCTACCCTGAGCCACTCACACACTGGCCACTCCTCTTCAGTTACCCCTCCTTTAATTTTGCCCTGCCAATTATCTCAAGTACTCACTCCCTCTAATCAACTAATCAACACTGTTTAACCCTTCAGTTGCCCTCCACACTCCTTTTTAAAGCACACTCACCTGAGTGGCTTTCCAGCACTCAGCGCTTGCTCTCCCGAGCCCCTTGCTCCTCCTCCTGCTGTGACCGTTCCTCGATCACATTAGTTTCACAGTAGTTTCTGTGAATCAACAAAAAGCATGTTCATACTTGTGGCATTTTACAGCGTTTAGAAACCCTCTGGAAATGTAATTACTTGTCATAGGGCCACGGAAACATACCATTCAGTCTACCAAGATCACATCAACCATTAGTCCCTCATTGACACGAGTCCCATTGTATTCCTTCAACAGTCTCATCAACATACCCGAGACTCACCAACACACTAGGGGCAACTTATAGTGGCCAATTAACCTATAAACTTTTATGTGTCGAGGATGTCAGGAAGTGTATGGTCATGCACCTTGGTAGAAGGAATAAAGGTGTAAAGTATTTTCTAAATGCGGAGCAAATCCTCAGCTTTGCCTGCTGCTGGTGACTGGGGCTGGGGTCGAAGCGTTCAGCAGAGATGGTGCTCTGTGCTTGGTGTCGGAGGGCTGTTCGGAGCTCGAAGTTTTCAGATGACTCAGAATCAGACTGTGGTCGGGTATGGCAGGGAGAGTTTTCTTCCTTCTCCCGTCTGCGTGAGGTGTGGGACTTTCGAGAGACTTTGAACTTTTTTACCGTGCTAACGGCCTGTTCTTCATCAAGTTACGGTACTGCTTGCACTGTTGTAACTATATGTTATAATTATGTGGTTTTTGTCAGTTTTTCAGTCTTGGCCTGTCCTGTGTTTCTGTGATATCACACTGGAGGAATATTGTATCATTTCTTAATGCATGCATTACTAAATGACAATAAAAGAGGACTGCGTGTCCTCATAATCTAATCTAAAATTCAGAAATTAGATGTGCAAAGGGACGGGAGTGCTCAGTTAGAATTCCGCAAAGGTTAGTTTGTATTTTGAATAGTGATAAGGACAGCAAATCCAATGTTGCCATTTATTTCAAGAGGACGAGAATACAAAAATAAGGATGTAATACATTGGGCAGGCTGCAGTTGGAGTATTGTGAGAAGTTTTGGTCTCCTTATCTAAGAAAGAATATTGTGGCATTGGGAAAGGTCCAGATGATATTCCTGTGAATGATCCCGGGAGTGAAAGGTTAATGCATAAGGAGTGTTTGATGGCTCTGGAGTGCTTGCTGGAGTTTAGAAGAATAGGGGAGGATCTCATTGAAACCTATTGGATATTGAAAGGATAAGATAGAGTAGATATGGAGAGAGTGTTTCCTATAGCAGGAGAGTCTAGAACTAAAGGACACAGCTTCAGAATAAAAGGATGTTCCTTTGGAACAGAGATGAGGAGTTTCTTCAGTCTGAGGGTGGTGAATCTGTAGAATTCATTGCCACAGACGGCTGTGGAGGCTAAGTCATTGAATATATTTAAAACAGAGGTTGATAGCTTCTTGATTAGTAAGGGCATCAAAGGTTGCAGGGAGAAAGCAGAAGAATGAGGTTGAGAGGGATAATAAATCAACCCCGATGGAAGGGCAGAGCAGACTCAGTGGATCAAATGCCCTAACTCAGCTCATATGACTTATGGTCTTATCGTCTTATGGAAACTGGAACACCTGATAAAACCCATGCAGTCATGGGGAGAATGTGCAAACTCCACACGGTGTACAGAGAGTCCCTGCATGAAAGATGAGAAGTTGGAGTAACAAGGAGCCGGGGTGGGGGGAATAGTGGAGGAAGAAATACAAAGTAGCAGGTGATAGGCGAAACCAGGGGAGGGAGAGGGGTGAAGTTAAGAGCTGGGAAGTCGATTGGTGAAAGAGATAAAGGGCTGGAGAAGGGAAAGTCTGAAAGGAGAGGACAGAAGACCAAGGAAGAAAGGGAAGGGGGCAGGTAAGGAGATAAGGTGAGATGGGGAAAGGGGAATAGGAAATGGTGAAAGAGGGGTGTGAGGCTTTACTGAAAGTTTGAGAAATCGATGGTCATGCCATCAGGTTGGAGGCTACCCAGACAGAATATAAGGTGTTGCTCCTCCAAGCTGAGTGTGGCCTCATCGTGGCAGTAGAGGAGGCTATTGACTAACGTTTTGGATTGGGAATTAAAATGGGTGGTCACTGGGAGAGCCCACTTTTTCTGTTGGACGAGCTTAGATGCTCAGCGAAACGGTCTCCCAATCTACGTTGGGTCTCATCGATGTACAGGAGGCCACGGCCAGGAGCACCGGATACAACAGATGACCCCAGCAGACTCGAAGGTGAAACGTCGCCTCACCTGGAAGGACTGTTAGGGGCCCTGAATGGTAGTGAGGGAGGAGGTATTGAAGCAGGTGTAGCACTTGTTCTGCTTGCAAAAATAAGTTTCACTGATGTACTGGTTGCATCACCATCTGGTATGAAATAATCAGAAAAAGCTGTAGAGTGTTGCAAACTCAGCCATCTTCATCATGGACATTGAGCATTGAGGACATCTTCAAAAGGAAATGCTCAGAAAGGTTGTATCCATCACTAAGCTCGCCCTTCATGCCGGACATGAACTCTTCTTATTGTTAAAATCAGAAATCTGATTCTGCTAAGCAACCTATGTACTAAAAAAGACCAACTTTCCAAATGAAATAAAAATAATAGATTAATTTAATAAATTAAATATATAAGTAATACTGAGAGCATGGGTTATAGAGTTCTTGAAAATGAGTCAGTAGGTTGTGGAAGCAGTTCATTGTTGAGGTGAGTGAAGTTATCCACGTGATGACTGAAGAGTAATAACTGTTCCTGAACCCGGTGGTGTGGGTCTTAAGATTCTTTTTCAATAACCTGATTTCCACGCGTTAGAAATCCTTCTTTAAAGCTTATTGCTTCTCTGTTTCCTCCTGTAAAACTCCTTAAAGCTTAACCAAGCTATTAACTTCCTGACATAATGGCCAGCTGTTAATGTTTAAAATGCTCTTTCTGCTCCTCTAAGGCAGCTTGGAATGCCTTGCTAAGTAAAAGGTGTGATGTAAATGCAAGTCACTGCTTTGTGGGGGTGTCGGAAGGGGACAATCTTAATCAGCAGAAACCCCATCCATTGTCTCAGCCCCCACACTGCTGAACATCTGCCACACTGGTTAAGTCTGGCCTCACATGTAGAGCAGTCAGCTGGATGAGGTGCCGGGTGACTCTCAGTGTGAACAGAACTCTGCATTAACATGAGTCAACAACTTGGGTTTGGGAATACAGTACACAGCTTCCAAAGTCATTAGACCACCAGGAATAGTCACAACAGTTAAATGTCTTGCACCAGCCTTTAATGAAACGTTTGAAGCTGCATATTTACTTTCTGCATTGTGACTCATTTTTAGGTATACTAATGGTCATTAGTTTACTATTGTGTTCAATCAGGACATCAAGATTAAAGACTGAAATCTGAACTTTTGGGTACTCCAAACAAAGACACACATCCATCATGGTGATGTCTGAATTCTACAATTCCCCTGGCTCAGTTTAATGGTTTGGTGCCAGAGATCCGAACTGAGAGATCAACACAGATGGAATGATTTCTCTACATCTGCACTGGCGACCAGCCCTCCCCAAAGAACGAGGATTCCCTCAACTCAAGTTAATCGCTATGTTCAAAGAGTCTGCAGGAGTTGGTGCAGACATGTTAAAATCCTTAAGTTCTGACACAGAGTTACGGTAAAAAAAACAAATAAACTAAATACAGGTTTCCCCCGCCATCCAAAGGTAGAGCGTTCCTATGAAACGGTTCGTAAGCCAAAATGTCGTAAAGCAAAGAAGCAATTACCATTTATTTATATGGGAAAATTTTGTGAGCGTTTGCAGACCCAAAAATAACCTACTAAATCATGCCAAATAACACATAAAACCTAAAATAACAGTAACATATAGTAAAAGCAGGAATGATATGATAAATACACAGCCTATATAAAGTAAAAATACTTCCCTACAATGATTGCCTGCACAGACCTCCGTAGCGAAAATCTCATGCCAGCACTCTTGGCAGAAAATCTCATGCAAGCGCTGTTGGCATAAACGCACTCTCCCGTAGCCTTTAAACTATGAAGCTGCCAAATCATACCAAATAATGCATAAAAATACACAGTCTATATAAAGTAGAAATAATGTATGTACAATGTAGTATCACTTACCGGAATTGGGAAAACAGCGCAGAGCACACTGATGATGGTGTGTTAGACTGAGTCGTCGCAGGTTGGGGTGGTGCAGTGGCCCCCACGCTCCAGGCTGCCAACCCGATACATTACCATGAAGAACGCAGGAGTCCAGCGGTAGTCGGAAGGCACACAGCACATCTTTAAGAAAAAAGCTGAAATAAACATGCTAATTAATTAGGTGCTGCCCGGCACGTAACTGTCAGCACAGATCAGAGGCAATTGCCGATTGCATCGCCTCTGATCTGGGCCGACATTTACGTGTCGGGCGGCACCTAATTAATTAGCATGTTTATTTCAGCTTTTTTCTTAAAGATGTGCTGTGTGCCTCTCGGCTACCGCTGCATTCTCCACTAATCGGTACAGTATCTGTCCGGGGCCCGGGGGTTCGGGTGGTGGGACACGGGGGTGTCATCTCATCGTCAATCAGGGCAGGAAGCTCATCTTCTTCTATGACTGCCCGCCTCGATGTTCAAGGTCAAGGTTCGTCGTCCGCTGTTCCTGATGTGGAAGGCTTGCTTGACTGCTGAGCCTCGTGCATTTTTCTATCATACAGTTCTTTGTAAGCACTCAAACCATCCTGCAATCATCCCCTAAACCTACGTACCCCTTTCAAAATTAAAGTCGTACTTTATTATTGCAGCGAAAATCTCACGCAGTTGCTTCACTTTTGCTACTGCATTCGGTTTCGATTGTTATCCTTTCCTCTTCCAATTGCATCAGCTCTTCGTCTATCAGTTCTTGGTCATGGGATGCCAAAACCTCTTCAACGTCATCTTCGTCAGCTTCCACAAGCCAAACTCACTTTGCCCTTGCTTCGTTCACCACGATCGAAACGCTTAATTATGTCTAGTTTTACGCTGTGTAACACCCCTACGAGCTCTTTTAGGCTTTTCCGACACCTTAGAACTCATCTTGCTAATGGCTGCTCAATGCAACGTATTTAATTAATGCCGTTCCGAATCCGGGGAGAGCGGCTACTCAGGGCTCGCACTGCCTTTTATCGCGCGCTGCTTTTCTTCGTAACAGTGAAAACACCTTCTGAAAGTAAAAACAGGGTACTAATGTAGGTCTTTCATAACAGTGAGGTCTCGTAAAGCCAACGTTGGAAAAGCGGGGGACACCTGTACTTGAACAAATTCCCCAACTAGATAAATGAAATAGATGCCATGGAAGCTGATCACAGACAGACTGCAATTCAGAGAGATAATATCCAAATAGAGATGACATCTCAGGGAAGGTGTAAGTCTCTGTGTTGTTGTCCTCTAATAATTCATTAGAGGGTATCAGAAGATCTTGCTAAAGTCAGAGGGCATTGCCAGCATTAGACCCTTAATAGAAGAAGAACAATCACTGACAGAATAGCAATGAACATCTTAAAACACACACACACACACACACACACAAAATTCTGGAGGAACTCAGCAGATTAGGCAGCATCTATGGAAATGAATACACAGTCGATATTTCATGCCAAGACCAATTATAAGGACTGTTTATAATTTTGATGGAATTTAGTTGGGGATTGATTTGGGATAATTAAGAGTAGAGCTAGAAATTGAGACAAATACCTTTATGTGAAGGATGTTGGACCAGAAAATAAATGACAAAAACCATTGCATAAAGATATTTTAAGAGAAAATGAGACAAAGCACAGGAAGAGACAGATTTGGGGGAGATGAGTGGTTTGTAAAATTAGAAACTCAAGAGATTCTACAGATGCTGGAAATCCAGAATAACACACAAGCAAAATGCTGGATGAACTCAGCAGGTCAGGCAGCCTCTACGGAGGAGAATAAGCAGTCGACATTTCCTGCCAAAACCTTTTACCCAGCATTTTGTGTTTGTAGTTTCTGATTGCTCTGACAAAAATACTTTAAATGCTGTGGATATTATAGCTATTTTCTGTTAAATGAATGTTTAAATT
Organism: Mobula hypostoma; assembly: GCF_963921235.1. Lineage (NCBI taxonomy): Eukaryota > Metazoa > Chordata > Chondrichthyes > Myliobatiformes > Myliobatidae > Mobula > Mobula hypostoma. The sequence continues at coordinate 79,500,674 of NC_086105.1, read as the reverse complement.
CACATGGTTAGTAGTCAATGACTTACCTATCAGACTGATTTTCATTAGGGGACAATTGTCTTTGACAAGAGTGTGAAAACAAAGCACTGGCTCATCATTTGCTTCATCCCCACTCCACAGTTTCTAAGGAGAGATTTGTTATCATTCATTTTGTGCAACCACCACGGAATATTTTTGTCTCCTCTCTTGTATGAGCTAAATAAAGGATGTAAATTTCATACCATCTTAAAAATTTCTTCCCGCGGGCAGTTAATCTGATCAATCATTCTAGTTAGCCCCCACCCCACCCTCTCTATCTATTAACTCAGTCACTATAATGCACTATAGACACTTCTTATAATGCTGTTTACATTTTAAATACATGCTGATATTTGTTTATTTATGCATATTTTATTCCATATCTCTTTTGACTTCTAATTTTATTAGCTTTTCTATTTATATTTCTTATTTTTTATTTATATTTTTAATTTTTATATCATTCTTTACTCTGTATAATTGTTGAATGTTGTTTTTGTTGCATGTCACACCCTGACCACCACACCACGGTGAATTCCGAATACTGTACACATAAATGTACCTGGCAGATTAAATTGATTCTTGTTCCTTGATGGAGCTATAAAGTATGGACATGATGTCTGCTTCTGAAGTTCAGCTCTGTTAACATTAATAGAATTGAGCTCTAAAAGGATACATCGATATTCTGTGCATTTCACACATATTTTGAAAGATTATGTTTTAATCTCTAGGTCTAAACTACAATGTAGTCTTTATTGTAAATCCATAGTAGGAACATCAAGGTAATCTGTTGCTATGAGCACTTAACTCAAATACTTGCAGCAAACTGCACTTTATATTGACTTACATAATTCAGATTGTCAATATTCACTCAGAAGGTGTGATTTAATCATTTTCTAGCCAGTCTATCGGAAATAGATTAAAGAGATTTCCATTCTGAGTCTTCTGCAGTTTAAGGAGGATGGAAGAGTCAGGTTAAGTTTATCCTCCAGGATACCACATTGTTCCTAATTTTTCTGCGACACTATTTAGATTAAATAGATATAAAAGTCAGTTATTTCAATGGTGAAGAATATTGAAGATTGGCTATTCAAGTGTCGATACTTTCACTTATGCCTAAAGGAAAACTAGATAGATTGAATCACAGGGAATAAAACTGATATCCTATATCTGGAACTAACTTGGTGTCTTCACTTGAGATTCATTGGTTTACTGAGATGTGGCTGATTTTACAATTACACTAATTGAAAGCAGAAAAAGTAGTTTATTTGTGTCGGATGGATTACCCTAAAGTGTTTGATGTTATTGAGGTGAGGTCAAGAAACCTCACATTTAACTCTCTGTGAGATCATTGTGAGCAGTGAAAGCATTATCAGGGATATGGACAGGGTAAATGCAAGACAGCTTTTTCACTGAAGTTGGGAGAGACTATCTCTAGAGGTTATGGGTTAAGTGTGAAAGGTGAACTATTTAAGGGAACCTGAGGGGGAACTTCTTCACTTAGAGGGTCTTGAGAGTGTGGAATGAGCTGCCAGTGGAAGTTGTGGGTATGGGTTAATTGGATAGTTATGTGAAAGGGAGGAGTAGGGAGAGTTATGGTCCAGATCTAGGTCCATGGGGCTAGGCAGAATAACAGTTCGACATGGACTAGATGGGACAAAGGGCCTGTTTCTGTGCTGCAGTGCTCTGTGAATCCATGATCCTCTGCTTTTTTCAGCTCTTTAACATTCTGATTTTTATATTTCACAGCTTTTTAAGACAGACAGGGAAACCCTTTTACAACAACTAAGGCAGCAGAGCTTTATTCATGCAACATTAAAATAGATGTAAATATTTTTAACAATTTGGTAATGAAATTATACAGTAATTCTAGATTTTTTGATTTTATTATAGCGTAAACTAATACAAGAAAACACAATTTTTCATGTAGACTCTGTAGTGGGATGATTGCTTCCAACTGTTGAAAAAATAACCTACCCAAAATGCATTAGGGTTGGATTGAGCCCAGTAGATCAACTGGGCAGGAAAGTACTCAATTCAGGATCTATTATAGGGCCTGAGTGAAGCTACCAGGGATATAAATTCTGAGACTCTGAGATGACATCTCAAGGTTGCACCTTTAGATATCCTGGACTTTTGATGTCACAGTCTTGGTCTGGAAGACATCTAATTACAAGACCTGGATATTAGAATCTTGCCGACATTCTGCTCAGATTCGTTTATTTATCATATATATATTGAAATATACGGCAAAATGTGTTGTGATATACCAAGGAGGACGCGGCCTAGAAGACTAGCACGTCTTCAAGGTTCCGGGATTTGGTGGCTCTGGAGGCGGGTGGACTTGAGGTCAGTGCCTCTGCAGGAAACTGGAGTGTTGTAGAGTACACGGAAGATCGAATTCCCGCATTCCCAAAAGCTTTGGGGAGAAGTTCAGTACAAGTAACAGCAGAAACTTGAAAAGAGCAAAATGAGAGCAATAGTGAGGTTGCGGAATTTATGCAATATATCTGATTGGTGATACCAATCAGGGAACAGTCTATTTCAGATACAGTGTGGTACAATGAGAAAGAGCGAGTTAATAATCTTATAATTAAAGAGTCAATTTAGAAGAGTGACTATAGTATGAAGAAAGTATTAAGTATAGGTTGAAAATGACTTAATTAAATCTGGAACAAGTCAAAACAAATTTTGAAGACCTGAGTTGGCTCTAGTGGATTGGGAAACTACGTTAAAAGGCATACCAATAAACAAATGCTGGCTACAACAAATTTTATGCCAAAATTTTGTTTGTTAAAAGTCAAAAGATCAGAAGCAAATCTGTTTCTGATGCCACTTTCTAGACATGCAGAGGTGTGTAGGAGGGGTAGAAGTCGGGAGTAGGAAATATAAACAGCTACCCCACTCTCCATGCCCCTTAGCTGTAACGCAGACAAACACATCACGAGACATCAGTAGGTTTCACTGTTACAAGCAGTTCCGATGCTTTCTTAGGGAAGGCCTTTCCTTCACTGACAGGATAAATTTCACTCACAAACATTTGCGTGCCCTGTTTTTGCTCTTGAAGCTGCAGTTTACTGTAAACCCAGTTCAATATTCCACTGGACAATAAAACTACCAGCAGTCTATATCCAGAAGCATTATAAGGCATTGGTCAGACCACACATTGGAGTACTGTGAGCAGTTTTGGACCGTCTAACTGGGAAAAGATGCACTGACATTGGCAAGGAGGTTTACAAAAATTACCTGGGAATGAAACGGTTACATATGACGAGCGTTTGATGGTTCTGGACCTGTACTTGCTGGAGTTTAGAAGAATGTGGGAGGATCTCTTTGAAACCTATTGAATATTGAAAGACCCAGATAGAATGGATGTGGAATGGACTTTTGTTATAGTGGAAGAGTCTAGGACCAGAAGGCACAACCTCAGAATAGGACGTCCCTTTAGAACAGGGATAAGGAAGAATTTCTTTAGCCAGTGGGTGGTAAATCTGTGGGATTTTTTTATTGGGTATATTTAAAGCAGAGGTTGACACGTTAATTGCCTCACACTATAAACCTTTTTTTCACGTGTTGGATCTTTGCAGAAAGCAGTACTCTGGTGTTGCTGAGGTGATATACTTGTTTTGATGGCCTTTGGTGAGCCAGTGACTGGACTAAGTAAAAAGTGCATAACATTTATGAAATCAATGTCTTCGCCTAAAGTGGCCGAGTGTTCACTGAGGAACAGAACCTGGTAACACCTAGGCTCAGCAGTGAGTTAGTGAAAGTCAAGGTAACCATGATGTATTTCTGCTGTCAACAGTACTTCTCAGTTAATGATTAGATACCAGCCAAAATAAATAATATTGAGAACAAGAGTGTTGGTGTCCTTATCACAACCAATGGATTCTCCTACAATTACTCTCCCATTTTTGTTCTCAGTATTGTTTATTCACTTATTTATGATTATTTTGTATTTGCAGTTTGTTTTCTTTTGTACATTGGTCCCTTGTCAGTCTTTGTGTGTAATTTTTCATTGATTCTATTGTATTTCTTTGTTTTACTGTGAATGCCTGCAAGGAAATGAATCTGAGGGTAGTATGTATATGGTGACACATATGTTCTTTGATAATAAATGTGCTTCAGACTTTGAACATTAAACTGTCCAGAATCAGACATTGCTTCATCAACTGTTGTATTAATGACCTGGAAAATGTGCTTTCATGTAATGCATTTCACCATGTATCACTGGATAGAAAAGTTTCAGATGGATACGAAATATGTAGAGGGACATGGGCCAAATGGGGTAATTGGGAATAGCTTAGATCACAATAGCATCACAATGGGCTTAGATGGACATATGGGTCAATATGGACCAGTTGAGCCTCAAGGCCTGTTTCTAGGCTGTATAACTCCATGACTCTTTGACTGTGTGATATTCTAAAACTAATTAAGTATTAACAAAAGAAATTCTGCAGATGCTGGAAATCCAGAGCAACACACAGAAAGTGCTGGAGGAACTCAGCAGGTCAGGTAGGTTCTATGGAGAGGAATAATCAGTTGACATTTTGGCCTGAGATCCTTCATCAAGGGAAGGAGTACAAGATGGAGTCAGGTGCGGGTGGGTGATGAATGGGGTCTCCTCCTCCTTTCCCTTCTCCCATGGTCTACTCTCCTCTCCTATCAGATTCCTTCTTCGTCTGCCCTTTACTTTTTCCACCAATCATCTCACAGTTTCTTATTTCCATAGAAACCATAGAAACCATAGAAAAACTACATCACAGAAACAGGCCTTTTGGCCCTTCTTGGCTGTGCCGAACCATTTTCTGCCTAGTCCCACTGACCTGCACACGGACTATATCCCTCCATACACCTCCCATCCATGTATCTGTCCAATTTATTCTTAAATGTTAAAAAAGAACCCGCATTTACCACCTCATCTGGCAGCTCATTCCATACTCCCACCACTCTCTGTGTGAAGAAGCCCCCGCTAATGTTCCCTTTAAACTTTTCCCCCCTCACCCTTAACCCATGTCCTCTGGTTTTTATCTCCCCTTGCCTCAGTGGAAAAAGCCTGCTTGCATTCATTCTATCTACACCCATCATGATTTTATATACCTCTCTCAAATCTCCCCTCATTCTTCTGCGCTCCAGGGAATAAAGTCCTAACCTATTCAACTTTTCTATGTAACTGAGTTTCTCAAGTCCTGGCAACATCCTTGTAAACCTTCTCTGCACTCTTTCAACCTTATTTATATCCTTCCTGTAATTTGGTGACCAAAACTGAACACAATACTCCAGATTCGGCCTCACCAATGCCTTATACAACCTCATCATAACATTCCAGCTCTTATACTCAATACTTCGATTAATAAAGGCCAATGTACCAAAAGCTCTCTTTACAACCCTATCTACCTGTGACACCACTTTTAGGGAATTTTGTATCTGTAAAACCAGATCCCTCTGTTCTACTGCACTCGTCAGTGCCTTACCATTAACCTTGTATGTTCTTCCTTGGTTTGTCCTTCCAACGTGCAATACCTCACACTTGTCTGTATTAAACTCCATCTGCCATTTTTCAGCCCATTTTTCCAGCTGGTCCAAGTCCCTCTGCAGGCTCTGAAAACCTTCCTCACTGTCTACTACACCTCCAATCTTTGTATCATCAGCAAATTTGCTGATCCAATTTACCGCATTATCATCCAGATCATTGATATAGATGACAAATAACAATGGACCCAGCGCTGATCCCTGTGGTACACCACTAGTCACAGGCCTCCACTCAGAGAAGCAATTCTCTACCACCACTCTTTGGCTTCTTCCATTGAGCCAATGTCTAATCCAATTTACCACCTCTCCATGTATACCTAGCGACTGAATTTTCCTAACAAACCTCCCATGCGGGACCTTGTCAAAGGCCTTACTGAAGTCCATGTAGACAATATCCACTGCCTTCCTTTCATCCACTTTCCTGGTAACCGCCTCGAAAAACTCCAATAGATTGGTCAAACATGACCTACCACGCACAAAGCCATGTTGGCTCTCCCTAATAAACCCCTGTCTATCCAAATGCTTGTAGATTCTGTCTCTTAGTACTTCCTCCAATAACTTACCTACTACTGACATCAAACTTACCGGCCTATAATTTCCCGGATTACTTTTCGATCCTTTTTTAAACAACGGAACAACATGAGCCACTCTCCAATCCTCCGGCACCTCACCTGTAGACAGCGACATTTTAAATATTTCAGCCAGGGCCCCCGCAATTTCAACACTAGTCTCCTTCAAGGTCCGAGGGAACACTCTGTCAGGTCCCGGGGATTTATCCACTTCAGTTTTCCTCAAGACAGCAAGCACCTCCTCCTTTTCAATCTGTACAGTTTCCATGATCTCACTACTTGTTTCTCTTAATTCCATAGACTTCATGCCAGCTTCGGACGCAAAAAACCTGTTTAAGATCTCCCCCATTTCCTTTGGTTCTGCACATAGCCGACCACTCTGATCTTCAAGAGGACCAATATTATCCCTTACAATCCTTTTGCTCTTAATATACCTGTAAAAGCTCTTTGGATTATCCTTCACTTTGACTGCCAAGGCAACCTCATGTCTCCTTTTAGCCCTCCTGATTTCTTTCTTAAGTATTTTCTTGCACTTCTTATACCCCTCAAGCACCTTATTTACTCCCTGTTTCCTATACCTGTCATACAACTCCCTCTTCTTCTTTATCAGAGTTGCAATATCCCCTGAGAACCAAGGTTCCTTATTCCTATTCACTTTGCCTTTAATCCTGACAGGAACATACAAACTCTGCACTCTCAAAATTTCTCCTTTGAAGGCTTCCCACTTACCGATCACATCTTTGCCAGAGAACAACCTGTCCCAATCCACGCTTTTTAGGTCCTTTCTCATTTCTTCAAATTTGGCCTTCTTCCAGTTCAGAACCTCAACCCTAGGACCTAGATCTATCTATCCTTGTCCATGATCAAGTTGAAACTAATGGTGTTATGATCACTGGAACCCAAGTGCTCCCCTACACAGACTTCCGTCACTTGTCCTAGCTCGTTTCCTAACAGGAGATCCAATATTGCATCCCCTCTAGTTGGTCCCTCTGTATATTGATTTAGAAAACTTTCCTGAACACATTTTACAAACTCTAAACCATCTAGACCCTTAACAGTATGGGAGTCCCAATCAATATATGGAAAATTAAAATCCCCTACCACCACAACTTTGTTTCCTGCATTTGACTGCTATCTCTCTGCAGATTTTCTCTTCCAATTCTCGTTGACTATTGGGTCATCTGTAATACAATCCCACTAATGTGGCCATACCTTTCCTGTTTCTCAGCTCCACCCATAAGGACTCAGTAGACAAGCCCTCTAATCTGTCCTGCCTGAGCACAGCTGTAATATTTTCCCTAACAAGCAATGCTACTCCCCCACCTTTCATTCCTCTGCCTCGATCACATCTGAAACATCGGAACCCTGGAATATTAAGCTGCCAGTCCTGCCCCTCCTGTAGCCAAGTTTCACTAATTGCTACAACATCATAATTCCACGTGTCAATCCACACCCTCAACTCATCCGCCTTCCCCCAATACTCCTAGCATTGAAATATATACACCTCAGAAGATTTTTACCACCACTCACAACCTTTCTATTAGCGGATTTGCTTGAACTTTTAACATCATTTATTTTCACCCCAGCCACACTGTCAGTTCTGGCACTCTGGTTCCCATCCCCCTGTAAATCTAGTTTAAAGCCTCCCCAATAGCACTAACAAACCTCCCTGAAAGGATATTGGTTCCCCTTGTAGTTCAAGTGTAACCCGTCTCTCTTGTACAGGTCCCACCTGCCCCACAAGAGGTCCCAATGATCCTGAAATCTGAAACCCTGCCCCCTACACCAGTTCCTCAGCCACTTGTTCATCCTCCAGAGCATCCTATTCCTACCCTCACTGGCATGTGGCACAGGTAGCAATCCTGAGATTACCACTCTCGAGGTCCTGCTTTTCAACTTCCTACCAAGCTCTCTATACTCACTCTCCAGAACCTCCTCACTCTTCCTTGCTTTGTCATTGGTACCGATGTGCACCACGACATCTGGCTGATCACCTTCCCACTTCAGAATGTCATGCAATCGATCAGATACATCCTTGACCCTGGCACCCGGGAGGCAACAAACCATCCTGGATTCTCTGTCACGACCACAGAACCTCCTATCTGCACCTCTAACTATCGAGTCCCCTATCACTACTGCGCTCCTCTTTTTCCACCCTCTCTTCTGCACTGCAGAGCCAGACTCAGTGCCAGAGATCCTGTTCCTCCCTCACCCACCTACCATCCCCCTCACCATGCTTCACTTATCACCTTCTGGCTTGGACTCCTTCCCCTCCTTCTTATTCTAGCTTCTGCCCTTTTCCTTTCCAGCCCTGATGAAGGGTCTTGGACTGAAACTTCATTTGTTCATTCCTCTCCATAGAAATTGCCTGACCTGCTGCATTCTTCCAGCATTTTGTATGAGCCAGTCAAGTACTTTTATGATATACCAAACACAACAGTCAATTTTCACACCATACACTCCCACAAAAAGTGATAAGACCATTAAATACCAAAATGTCAATTGAGGGAAACATTTTGGTAAAGTTAGCAGGAATAAATCTCCTCGGATTCTTTGGAATGGGAGCATGAAGCCTTTTACACGTATGGTTGAGAGAGCTGATAAGCCACCAGTTTAGCTTCCTATGTGGCAGACAGCAACTGTGGAAATTCAGAGCTCCCATGAACTTCTCCTGGGCTTGTGTACATTGAGCAGATTTAAGTGCTTTATCTATCAAAGGATGCTTTGGCATTGGAGAGGGTCCAGAGGAGGGCCAGGAGAATGATCCTGAGAATGAAAGGTTCAGAGTATGAGGAATGTTTGATGATTCTAGACCTGTGCTCACTGGAGTTTTGAAGAATGGGGAGAGGGGATCTCCTTGAACACTACCAGCATTGAAAAGCCATTGGGTATGAACAGTATTGGGTCCAATTTCTATATTTCAGATTTATTTAGATAAGTACATTATGGGAGGTGAAAGGAACATATCACCAAGTCAGTTGCCGCATCAACCATCTCCTGCCCTTGCTGGTACCACATTGGCTCCATTAGCTACCCTAGAATCTGGGTGGAAAGATGTCATCACAGATGATCTGGAAATCAAAGGAGGTGTAATGGTGCATAAGTTCACAAAGAAAGTTGGACAGGAACTGCCAATCTGAAGGATACAAGAAGCATTTCAGAGCATATGCTAAATCTTTTTTTTGAAATCTAACCACAATTAGTGTGTGGAATTATATGAGGTTAACTTTGTTTAATTCATTCTCGAGATGTGTATGTTTCTGGTGAGGCTGACATTTTATTGGTCATCTCTAGTTGCTCATGAGAAGGTGATTGTGAGTCACCTTCTTGAATGAGTACAGTCCCTCTGAGCATAGCACATAACTCTCCCTCTGTAAAGGTATTTCCCCAGATATACAATAAGCACAGAATCAACCTGTTATCTGATTTTCTCACAACTTTGCTCTTTTATCACACGACTTGTGTCCCTGGTGCTGTTGTTATCTGCTGATCTGAAGAATGTCTTATACAACTCTCTCTGAAGTTCTTTCCCATTTGCTTCTGTTTTTCTTTGTGGATTAAATTTCTCAACACAGATTCCCAAGTCAATGATGGTTTAAGTTGATTATTTGACTAAATTGATTATTATTTGCATTATATTCCTTTCACATACCCTGATCTGTTTGAGAAGCAATGAAATGCTTCTGAAGCACAATCGTCCCTTTAGCATGGAAACACAACAGCCATATTTGTGGCACAGAAGAAAAGTCCATCCCTTTAGAACAGAGATGAGGAGGAATTTCTTTAGGCAGAGGGTGGTGACTCTGTGGAATACGTTACCACAGAGAGCTGTGGAGACAAAGTCATTATTTAAGGCAAAGCCATAGTAAAGCCACATCCATCACCAAGGACTCCGACCATCCAGGTTATGTTCTCTTCTTGCTACTACCATCAGGTAGGAGGTACTGGAGCCTTAGGTCATACACCACTAGATTCAGGAAGTTAATACCCTACAACTATCAGTCCTGAACCAACGTGGATAACTTCACTCACCACAACTCTGAACTGTTTTTTCAAACTATAGACTCACTTCCAAAGACTTGACACATCATGTTCTCAGTACTTTTTATTTGCACAATTTCTTTTCTTTTGGACATTAGTTGTTTGTCAGTGTTTACGTAACTTTGATTGTATTTCTTTATTTTTTTATGTGCCTGCAAGAAAATAAATCTGAAGTTAGTATATGGGAACCTATACATACCCTACAGCATGTTCTGGTCTGTCTCCCACTGGAGTCATTTAGTTCATGTGCACACTTCTGATTTGTTGGAAAAATGCAGAACCACGTATGAGGGAAGGTTAGATTGATCTTAGAGTAGGTTAAAAGAACAACATTTTGGGTCAATGGGCTTGTACTGTGCTGTACTGTTCTATGTTCTATGTTCTATATTCTATTTTCCTCATCTTCCCCCAATCCAGCTATGCAGTATGAGGTGCTTATCCACAGACCTTTTCCCAGGCTAATATGAGAAGGCATCATTTAAGGTGATTGGATGAAAATATAGAAACATAGAATTATAGGTGTGTGGACGTTAGCTTGTTAGAACAGCAGGAAGAGTTTAAAAGGAGATCCTTTTTTCTTCAGCAGTTTGATCGAGGCACGACTGCACAGGCGAGTGGACATCGGTGAGTTAGACCGGCGGGAAGAATTTTAAAGGAGAACAGCTTTATAGATTGGGTGCCAAGGAGCAGGTGACAGAGTAGAGGGAGTCAGAGTAGGAGGGCTTTGGCTCAATAGGGCTTCGGTGATAACGGATCAAGGCGAAGTAAGCTACTTGTGAAGAATAGGAATAGGAAGTATGTCTGTGATGCCGGTGTTCTGTACTAGGAGTCAGACGTGGCACATCTGGGAGTCTCCCGGATGGCCACATCTATGCCAGGTGCGTCAAGCTGTGGTTCCTTAGGGACTGGAAAGGGAACAGGAGCTGCAGCTAGATGACCTTTGTCAGGTGGGGAAAGTGAGCAGGTGATAGAGAGGAGCTATAGGCAAGTAGTCACACCAGGGCCTCGGGAGACAGATAAGTGGGTAACAGTCAGGAAAGGGAGGGGCAGGAGTGAGATACTAGAGAGTACCCCTGTGGCTGTCCTCCTTAACAATAAGTACTCCAGTTTGAGTACTGTTGGGGGGAACAGCCTACCTGTGGGAAGCAACAATGGCCACAGCTCTGGCACAGAGTCTGGCCCTGTGGCTCAGAAGGGTAGAGAAAGGAAGAGGATGGCAGCAATGATAGGGGACTCTATAGTTAGGGGGTCAAATAGGCAGTTCTGTGGATGCAGGAAAAAAACATGGAAGGTAGTTTGCCTCCCAGGTGCCAGGGTCTAGGATGTTTCTGATCGCGTCCACGATATCCTGAAGTGGGAAAGTGAACAGTCAGAGGTCGTGGTACATATAGGTACCAATGACATAAGTAGGAAAAGGGAGGAGGTCCTGAAAACAGACTACAGGGAGTTAGGAAGGAAGTTGAGAAGCAAGACCTTGAAGTTTGTAATCTCGGGATTATGACCTGTGCCACGTGACAGGGAGTATAGGATTATGACCTGTGCCACGTGACAGGGAGTATAGGAATAGAGTGAAGTAGAGGATAAATGCTTTTTTCAGGAATTGGAGAAGGGTACAGGAATTCTGATTTCTGGATCATTGGGACCTCTTTTGGGGCAGGAGTGACCTGTACAAAAAGGATGGGTTCCACTTGAATCCGAGAGGGACCAATATCCTGGCAGGGATGTTTGCTAAGGCTAATAGGGAGAGTTTAAACTAGAATCGCTGGGGGCGCGCTTTGAAACAAACTGAAGAGATGGAGGAAAGGATGGTTGCTTGGAGTGCCAGGCTTTAGATGTTTCAGAAAAGACAAGGAGGGAGGCAAAAGAGGTGGGGACGTGGCACTGCTGATCAGAGTTAGTGTCACGGCTGCAGAAAAGGAGGAAGTCATGGAGGGATTGTCTATTGAGTCTCTGTGGGTGGAAGTTAGGAACAGGAAGGGGTCAATAACTCTACTGGGTGTGTTTTATAGACCACCCAATAGTTACAGGGACATCAAGGAGCAGATAGGGAGACATATTCTCGAAAGATGCAATACAACAAGGTTGTCGTGGTGAGAGATTTTCATTTCCCCAGAATTGTCTGGCATCTCCCCAAAGCAAGGGGTTTAAATCCCCTTTAAATCCCTCAAGAGGAAAGGAGAAGATGGCAGCACGACGCAGCGCGCAGCGGCCACTCTGGTGATGAATATCTGTTATTTGTCAAGTAGGGTGCTGTGCACAATCCTGATTCGATGGAGGCAGATGTGAGAAGCACGGAGGAACATTTGGTGAAACTTCTGAAATGCCTGTTTCGCTACCACTGCTACTGTGTGATCCAGAATCTCCGGAGGGGAAGGCCCCGAGTTCTCGGCTTTGCTTGATGCTCAGTGGCCAGGGCGGGGTCAAAGCGCTCGGCAGAGATGGTGCTCGGTGCTCGGTGTCGGAGGCTCGAAGTTTTCGGACGGACTCAGAGTCAGCTGTGGTCAGGTGCTTCCAGGTTTGTGGCGCTGGAGGCTCATGGCAGGGAAAGTTTCTCCCTTCTACCGTCTGCGTGAGATGATGGGGCTATCGGGACTTTGAGACTTACTTTTACCATGCCCATGGTCTGCTCTTTATAAAATTACAGTATTGGTTGCACTGTTGTAACTATATGTTATAATTATGTGGTTTTTGTCAGATTTAGTCTTGGTCTGTCCTGTGTTTCTGTGATATCATACTGGAGGAACATTGTATCATTTTTTAATGCATGCATTTCTAAATGACAATAAACGAGGACTGAGTGTTCTCATAATCTAATCTAAATCGGGTGGAATTTGTTAGGAGTACTCAGGAAGATTTCCTGACACAATATGTAGATAAGCCTCCAAGGGGAGAGGCTGTACTTGATCTGGTATTGGGAAATGAACCTGATCAGGTGTCAGGGCTCTCAGTGGGAGAGCATTTTGGAGATAGTCACAATTATATCTCCTTTACCATAACATTGGAGAGGGATAGGAACAGAAAAGTTAGGAAAGCGTTTAATTGGAGTAAGGGGAAATATGAAGCTATCAGGCAGGAACTTGGAAGCATAAGTTGGGAACAGATGTTCTCAGGGAAACGTACGGCAGAAAAGTGGCAAATGTTCAGGGGATTTTGCATGGTGTTCTGCAGAGGTACGATCTAATGGGACAGGGAAAGGATGGTAGGGTACAGGAACCGTGATGTACAAAGGCTGTTGTAAATCTGGTCAAGGAGAAAAGAAGAGCTTGAGAAAGGTTCATAAAATGAAGTAATGATAGAGATCTAGAAGATTACAAGGCTAGCATGGAGGAACTTAAGAATGAAATTAGGAGAGTCAAAAGGGGCCATGAGAAGGCCTTGGTGAGCAGGATTAAGGAAAAATCCAAGGCATTCCACAAGTATGTGAAGAGCAAGAGGATAAGACATGAGAGAATAGGATCAATCAAGTGTGACAGTGAAAAGTTGTGTATGGAACTGGAGGAGATAGCATAGGTACTTAATGAATAGTTTGCTTCAATATTCACTATGGAAAAGGACCTTGGTAATTGTAGGGATGACTTACAATGGACTGAAAAGCTTGAGCATATAGACATTAAGAAAGAGGATGTGCTGGAGCTTTTGGAAAGCATCAAGATGGATAAGTCACAGCACAGGACGAGATAAACCCCAGGCTACCGTGGAGGTGAGGGAGGAGATTGCTGAGGCTCTAGCAATGATCCTTGCATTATCAATGGGCACAGGAGATGTTCTGGAGGATTGGAGGGTTGCAGATGTTGTTCCCTTATTCAAGAATGGGACTACATATAGCCCAAGAATTTTTAGACCAGTGAGTCTTACTTCAGTGATTGGTAGGTTGATGGAGAAGATCCTGACAGGCAAGATTTATGAACATTTAGAGAGGCATAATATGATTATGAATAGTCAGCATAGTTTTGTCAAAGGCAGGTCATGCCTTACAAGCCTGAGTGAATTCTTCGAGGATGTGATTAAACACATTGATGAAGGTAGAGCAGTGGATGTAGTGTATATGGATTTCAGCAAAGCATTTGATAAGGTACCAATACAAGGCTTATTGAGAAAGTAAGGAGGCATGGGATCCAAGAGGATCTTGCTTTGTGGATCCAGAATTGGCTTGGCCACAGAAAGCAAAGAGTGGTTGTAGACGGGTCATATCCTGCATGGAGGTTGGTGACCTGTGGTGTGCCTCTGGGATCTATTTTGGGACCCCTTCTCTTCATGATTTTTATCAATGACCTAGATGAGGAAGTGGAGGGATGGGTTTGTAAATTTGCTGATGACACAAAGTTTGGGATGTTATAGATAGTGTGGAGGGCTGTCAGAGGACATTGAAAGGATGCAAAACTAGACAGAGAAGTGGCAGATGGAGATCAACCCAGATAAGTGTGAGGTGGTTCATTTTGGTAGGTCAAATATGATGGCAGAATGTAGTTTTAATGGTAAGATGGAGTATGGAGGATCAGAGGGATCTTGGAGTCCATGTCCATAGGACACTCAAAGCTGCAACGCAGGTTGACTCTGTGGTTAAGAAGGCATACGGTGCATTGGCCTTCATCAAACATGGGATAGAGTTCAAGAGCTGAGAAGTAATGTTACAGCTGCATAGGACCCTGGTCAGACCCCACCTGGAGTACTGTGCTCAGTTCTGGTCACCTCACTACAGGAAGGATGTGGAAACTACAGAAAGGGTGCAGAGGAGATTGACAAAGATGTTGCCTGGATTGGGGAGCATGCCTTGCAAGAATGTAACCATATAACAATTACAGCATGGAAACAGGCCATCTCGGCCCTTCTAGTCCATGCCGAACTCTTACTCTTACCTGGTCCCACCAACTTGCACTCAGCCCATAACCCTCCATTCCTTTCCTCCCTGTCCATATAGCTGTAATAGGTTGAGTGAACCTGTCTTTCTCTCCTTGGAGCGACAGAGGATGAGAAGTGACCTGATAGAGGTGTATAAGATGATGAGAAGCATCGATCGTGTGGATAGTCAGAGGCTTTTTCACAGGGCTGAAATGGCTAAAGTGAGCGGGCACAGTTTTAAAGTGCTTAGAAATAGATACAGAGGAGACATCAGCGGTAGGTTTTTTATGCAGAGAGTGGTGAGTGCGTGGAATGGGCTGCTGGTGACGGTGGTGGAGGTGGATAAAATAGGGTCATTTAAGAGACTCCTGGATAGGTACATGGAGCTTTGAAGAATAGAGGACTATGGGTAACCCTAGGTAAATTCTAAAGTAAGCATATGTTGGGCACAGAATTGTGGGCCAAAGGGCCTGCATTGTGCCGTAGGTTTCCTATGTTTCTAAGTTTTTACGTTTCTGCAAGTTTGTAGATGATACACAGTTGGATTGTGGTATAGAATAATATTTTTTCTTGTAGTTTAACTTTCCTATGTTTACTTGCTTTTTATATCATTATCTCTACACACATGAATTTGTTCAGTGAATTTTCCAGCAATACCAAGATTATTGGTGTGGTGAATAGTATGGAAGATTGGCAAAGAATACAGCACTATATAGATCAGTTGCAGGTATGGGCTGAGAAATAACAGATGGAGTTTAACCTAGATAAATGTGAGTTTTTGCACCTCAGTAGCAAATGGAAGGAGACAGTGCACTGTTAAGGGCAAGTTCCTTAACAGCATTACTGAACAGAGAGATCTTGGGATCCAAGTTCATTGCTCCTGGAAAGTTTATACACAGGTCAATTGGGTGGTTAAGAAGGCTTATGAACTGCCTGCTTTTATGTGTTCAAAAGTTAGGACGTTATATTGTAACTTTATAAAACAGTGGTTAGGCCACATCTGGAGTGTTGCATACAGTTCTGGTCACCCCACTATGGGAAGGAAGTTGAGGCTCTGGAGAGAGTGCTGAAGAGATTTTCCAGGATGTTCTCTGGTTTAGAGAACATGTGTTATCATAAGAGGTTGGATAAACTTTTGTTTTCTCTGGAGCATTGGAGGCTGAAGGGAAATTTGATAGGGGTTTACAAGATTATGAGAGGCTTAGATAGAGTGGGTGTAGAGCATCAGGTTCCTGGGGTTGAAGTGTGTAATACCAGAAGGTATGTATTGAAGGTGCGATAAGGTAGGTTCAAGGGGGATGTGAGCGGTAAGATTTTTACTCAGAGAATGGTGGATATGTGCTGCCTGGTATGGTGGTAGAGGCAAATACATTAGAGGATTTCAAGAGTCATTTGGATAGGCACATGGATGTAAGGAAGATGGAGGAAATGGACATTGTCAGGAGGGATTCTTGTTTGGGTGTTTTTGAGCTGGTTTGGCACAACATTGTGGGCCAAGTGGCCTGTTCCTGTGCTGTACTCTTCAAAGTTCGATGCTCTAATTACAGCACAGTGATTCTGTATATTTCTAATTATAGTGCAATGCTTCTGTGTATTTCTAGAAATTTCTTAGTTGCTGTAGCAAATGTCATGCCTCTTGAATCTGGCTATTTTATAGGTTTATAGTTAAAACTGGAATTTTTGTTCTCTCTAGTCTGAGTATAAGATGACCACAACTGCTTCTTCCTTTGTTCTCTCAGCTCCTCTTTCTTGTTCATTGTTCCCTCTTGTAACACTTAATAAAATGATCATAAGCAACCTCATTCTTGATCTCCGAACCTCATTCCAGATCAAGTATGAAGATCTCACAACACATTAGTGAGCCATATTGCAAATATCATGAGTAGGAGTATAGAAAGGAGATAGAGAAATTAGTAACATGGTATTATGACAGCAACCTTTTCCTCAATGTCAACAAAGATAAAGAACCCATCTTGGATTCTACTGGAAGGGGGACAGTACACATGATCTTGTCCATATCAATGGTGTAGAGGTTGAGAGGATTGAGATCTTCAAATTCCTTGCAGTAAATATTACCAACATATTGTCCTGGTCCAACCACTTAGATGCTGTGGCCAAAAAAACTTACCTTTGCCTTTACTTCCTCAGGAAGTAAAGAAATTTGGCATGTCTCCATCGACCATGACTAATTTTTATCAATGCTCCTTAGAAAGAGCATCCTATCTAGATGCATCATGGCTTGATATGGCAACTATTCTGCAAGTGACTGCATCAAACTACAGAGAGTTGTAGACACATCAGCCTCACCTCCATAGACCCTATCTATACTTCATGCTGCCTCAGTTAAATATCCAGCACAATCAAAGACCACACCTATCCCCTCTTCAGGGTTTAGTCTCTTATCCCCTCTCCTAATGTGCAGGAGATACAAAAGCCTAAAATCATACAACAAAAGGGTACTTTCTACCCTGCTGTTGTGAGAAGGTTGAATGGCTCCCTACTACAGTAAAATTGACTCTCGATCTGCTTCTTAATGATCTCACACTTGCATTGCACTTGCTCTGTAACTGTCAGATTTATTCTGCATTTTTATTATTCTACTTCAATATACTGTGTAATGATTTGATCTGTATAAACAAAATGCAAGACCAGTTTTTCACTGTATCTTAGTAAATGTGACAAAAATAACCCAATTTCAAATTCCAGTTTCATTTCCCATTCTAATTCCTCTAAATTGGGCCATAATAATCTCAGCTGTCTACAGAGTTTACGACTTATCACAGCTCTGGTATGGTGAATGCTTGAGCTTGAATAATCTTGGAAAACTTTTAAAAAGTTTCTTGGTAATGTTTAGAGATCTTCTGGCTACACTATTGGAGGTTGGATGATATGGTCACATGAAGGTATTTTCCTTGTTTTTTTTTGTAAAGCACTTGTGAATTAAATTTACATTGATTAAAATAAATAGAAGTGAGATTGTGCAAGACTAGAGTAATTAAGTGGTTGATAGTGTGGATGTGTTAGGCCAAAGAGCCTCAATCTGTGTATGGAACTTACAAGTGATTGATTTAAAATTTTGCACCATTTAAAGCTAACTTAAATGGCAGTGGAATAAAATAAATCTCTAATTTCCACACAATTTCTATGGACAAAACATCTTTGACTTTCTTTGGGGCTATCAGATTAATACCTGTGGGTCAGCACCCAAAGCCAACTATCTTGATAGAATAGCCTTCTTCTGTTCTCTTACAGCAGAATTCTGAATCTGTGCATTTTTATCCTTAGCTTCACCTTCTCAGATATTACTTGCCAGGAACAATATTTCTAATCTTTCCATACACACCTGAGGGATTCACATGTCCATTTTGAGACCATAAGACATAGGAGCAGAATTAGGCCATTTGGTCCATCAAATCTGTTCCACAATTCCGTTATGGATGATTTATTATCTATCTCAAACCCATTCTTCTGCCTTCTCCCCATAACCTTTGACACCCTCAATACTCAAGAACCTGCCCGCTTCTGCTTTCAATAGAGCCAATGACTTAGCCTTCACAGCTGTCTGTAGTAATGAATTCCACAGGTTCACCATTCTCTAGCTATAGAAAATCCTCTTAAAGAGGCATCCTTCTATTCAGAGGCTGTGCCCTCTGGTCCTAGACTCCCCACTATAGGAAGCATCCTCTCCACGTCCACTCTGTATAGGCCTTTTAATGTTCAATAAGTTTCAATGGGATGCTCCTCATTCTTTTAATCTCCAATGAGTACAGGCCTAGAACCATCAAACACTCCTCATACATTAGCCCTTCTATTCCTAGGATCATTCTCATAAACGTCCTCCAGACCCTCTTCAATACCACCACACTGTTTCTTAGATAAGGGGCCCAAAACTGCTCACAATACTCCAAGTACAGTCTGACATATGCCTTGTAAAGCCTCATTGTAGGCAGGGTGCCCTGAAGCTACCTGTAGTATCAGTGAGTGGAAACAGACTCTTTGGCTCAACACATCCACGTTGACCATGATGCCTATTTGAGTTAGTCCCACCTCCCCACGTATGGTTTAAAACTCTGTTTGCCAAGGGCTGGTGGAACCAAAGACTGAGGGTGTTTTGGAAAGAGGTGTATGTTCTTTGAATGTTCTTAAAGCAGAGATAGATAAATATATACTTGATAAACCACAGGGTGTCTGATCAGGGGGACAGGGAAGAATACAGAGTAGAGGCCACAGTCATAGCACTAAACTGTCAAACAGGTTCAGAAGGGCAGTTGGCTCATTTCCTGTATCTTCAAAGTGGAAGTAAATTTATTATCAAAGTACATGTATGTCATCATATACTATCTTGAGATTCATTTTATTGCAGGTATTCACAGGAAAATAAAGAAATACAATAGAATTTAAGAAAAGCTGTACCCAAAAAAGACCGATAAACAAATTTTTTGATAAAGTGAAAAACTGAAAAAGGACACACATTTTGCAAATAAATAAATAACACTGGGAACGTGAGTTGTAGTATCCTTGAAATTGAGTCTGTTGGTTGTGAAAGTGAGGTGCATGAAGAGCCTGATGGTTGAGGGCTAATAACTATTCCTGAACCTGGTGTGTGGGACTCCTGTACCTCCTTCCTGATGGCAGCAGTGAGAAGAGAGCATGGCCAGGATGGTGGGGGTCTTTGATGATGGATGCTGCTTTCTTGTGGCAGCACTCCTTGTAAACATGCTCAGTGGGGGGGAGGGCTTAGCCTGAGATGGACTGTACTGGAATTCGTTGCCACAGACAAAGGCACTGAGGCCAAGTCATTGGGTATGCTCAAAACAGAGGTTAATAGGTACTTGTTTAGTAATGGCATCAATGATTCCTGGGAAACGGCAGAAGAATGGGGTTGAAAGGGATTGAATGGCAAAGCAAACTCACAGGGCTGAATTTCCTAATTCTGCCCCTATGTCTTATGGTCTTAGGATTCACAGTGAAGTTTTAGACATTTTCTATGCCTCAATTGTGGAGTTTGGAATTCTTGACAGGAAATTGAATGCCAAGGTCCCGACAATTTTATATTCAGGCCTTGATGTGCATCTTTTGTTTGAGCCTTCCTCATCAGCAGTTTTGGTCCATTGAGAGCTGATACATTAACTTACACTACTATAGAGTCAGTGTGTGTTACTCCAAATAAACCTTTAGAGCTATAGAAAACTTCAGTACATGTGACACCTCTTGCACTGCAAACCTGCACTGACTGTGGTTATATCACACATACAATCTCACCATTCTATCACACATGTGCGACTCATTTATATATTTGCATATAAACAGACCACATAAGTTACTCATAAATATATACAATAAAATGTATGAAATACTATTGCAGGCAGTTGTCCATTGTGGCTTGTCAGGATACTCCAAGTAGTGTTTAGGTCATTCACAGTTACTACACAATTATTTCTATCCTCTCCAGGATGTTATCAGTGAAGTTTTAGGCTGTAAAGATCAGCAAGAGTTCACCGAACGCTAATTCTGTTTATTTTTAGCTGAACTTCACTTAAAGCAATCTCAAAGTGCACTTCCTGTGAAGAATATAAACGGCAGAGTATTTCAAGAGCCCTTATATGGGAAGATGTTTCATGTGAAGGGAGGTACCTCATGCAGGAAGGAATGCTTCTTACCGGGAGCAATACCTCAAATGGGGAAGGATGAATTAGATGTAGAGATTTCTCACACACAAGAGGAATTTATTTTTTGTTATTTATTCTCAAGATGTGTACATCACTGGCAGTGGTAGTTTTTAATGGGCGACTCAGTAGTGTACAGGTTACCACAATCGCTTTTCTACGCTGGTGATCACTGATCAGGGTTCTATTCCCACAGTTGCCTGTAAGAAGTTTGTACGTTCTTCCCGTGACCACGTGGTATTCCTCTGGGTGCTCAGTTTCCTTCCATATTCCAAAGATGTACAGTAAGGGTTAATGAGTTGTGGGCATGCTATGTTAGTGCCAGAAATATGGCGACACTTTTAGGCTGCCTCAACTCATCACAAACAGTGAATTTCACTGTATACCTTGATGTTCCAATGTACATGTGACAAGTAAAACTAATCGTTATCTTTTAATGCTCGATCCTTATTGCCTCTGGAGTTATCTATAAGGACCACTTGGGTAAAAAGCATTCACTTAAGACGCATTTCTGAACTCAGCTGAATTTCCTGGTCACTATTATCATTTTAGCTTTTCAAAATTCCAGAAGGTATCCACTTGGCAAATCATAAACATGGACGGGTACAGAGATGGTAGGTTATGGAGGGCTATGGTCCCGGTGCAGGTCGATGGGAGTAGGCTGTTTAAAGGATTCGGCATTGGCTAGTGCGCCAAAGGCTCTGTTTCTGTGCTGTACTTTTCTATGACTCTATAACAAGAGAGGATGCAGATGCAGGAAATCAAGAGTAACACACACAAAATGCTAGAGGAACTCAGCAGGTCAGACAGCATCTATGGAAATGAATCAAGAGTCGACATTTTGGCCCGAGACCCTCCATCAGGACTGGAAAAGAAGGGGGAAGAACCCAAAGTAAGAAGTTGGGAGGAGGAGAAGGATTACAAGCTGGCAGGAGATAGGTGAGACCGAATGAGGGGGAAGTTGGGTGGGTGGTGAACAGGAATGAAATGGAAAACTGGGAGGTGGCAGGCGGAAAAGGTAAAGGGCTGAAGAAGGAATCGGATAGGAGTGGATAGTGGACCATGGGAGAAGGGGTCCCAGAGAGAGGTGATGAGCAGGTGAGGCAGCTTCTCACTTCATCTCTCCCCCTTTTCCATTATTCCTAGTTTCACCTCTCACCTGTCAGCTTGTATTCAATCTTCTCTCCTCCCCACCATCTTATTCTGCCTCCTCTTCCCTTCATTTCCAATTACCATTGCAAAATTTGAACTCAACTCCACAGGTTAATTTCAGACTTCTGGAGGAGTACTCACCTATTCTAGTGCTACCTCACTTCAATTCAGCACATTGGAAGATATTTCACACTTGAAAGGGCTTTCTCAAATGTCACTCATATGGAAAGATTCCTTTTTTGCAATAAGTGGAGATAGACATCCAGGGTACCATTCCCAGGGTTTCGAATGCACAAACTTTGACTGTCTGGAAATGTGACAGAAACATAGAAACATAGAAAACCAACAGCACAATAGAGGCCCTTCAGCCCACAATGCTGTGCTGACATGTACTTGCTTTAGAAACTACCTAGGGTTACCCATAGCCCTCTATTCTTCTAAGCTCCATGTACCTATCCAAGAGTCTCTAGTTTTTTGAACCTTTTGTAAGCTTTTCTTTTGAAACGTATAAAATCCTAAAGGGATTGGACAGGCTAGATGCAGGAAGATTGTTCCCGATGTTGGGGAAGTCCAGAACAAGGGGTCACAGTTTGAGGATAAAGGGGAAGCCTTTTAGGACTGAGATTAGGAAAAATTTCTTCACACAGAGAGTGGTGAATCTGTGGAATTCTCTGCCACAGGAAACAGTTGAGGCCAGTTCATTGGCTATATTTAAGAGGGAGTTAGATATGGCCCTTGTGGTTACGGGGATCAGGGGGTATGGAGGGAAGGCTGGGGCGGGATTCTGAGTTGGATGATCAGCCATGATCATAATAAATGGTGGTGCAGGCTCAAAGGGCCGAATGGCCTACTCCTGCACCTATTTTCTATGTTTCTATGTTTCTATGTTTCTTGAGTAGATTTTCAACAGCCTTTGTACAGCATGCTTCCTGTACCCTACCATCCTTTCCCTGTCTCATTGGAATGTATCTATGCAGAACGCCACACAAATATCCCCTGAACATTTGCCATATTTCTGCTGTATACTTCCCTGAGAACGTCTGCTCCCGATTTATACTTCCAAGTTCCTGCCTAATAGCTTCATGTTTCCCCTTACTCCAATTAAACGTTTCCTTAACTTGTCTGTTCCTATCCATCTCCAATGCTATGGGAAAGGAGATAGAATTATGATCACTATCTCCAAAATGCTCTCCCACTGAGAGACCTGACACCTGATCAGGTTCATTTCCCAGTACCGGATCAGGTACAGCCTCTTCTCTTGTAGGCTTATCTACATATTGTGTCAAGAAACCTTCCTGAGCACACCTAACAAACTCCACCCCTTCTAAACCCCTTGCTCTAGGGAGATGCCAGTCAATAGTGGGGAAATTTATTTCTCCCTTCACGACAACTGTTTTTATTGCATATACATGTGAATCATAAATCTGTACATGTGATCTTTTTTTCAGGTTTTTCCTGCACGAAAGTCTAAGTGTCTGTGTCCCGTCATCAGCAAGTCCAAAGTTTGTAGCTTAGTGTTCAGTAATTGAGGGTCCTGCAGATGATGCTAAGGGTCAATTTGGAGGTCAAGGCCCATTGACCCAAGCCCCGAGTTTACGAACCTCTGCAGATTCTCTGAGTCTCAGCCTGAGTCTGCTGGAGGCCTGGGACTGAAGACGGCCTGTCCTGGAGTTAGAGCACAATGTACTGAATATGCATGGGTAGGAGGGAGGAAAGGGGCTTGTTTCACCATCTTGTTTTGATGATTGTTGCCTTCTGTTTTGTTTTGGTGAACATGTGGGCATGCTTTGTTGACACTGGAATGTGTAATGACACTTGTGTGTTGTCCCCAGGTGTGTGTTGCTTGTTAACGCAAATTATGCATTTCAGTGTATATTTTATTGTAGATGTGATAAATAAATTTTAAACTTGAATCTTTCCTCCCACCCCTTCCACCTTCCCAACTGTGCACCCACTCCCCACCTCGACTGCAATTGCTGGGTATCAGAGGGTCACCCTGGATGGCACAGCAGAAAACACCATTTCTGAGGGACTGGAGGTAAAAGAAACAGAGGGTCACACCACAGCACAGATACAAACAAAAGAAGAAGGAAAGAAAAACACTCGGCAGGTTAAGCAGATTCCACAGACAGAGAAACAGTTAACATTTCATGTCTGAGATCAGTCATCAGGACTGGCTTTGAGTGAGTTTCTGGAGAAGAAAGGCTTTGAGGGATATGGTCTAAGCATGGGTAAATGAGACTATCATGGTGGGCACCATGTTCAGGGTGCATGAGTTGGGTGGAAGGGCCTATTCCACATTTTTTGCTTCTAACAGTGTGGTAAAACCTCTGCCCCTAAATAGTAGCTTATTGTAGATAAGCTGAGTGTCAGATAAATATAGCGAGACCGCTTCAACAGAGGATGAAACAAATTATATTTACTTTTAAAAAATACACGTTATGATTCTTGGAAATGTGTTCAATGATATTGTGAGGGTGGGTCTGTAACCCATGGCAACTTCCTGCCTGAAATCAAAATGTTAAAATAAAATTACACAACATCAGAAACTGATCCTCAGTTGGATATTAGAAACAACTTGACCTTGTTCATTCAGTTCTCAGAGCTTTTGTATTGCAGCTTCCATACACCTCATGTAGCATCTGGAGAGCAGGAACATTGATTTCTCCAATCTCTGGTCATTTCTCCACTCCCCTTTCTCTCCTTTTCCTTTCCTTATTCTGGCTCCATATTATCCCGTCTCTTTTATCACCTGCCTATCACCTCCCTCTGATGCCACTGCTCCTTCCCTTTTTCCAATGGTCCACTCTCCTCTCCTATCAGATTCCTTCTTCTTCAACCCTATATCTCTTCCACTTATCACTTCCCAGCCTCTGTCTTCATCCCTCCTTCCCCACTTTCCTACCTTTCCCCTCACCTGGTTTCATTCATCACCTGCCTGCATGTACACTCGTACAACCTTCCTCTTCCCCTTTCATTTCCAGTCCTGATGAAAGGTCGCAGCCTGAAACGTTGACTATGTATTACCCTCCATAGGATCCCTGCCTGACTTGCTGAGTTCCTCCAGTATTTTGTGTATACCAAGTTATGCTTCTATTTGTATGCTAAATAAATAAACCACTGAGGCTCAGGGGTTGAGGCCCCTGGACTAACAGGGTTAGAATTCGAAGGTGTGATGTATGTATATATGGGCCATGGCCTGTTGATGAAGGCCCAGATGAGGCCTTGTCCAGGGGTTGGAGACCTGTCTGTCTGAGAGATTGGGTGAAAGGGAGAAATGGGGTTTGTTTTGCTGATGTTGTGTTGTGTTGTTCTGCTGAACATTGTGGGCATGTCATGTTTGACAACACTCCTCCCCCAGCACATCCTTAGGTTTTGTTGGTTGTCAATTCAAACAATGCATTTCACTCTATGTTTAAAGTAAGCTTATTATCAAAGTACACATATGTCACCCTATACAACCCTGAGATTCCTTTTCTTCTGGGCATACTCAACAAATCTATAGAATAGTAGCTATAACAGAATCAATGGAAGGCCACCCATCTGAGTGCAGAAGACAACAAACTATGCAAATGCAAATATAAATAAGTAGCAATAAATATCAAGAACATGAGATGAAGAGTCCTTGAAAGTGAATCCATAAGTTATGAGAAGACTTCAAAGAGGGGGCAAGTGAAGCTGAGTGAGGTTATCCCTTTTGTTCAAGAGCCTGATGGTTGAGGGGCAGTAACTGTTTCTGAACCTGCTGGTGTGAGTCCTGAGGCTCCTGTATATGTGATAAATGAATTTGAATCTGACTGGTCAAAAGTCTTCAATTTGAATGAGGGGAAATGATTAAAAATTAAACCAAACAATAAGAGGAAAAGAAAATTACCTTGAAGAGCTGAAATGTGTGAAGTGAAATCATGCACATGAAGATCAGAACTACTGAATGTAGTTTGTTGGTGGGTGTCTGGGACTGGGAAAAGCAATCTCCACCAGAACACCTCAGTAACATTTGAAAGTTGATACCTTGATGAAGGTCAAGCAATGCTTTAGGGACAGCACAGTGTAATAGCTATTACAGCACAGGCAACTCAGCATCAGTTTCTGATGCTGTCTGTAAGCAGTTTGTACGTTCTCCCCATGACCATGATGGACTCCTCCAGATTCACCAGTTTCCTCCCACATTTCAAAGATGTACGGGTTAGTAGTTTAACTGGTCACATTAATGTAATTGGTTGGCATGGGCTCGTTGGACCAAGGAATTTGTTACCATGCTGTATCTCCAAATAAATAGTTGGAATCCAATTACATATGAAGGTCAAGGAAATCTCCATTTTGAGGCATCGGCTGCCCTTTTACTAGAAATTAATAACAAATATAAAGACACGTTGTTGCTCAGGTTCAGACCAACACCAGCCAGTTCCTGGAACTCTGCGGTCACAGGGATCAGAGGTCATTCTGTGTTCACAGGGATCAGAGATCAATCTGTGTTCGCAGAGATCAGAGATCATTCTGTAGTCACAGGGATCAGAGGTCATAGAAACGTAGAAACATAGAAAATAGGTGCAGGAGTAGGCCATTCGGCCCTTCGAGCCTGCACCGCCATTCAGTATGATCATGGCTGATCATCCAACTCAGAACCCTGTACTAGCCTTCCCTCCATACCCCCTGATCCCTTCAGCCACAAGTGCCATATCTAACTCCCTCTTAAATATAGCCAATGAACTGGCCTCAACTGTTTCCTGTGGCAGAGAATTCCACAGATTCACCACTCCCTGTGTGAAGAAGTTTTTCCTAATCTCGTTCCTAAAAGGCTTCCCCTTTATCCTCAAACTGTGACCCCTCGATCTGGACTTCCCCAACATCGGGAACAATCTTCCTGCATCTAGCCTGTCCAATCCCTTTAGGATTTTATACATTTCAATCAGATCCCCCTTAATCTTCTAAATTCCAACGAGTGTAAACCTAGTTCATCCAGTCTTTCATCATATGAAAGTCTTGCCATCCCAGGAATCAATCTGGTGAACCTTCTTTGTACTCCCTCTATGGCAAGGATGTCTTTCCTCAGATTAGGGGACCAAAACTGCACACAATACTCCAGGTGTGGTCTCACCAAGGCCTTGTACAACTGCAGTGGTACCTCCCTGCTCCTGTACTCGAATCCTCTTGCTATAAATGCCAGCATATCATTTGCCCTTTTCACCGCCTGCTGTACCTGCATGCCCACTTTCAATGACTGGTGTATAATGACACCCAGGTCTCGTTGCACCTCCCCTTTTCCTAATTGGCCACCATTCAGATAATAATCTGTTTTCCTGTTTTTGCCACCAAAGTGGATAACTTCACATTTATCCACATTAAATTGCATCTGCCATGAATTTGCCCACTCACCTAACCTATCCAAGTCACCTTATGCATCCTCTTAGCATCCTCCTCACAGCTAACACTGCCGCCCAGCTTCGTGTCATCTGCAAACTTGAAGATGCTGCATTTAATTCCCTCATCCAAGTCATTAGTATATATTGTAAACAACTGGGGTCCCAGCACTGAGCCTTGCGGTACCCCACTAGTCACTGCCTGCCATTCTGAAAAGGTCCTGTTTATTCCCACTCTTTGCTTCCTGTCTGCCAACCAACTCTCTATCCACATCAATACCTTACCCCCAATACCATGTTCTTTAAGTTTGCACACTAATCTCCTGTGTGGGAACTTGTCAAAAGCCTTTTGAAAATCCAAATATACCACATCCACTGGTTCTCCCCTATCCACTCTACTAGTTACATCCTCAAAAAATTCTATGAGATTCGTCAGACATGATTTTCCTTTCACAAATCCATGCTGACTTTGTCCGATGATTTCACCACTTTCCAAGTGTGCTGTTATCACATCTTTGATAACTGACTCTAGCAGTTTCCCCACCACCGATGTTAGGCTAACCGGTCTATAATTCCCTGGATTCTCTCTCTCTCCTTTTTTAAAAAATGGGGTTACATTAGCCACCCTCCAATTCTCAGGAACTAGTCCAGAATCTAAAGAGTTTTGAAAAATTATCACTAATGCATCCACTATTTCTTGGGCTACTTCCTTAAGCACTCCGGGATGCAGACCATCTGGCCCTGGGGATTTATCTGCCTTTAATCCCTTCAATTTACCTAACATCACTTCCCTACTAACATGTATTTCCCTTAGTTCCTCCATCTCACTGGACCCTCTGTCCCCTACTATTTCCGGAAGATTATTTATGTCATCCTTAGTGAAATCAGAACCAAAGTAATTATTCAACTGGTCTGCCATGTCCTTGCTCCCCATAATCAGTTCACCTGTTTCTGTCTGTAGGGGACCTACACTTGTCTTAACTAATCTTTTTCTTTTCACATATCTATAAAAGCTTTTACAGTCAGTTTTTATGTTCCCTGCCAGTTTTCTCTCATAATCTTTTTACACCCTTCCTAATTAAGCCCTTTGTCCTCCTCTGCTGAACTCTAAATTTCTCCCAGTCCTCAGGCGAGCCACTTTTTCTGGCTAACTTGTATGCTTCTTCTTTGGAATTGATACTGTCCCTAATTTCCCTTGTCAGTCACGTGTGCACTACCTTCCTTGATTTATTCTTTTGCCAAACTGGGATGAACAATTGTTGTAGTTCATCCATGTGATCTTTAAATGCTTGCCATTGCATATCCACCATCAACCCTTTAAGTGTCATTTGCCAGTCTATCTTAGCTAATTCACGTCTCATACCTTCAAAGTTACCCTTTTTTAAGTTCAGAACCTTTGTTTCTAAATTAACTATGTCACTCTCCATCTTAATGAAGAATTCCACCATATTATGGTCACTCTTACCCAAGGGGCCTCTCATGACAAGATTGCTAATTAACCCTTCCTCATTGCTCAATACCCAGTCTAGAATAGCCTGCTCTCTAGAACCATAGAACCATAGAAACTACAGCACAGAAAGAGGCCCTTTGGCCCTTCTTGGCTGTGCCGAAACTTTTTCTGCCTAGTCCCACTGACCTGCACACGGACCATATCCCTCCATACACCTCCCATCCATGTATCTGTCCAATTTATTCTTAAATGTTAAAAAAGAACCCGCATTTACCACCTCGTCTGGCAGCTCATTCCATACTCCCACCACTCTCTGTGTGAAGAAGCCCCCGCCTAATGTTCCCTTTAAACTTTTCCCCCCTCACCCTTAACCCATGTCCTCTGGTTTTTTTCTCCCCTTGACTCAGTGGAAAAAGCCTGCTTGCATTCACTCTATCTATACCCATCATAATTTTATATACGTCTATCAAATCTCCCCTTATTCTTCTACGCTCCAGGGAATAAAGTCCTAACCTATTCAACCTTTCTCTGTAACTGAGTTTCTCAAGTCCCGGCAACATCCTTGTAAACCTTCTCTGCACTCTTTCAACCTTATCTATATCCTTCCTGTAATTTGGTGACCAAAACTGAACACAATACTCCAGATTCGGCCTCACCAATGCCTTATACAACCTCATCATAACATTCCAGCTCTTATACTCAATACTTCGATTAATAAAGGCCAATGTACCAAAAGCTCTCTTTATGACCCTATCTACCTGTGACGACACTTTTAGGGAATTTTGTATCTGTAAAACCAGATCCCTCTGTTCCACTGCACTCCTCAGTGCCTTACCATTAACCCTGTATGTTCTTCGTTGGTTTGTCCTTCCAACATGCAATACCTCACACTTGTCAGTATTAAACTCCATCTGCCATTTTTCAGCCCATTTTTTCCAGCTGGTCCAAGTCCCTCTGCAGGCTCTGAAAACCTTCCTCACTGTCTACTACACCTCCAATCTTTGTATCATCAGCAAACTTGCTGATCCAGTTTACCACATTATCATCCAGATTATTGATATAGATGACAAATAACAATGACCCTGTGTGCCCTGTGGCACACCACTAGTCACAGGCCTCCACTCAGAGAAGCAATTTTCTACCACCACTCTCTGGCTTCTTCCATCGAGCCAATGTCCAATCCAATTTACCACCTCTCCATGTATACCTAGCAACTGAATTTTCCTAACTAACCTCCCATGCGGGACCTTGTCAAAGGCCTTACTGAAGTCCATGTAGACAATATCCACTGCCTTCCCTTCATCCACTTTCCTGGTAACCTCCTTGAAAAACTCCAACAGATTGGTCGAACATGATCTACCATGCACAAAGCCATGTTGACTCTCCCTAATAAGCCCCTGTCTATCCAAATGCTTGTAGATTCTGTCTCTTAGTACTCCCTCCAATAACTTACTGACATTAAACTCGCTGGCCTATAATTTCCCGGATTACTTTTCGATCCTTTTTTAAACAACGGAACAACATGAGCCACTCTCCAATCCTCCGGCACTTCACCCGTAGACAGCGATATTTTAAATATTTCTGCCAGGGCCCCCGCAATTTCAACACTAGTCTCCTTCAAGGTCCGAGGGAACACCCTGTCAGGTCCTGGGGATTTATCCACTTTAATTTTCCTCAAGACAGCAAGCACCTCCTCCTTTTCAATCTGTACAGTTGCCATGGTCTCACTACTTGATTCCCTCAATTCCATAGATTTCATGCCAGCTTCCTTAGTAAATACAGACGCAAAAAACCTATTTAAGATCTCCCCCATTTCCTTTGGTTCCGCACAAAGCCGACCACTCTGATCTTCAAGAGGACCAATTTTATCCCTTACAATCCTTTTGCTCTTAATATACTTGTAAAAGCTCTTTGGATTATCCTTCACTTTGACTGCCAAGGCAACCTTATGTCTAGTTGGTTCCTCGACATGTTGGTTCAAAAAACCATCCCGCATACATTCCAAGAAATCCTCTTCCTCAGCACCCTTACCAATTTGTTTCACCCAATCTACATGTAGATTGAAGTCACCCATTATAACTGCTGTTCCTTTATTGCACACATTTCTAATTTCCTGTTTAATACCATCCCCAACCTCACTACTACTGTTAGGTGGTCAATCTGTGTTCACAGAGATCAGAGATCACTCTGTAGTCACATGGATTAGAAGTCACTGGGAAGAGTGGTCACTCTGAGGTTTTTGGGATCAGAAGTCACTTTATGTCACTGGGATCAGTGGTCACACTGCGTTCACTGTGATTAGTGCTCCTAGGTAATATGTGCAGATTAGAGGAGAATTGAATACGCAGGTGAATTGGGATGGGTCCATCTGAGTGCAGAGAGGGAGCTGCCCCACTGTCGCATAAGAACTATCTCAGAGCAGGGAAGGAACTGTTTCACTGTAGGGAAGGATCTGTCTCAGTGTATGGAAGGAACCATCTTAGTATTGGATAGGGACAATTTTACTGTTTGGGATGAGCTGTTGCTATGTAGGAAGGTGCCATTTCAGTGTTTAATTGCTGCAGAGATGGCACTGTCTTTGTATAGGGACCGATCTGTGTAACTGGAGCGATGGAAGTATCTCAATGACAAAGGAGTAATTGTTTCAGTGTAAATAATGGATTGTGTCAGTGCAACGTGGACTGAGTGGTTAGACAGTCTAAGACAACGTTTAAACCCAATAACAACAAAGTTGTTATATCAACTGAAATGGTGTCTCAGATTTGAGGCTTCGATTTCAAGTTTCTGCAATCTGCTGGTTTTTTTTGAATTTCATCCTGCAAAATTAATTTTGTCAACACATCATTCTTTTTCCATGGTGGCTGCCCGACCTCCTCACTTTTATTTCATGCTTCCAACATCTGCAGTTTTTTCTTTGATTTCACATGCCTTTTCAATGTTTCTGTCCAACAGAAATGCAGATAATGAGGCCTATAATGGCTCAGTATAAAATGTTTTCTACTTTTAGTAATAGGAAGTAGTACATTTTCCTGCTGATCACTTATACTTACTCGAAAGCAAATCTAAGTATACAGATATGTGACACATACACACCACACGTTTTTGTTTGGTAGTTAGCACTTTCCAATTACAAGCGGCTATGTAGCATTTATCTTTGAACACTTTTATCTTGCACATCAAGCACCAGATGCAAGTCTCAGATGATAGCTTTTGCTGGTTTCTGCTCTCATTTCTTGGAAGAGACTAGGCCTCAGCTTCCGGAGGCAGTCAAACTTTGTTGGTTATGCAATCAGCTTTATATTACAAAAAACATTCCGCCCTATAATGCCTTTTTTCCCCTCAGGGTCCCTGTCGCTGTGGAATTTTTATGGCCTTGGTGACATAGGACATAGATGGCAGAGGTGGATGATTGGTGCTTCTGTCATCTTTTCCGCCAGTCCTACCTCCCCAGACGGCATGCCACCTAAGCCGCCTTAAATGCATGTCCTCAGTGACCGTCTTGACAGCTATTGTTTTTCTCCCACACATCCTCTGCGGGCAGACGTGAATCTTAAAGAGATCAAAGGATGCTCAAAGACGTCACACATTTCAGATGATGCTAAAGATTGTCAATGTCTAAATATTTAAAAGTCATGAAAATAAGTCCCTGGATGGAAGAAGCCATGCAGGCAGATGGTACTAGCTCTCTGAGGAACATATGACCTGTCCATGAGCATCTACTGATGGGATTTCTGGAAGAGAGAGCAAAACAAAAGGCCTTTTCATTTTAAGGCAAAACAGTGGGCCAATGGAAAGTTGCAGATGCAAATTGCTGTGCACTGCAATATGCAATGGATCTGATTTACTATTGCTGTATATTTGGTGTCCAATCATCCTTGTTTATCCCAGTAGGAACATCATCCCTCCCCCAACCCAGGCATACTCTTCTGGTGGGAACTGGCTCACAGATTTTCAGCATCTGGGTTGCGACAATGTGGAGAAATTAATGCAGTGGTCGATAGGTTCTTGATTAGTCGGGGCATCAAAGGCTGTGGGGAGAAGTTAGGAGAACGGGTTGAGAAGGACATTAAATCAGCCAAGAGGGAATGGTGAAGCAGACTAGATCGGGCAAATGGCCTAATTCTGCTCCTATGTCTGATGGCCTTATGATATTATCATAGTGTCATGAAAGAGCTGAGGGAAAGGAGGACTGGGCCCATCATGGCATGAAATTGAGACCTCCTCAGTGAAGTGAAGGTGAGACTGTCTTAGAGGAGAAAATAATCTGTCTCAGAGTACAGGAGCTATCTTGGTGATGAGAAGGATCTCAGAGCAGTTCAGGGTTTTAACCCAGAGAAAGGGCTCTTTCAGTAAATTCAAGAGTCTGTATCAGTGTAAGATAGAGGCTATCTCAGTCCAGAGCTTCAGTACCATGTAAGGAGTGCCTTAATGCATGGAAAAGTCTGTGTCTGAGCATCTTAGCCCCTGTCAAAGTGCAGATTCAGGGCTACCTCCATGCGCCTTTTGAAAGGAGTAAGCGCAACCAGGAGGCTGTCTGATTGCAATTTACAGATCGTGTCAGTGCTGGTAGGAGGCTATTATTCTAAATTGCAGAGGCTGCTCGTGCAGAGAAGGAGGAATTGCATCTGGTGATGATCTTTGCATCTTCTCTGGTCACAGGAGTGGTACCAGATGATTAGAGTGGCAAATGTTACTCTTTTGTTCAAGAAAGGGAGTAGGGAATGACAGACAGTTGAGTATCACTTCAGCAATGGGCAGATTATTGGAGAAGAGTGACAGGATGTAGTTAGGGATAGTCAGCATGGCTTTGTGAGGGGCAGGTTATGCCTCACAGGCCTTAGTGATCTCTTTGAGAATGTGACAAAATACATTCATGAAGCTAGAGCAATGGATGTGATGTACACTATATGGATTTTAATAAGCTTTGATAAGGTCCCCCATGATAGACTCATTCAGAAAGTCAGGAGGCATGAGATCCAGTGGAACTTGGCCACATGGATTTAGAATTGGCTTGCCTACAGAAGGCAGAGGGTGGTAGGAGATGGAAAGGTTTCTGCCTGGATGATTATTATCATTGGTCTTCCACATGGATTTGTTTTGGGATCCTGCTCCTTGTGATTTTTATAAATTACTTGGATGAGGAAGTAGAAGAGTGTGTTGGGAAGTTTGCAGATGATGTAAATGTTGGTCGTGTTGTGGACAGTGTAGAAGGTTGTTGTAGGTTACAACAGGACATTGACAGCATACAGAGCTGGGAAGAGATGTGGCTGATGGAGATGAAATCAGGTAAGTGTGAAGTGATTCACTTTGGAAAGTTGAATTGAAAGTCAGAATACAGGGTTAATGGTAGGATTTTTAACTGTGTGAAGAAACAGTGGGATCTTGGGGTGCACATTCATATATCTCTAAACGTTGCTGTGCAAATTGTTAGGGTTGTTAAGAAGGTGTATAGTGTGTTAGCCTTTATTAACTGGAGGATTAAGTTCAAGAGACATGAGGTAATGTTGCAGCTCCATAAAAACCTGTTAAACCACACCTGGAATATTTTGTTTTATTTTGCAAATATCTAATCAACCA
The DNA here is from genome assembly GCF_963921235.1 of Mobula hypostoma. Classification (NCBI taxonomy): domain Eukaryota; kingdom Metazoa; phylum Chordata; class Chondrichthyes; order Myliobatiformes; family Myliobatidae; genus Mobula; species Mobula hypostoma. The sequence goes on along the minus strand of NC_086105.1, from coordinate 79,466,473 downwards.
AACACAAGGCACCAGCTCAATGCATAACCACATGGTCAAGAGGTTCAGTTGCTGTTTAGCCCAAACATCAGTATAGGGAAGAAATGTGATCTAAGTGACTTTGACTGTGGAATGATTGTTGGTGCCAGATGGAGTGGTTTGAGTACCCCAGAAACTGCTGATCGCCTGAGATATTCTAGAGTTTTCAGAGTATGGTACAAAAAGCAAAAAACATCCAGTACGCAGCAGTTCTGTGGGCAAAAATGCCTGTTAATGAGAGAGGTCAGAGAATGGCCAGACTGTTTCAAGCTGTAGGAAGTTGTAGGACTATAGGAATGTGACACTAACTCAAATAACCACGCATGCAGAAGAGCATCTCTGGACCACAACATGTCGAACCTTGAAGTGGATAAGCTAACAGCTGCAAAAGACCACACCAGGTTCCACTGAGTGCATATTCCGATGACTTCATGCCAAATGGGGTGACACGCTACTGTAGTAGTTAGCACAAAGTACAGGCGAACTGGGCGCATTTCCCGCCACTATCTGTAAGGAGATTGTACGTTCTCCCTGTGACCACATGGGTTTCTTCCAGGTGCTCGGTTTCCTCCCACAGTCCAAAGACATACCGGTTGGTAGTTTAATTGGTTATGTAAATTGCCCTGTGATTAGGCCAGGATAAACGGGGATTGCTGGGTGGCGCGACTCGAAGGGCCAGAAGGATCAGAAGGGCCTATTCTGTGCTGTATCTCAATAAATAAAATAAAGTTTCTTCCCCCAGGCTGTTAATCTGATCAAATATTCTAGTTAACACATCACTAGACTGCACCATAGACACTTTAAACAACTTTTTATAATGCTATTTACATTGTCAATATTTACCCATATATATGCACATTTTATTCCATATCTGTCCTTTAACCTCTAACTTTATTTTTGTATAATTCTTTATCCTTGATAAATGCCTCATCTTCCATTTATGTAAAGTCATAACAGCACATTCTCATCCACTTATGTTCCATGGGAATACAATCCCAAAACATTAATGCCAATAATTTTTGGTTTACTTGCTGAATGACAAAATATATAAGATTTTGGAAGCAAATTCAATGGTTTAGTGGGTTCTATTTAACATCAGAAAATGCATGCAATATACAACTAAAATTCTTACGCTTCACAGACATCCACAAAAACAGAAGAGAACCCCAAAGAATGAACGACAGAAAAAAATGTTAGAACCCCAAAGTCTCCTCTCCCCTCTCCCAAGCAGTGAAGAATCAACCTCTCCCTCCCCTCCTCTCCCCCCCCAGCCATTTCAGCAGGAGGCATCAGTGCCCACCACCCAACAAGCCAACAACACCAAGATAGACCATGATCTGCAGTCGAACAAAAACTATTGTTTACCCAACAATTCAGCATGCCACATGGTTTCTCTCTCTCACTATCAAGGGACAGAGGGGGTGTCACCCATTCCACAGTGAGAGGGGAAACGGTCACTTTTATGATATTACAATCTGCCACGTCATCTTTTTATTTCAAGATTCTCTGACTCTCCCCACCATTGAAAGAAAGAGAGAGAGAGAGAAAGGGGAGAGAGAGTGATCACCTGACTACAGGGGCCTCCAGCAGCGATGTTCCATTTCTCCCATGATGCCTCGGTTGGTAACACCGGCATGGAACTGATCATTCACAGGACCACGCAAGGCCACACCCTGAAGATGCATGTCTTCCAGGCTGCTCTTGAATATGGCGAAAATGGCTGGTTGGGAACTTATCCACTGTGAACAACCACAGTTTGTGCGCAGCTGCAGATCATGGACTCCAACAGACATGCAGCTACTCTGAAAAGGAAAAAAGAGAGATTAAAAAGAAGAATTTAAGTTGTTTTCTTAGATGAGGTCAAAGAAGCTGCCATCTGGCAACATCTTAGGTCTTGTTACCTCCAATATAGAAAGACAGAACATCACAGCACAGTGCTGAGCTTTTAACCTACTCAAAGATCAACCTAACCTTTCCCCACCTCCTCCCATGCAGCCCTCCATGGGTACCAGACTGCATTGGATTGGTGGAGTTCACAATGTGTTGGTGTGCTATTCAGGAACAAAGTGAGACTTCAGCTTAAGTGATTTATATCTGTAAGTAACTGTGACAAGATTTTTGCAGAGGTATAGTTGGAGAGGACAGCCTAAGATATTTTCCCTAGGAAAGAGAAAACTAATTCAAGGGGGCATTTTTTTTTAGTGATTGGAGGAGAATATAGAGCGAATAGCCTTTACTGTGCTGTAGTGATCTATGTTCTACGTTTAACACCATCATGTGAAATTTGATCCCAAATCACATTAAAACAGTTTGGTCATGCAGACAGAATTAAGGTGTGACCTTAATTCCTTGCTTAACAATGAGTTAGAGAAGGTGGTTGTGGAAGTAAATCTGAGAACACTAAACCAAAATTCTTTTGAGTCCTGCGCCCTACCCCTTGAGTTAAGAAGTCATCAGTTTTGATGGATTGAAGCAATGAGTTTAGGTGTCATCATATCAAAGAAACAAACTAGTTAACTTTTAGACCAGCAAAATCCTTTCTTTACTTTTGGACAAACTTTTGTTTCAGATAATACTATTTCTATTTGCAAGATGATCTCATATCTGGTTTAAAGAATAACTTACTACTCCTGAGGGCATTCTCTGAAAAGGTCATCCTTAAGGTAGGGAGCACAGCAGTGCAGTGAGTAAATCACCGGATTACCAGGCACAGTCCTACAGCTTTTATCCCAAATATGAGTTCAAATCCCACCAATGCAAGTGGGGAATTTAAATTCAACTAATTATGTAAAATCTGGAATACATCTACAATTCTAGTATTAGCTATAATTGGTATTAAAACATATCTAATTCACCAATTCAGGGTGTTAAGATAGCGTAGTGGTTAGAGCAAAGCTTTATATTGCACAGAATGCATTTTGGTAAATCTGATCACTTGGCTGCCTTCTCCTACTCTGGAAGAACATGGTAAACTACCTCAACGACTATCATCCAGTAGCACTTACATCCACTGTGATGAAGTGTTTTCAGAGGTTGGTGATGAAACGTATCAACTCCTGACTTGGATCCACTCTAATTTGCCTACTGATACTAACAGGTCCACAGCAGATGTCATTTCTCTGGCTCTTCACTTAACCTTGGAACATCTGGACAGCAATGACTTGATGACTTTATCGACTACAGCTTGTCATTCAATACCATCATTCCCTCAAAGTTAACCAATAAGCTTCAAGAGCTTGGCCTCAATATCTCTTTATGTAACTAGATCCTTAATTTCCTCACTTGCAGACCCCAGTTGCAGATTAGCAAAACCATCTCCTCCACAATCTTCACCATCAAGTGCACCATAAGGCTATGTGCTTAGTCCCCTGTTCTACTCACTTTACGCACTTATGACTGTGTGGCTAAGCTCAGTTCCAATGCCATATTCAAGTCTACTGACAACACTGTCACAGGCCAAATCAAAGGCGGTGATGATTCAGCATATAGGAGGAGATTGCAATTCTGGCTGAGTGAGCCTAGCACTTAAGTGCTATTATGAAGAAAGCACGGCAGCAACTTTACTTCCCGAGGAGTTTGCGAAGATTTGGTACAACATCTACCTTTGTAAAACTCTGACAAACTTCTATAGATATAGGGTGGAAAGTATACTGCCTGGCTGCATCACAACCTGCTATGGAAACACCAATGCCCTTGAATGGAGATTCTTACAAAAAGTAGTGGATATGGCCCTGTCCATTATGGGTAAAGCCCTCACAACCATTGAGCACATCTACTCAGAGCATTGTCACAGGAAAGCAGCATTCATCATCAGAGGACCCCCCACCACCCAGGCCATACTCTCATCACTGCCATCAGGAAGAAGGTACAGGATCCTCAGGACTCACCCTACCAGGTTCAGGAACAGTTATTACCCCTTGGCCACCAGGCTCTTGAACCAAAGGTGATAACTTCACTTGCCCTATCATTGCAATGCTCCCACAATCTGTGGACTCACTTTCAAGGAAACTTTGTCTTATAGTGCCTACAGTAAGTATTTGCCCCCCTTGAAACTTTTTATATTTTATTGTTTTACAACATTGAATCACAGTGGACTTAGTTTGGCTTTTTCGACACTGATCGACAGAAGAAGACAGAAAAAGCAGATCTCTACAAAGTGATTTAAATGAATTACAAATATAAAACACAAAATAATTGATTGCATAAGTATTTGGCTGTCTTTAATATGATGCACCAAATCATCACTGGTGCAGCCAATTGGTTTTAAAAGTCAAATAATTCATTAAATTGAGATCTGTTTTTGAAGACACGTGTGCACTCAGGCTGTTTCAACTGATTGTAGTAAAAAAACACCTGTATTAAGGTCCAACTGCTGGTGAGTCAGTATCCTGGCAAAAACTACATCATGAAGTCAAAAGAACACTCTAAGCAACTCTATGAAATGGTTATTGAAAAGTCCAAGTCAGGAGATGGATACAAGAAAATTTCCAAGTCACTGAATATCTCTTGGAGTACAGTTAAGTCAATCATCAAGAAATGTAAAGAAAATGGAACAGCTGTAAATCTGCCTAGAGCAGGCTGTCCTCAAAATTGGAGTGACAGTGCAAGAAGGGGACTAGTTTGGGAGGCCACCAAGAGACCTCTGACAACTCTGGAGGAGTTACAAGCTTCAGAGGCTGAGATGGGAGAGACTGTACATACAACAACTGTTGCCCAGGAGTTTCATCTGGGAAGCTTTATGGGAGAGTGGCAAAGAAAAACCTACTGTTGAAAAAAACACACATGAAATCTTGGCTAGAATTTGCCAGAAAGCATGTGGGAGACTCTGTAAGTCAGCTGGAAGAATGTTTTCTACAGTTTGATGAAACCAAAATTGAGCTTTTTGGCCATCATACTAAATGCTATGTTTGGCGGAAGCCAAGCACTGTACATCATCAAAAACTCACCATCCATACTGTGAAGCATGGTGGTGGCTGCATCATGCTGTGGGGATGCTTCACTGCAGCAGACTCTGGGAGGCTTGTGAAGGTAGAGGGTAAAATGAATGCAGCAAAATACAGGGAAATTCTGGAGGAAAACCTGATGCAGTCCACAAGAGTACTGCAATGTGGGAGAAGAATTGTTTTCCAGCAAGACAATAACCATAAGCATAAAACCAAAGCTACACAGTAATGGTTTAAAAACAACAAAGTTAATGTCCTGGAGTGGCCAAGTCAGAGTCCAGACCTCAATCCAATGAGAATCTGTGGCTGGACTTGAAAATGCTGTTCACTTACGATCCCCGTGCAATCCGACATTGCTTGAGAAGTTTTGTAAAGAGGAATGGGGAAAAAATGCAGTGTCCAGATGTGGACCTATCCACCAGACTCAAGGCTGTAATTGCTGCTGAAGATGCATCTACTAAAAACTAACTTGAAGGGACTGAATACTTATGCAATCAATTATTTTGTGTTTTACATTTGTAATTAATTTAGATCACTTTTGAGAGATTTGTTTACTCTTTGGCTTTTTTGATTAGTGTCAAAAAAGCAAAATTAAATCCACTGTTGTAAGACAATAAAACATGAAAATTTCCATGGGGGTGGGGGTGAATACTTTTTTATAGTCACTATATGGTCTTGATATTTATTGGTTATTTACTTACGATTATTATTCCTTTCTTCTTATATTTTTACAGTTTATTGTCTTTTGCACACTGGTTGAATGCTCAATTTTGTGCCATCTTTCATTGATTCTATTATGGTTATTATTCTGTTATTGATCTATTGAGCATGCCTGCAAGAAATATTATTTCAGAGTTGTATATGATGATTATATATGTTCTTTGATAATAAATTCACTTTGAACTTTGAAATTTGAATGCCAATAAACACTATTCAAGGTTCGATTGCCATCACTGTCAGTAAGCATGGTATAGAAACATAGAAACATAGAAAATAGGTGCAGGAGTAGGCCATTCGGCCCTTCGAGCCTGTACCGCCATTTATTATGATCATGGCTGATCATCCAACTCAGAACCCCGCCCCAGCCTTCCCTCCATACCCCCTGACCCCGTAGCCACAAGGGCCATATCTAACTCCCTCTTAAATATAGCCAATGAACTGGCCTCAACTGTTTCCTGTGGCAGAGAATTCCACAGATTCACCACTCTCTGTGTGAAGAAGTTTTTCCTAATCTCGGTCCTAAAAGGCTTCCCCTTTATCCTCAAACTGTGACCCCTCGTTCTGGACTTCCCCAACATCGGGAACAATCTTCCTGCATCTAGCCTGTCCAATCCCTTTAGGATTTTATACATTTCAATCAGATCCCCCCTCAATCTTCTAAATTCCAACGAGTACAAGCCCAGTTCATCCAGTCTTTCTTCATATGAAAGTCCTGCCATCCCAGGAGTCAATCTGGTGAACCTTCTTTGTACTCCCTCTATGGCAAGGATGTCTTTCCTCAGATTAGGGGACCAAAACTGCACACAATACTCCAGGTGTGGTCTCACCAAGGCCTTGTACAACTGCAGTAGTACCTCCCTGCTCTGTACTCGAATCCTCTCGCTATAAATGCCAGCATACCATTCGCCTTTTTCACCGCCTGCTGTACCTGCATGCCCACTTTCAATGACTGGTGTATAATGACACCCAGGTCTCGTTGCACCTCCCCTTTTCCTAATTGGCCACCATTCAGATAATAATCTGTTTTCCTATTTTTGCCACCAAAGTGGATAACTTCACATTTATCCACATTAAATTGCACCTGCCATGAATTTGCCCACTCACCCAACCTATCCAAGTCACCCTGCATCCTCTTAGCATCCTCCTCACAGCTAACACTGCCACCCAGCTTCGTGTCATCCGCAAACTTGGAGTGGGTATAGAGTGGGTAAATCATTGGATCACCAGCCAAAGTTCTGCATCATTGATCACAAATGTTAGTTCAAATTGCAACAATGCAAGCAGGGAATTTAGATTCAACTCATTATGTAAAATCTGGAATAAATCCACAATTAAATAAACGGGAATGCCAATGGTTAGCAAAATGCTGTGGCAGCACCAGTGACCTGCGTTCACTTCTGCCTCTGTCTGTAAGAAGTTTGATCCTCCTTCCCATTAACATTTGGTTTCCTCCAGGTGCTCTGGTTTCCTCCTACACTCCAAAGATGTACAGGTTACTAGGATAATTGGTCACATGGATGTAAATGGGCAGCACAGGCTCGGTGGGCCAGAAGAGCCTGTTACCTTGTTACCTCTACGGAAAATAAATAAATATGCAACAGATGGAACCAGTTTGCAATATGACTGAAGTTTAAGACACAAATATTTACAAAGGGTAACAATATTTAGTGCTGGAACTTTTCTCCAGACCAGATGAGGCTTTACCTCATATTTCATTTATCCAAAGACAAGAGAGCAAATTCATATTGACTGGTTATGCCCAATGTAAAACATAGAAACAGAACATTACAGCACAGTACAAGCCCTTCAGCCCACAGTGTCATGCTGACCATTTAAGTCACTCTATGATCAATATAACCCATATATATTGTATCTGATAAAGTGGTCACTAAGTATATTGTCTTTTGTTGCTGTAGCACATCCATTTCAAGGTCCAACAAGTTGTGCGTTCAGAGATGCTCTTCTGCACATCATTGTTGTTACACGTGGTTATTTCAGTTACTGTTGCCTTCCCGTCAGCATGAACCAGTCTGGCCATTCTCCTTTGACCTCTCTCATTAACAAGGCCTATAGAACTGCTGCTCACTGGATTTTTTTTTTGTTTTTTGCATCATTCTCTGTAAACTCTAGAGACTGCTGTGTATGAAAATCCCAAGAGGTCAGCAGTGTCTGAGATATTCAAACCACCTTTTCTGGCACCAACAATTATTCCACAGTAAAAGTCATTTAGATCACATTTCTTCCCTATTTTGATGTTTGTTCTGAACAGCAGCTGAACTGCTTGACCATGTCTGCATGCTTTTATGCATTGAGTTGCTGCCACATGATTGGCTGATTAGGTATTTGCATTCAAAGCAGATGTACAGGTGCACCTAATAAAATGACCACTGAGTGTATAAATCTCTTGGCATGAAGTCTCATTTTATATCTGATTTGTGCACTCTAATCAATCCTGTGTCACTCCAGTGACTGCGCTACTGTCACACCAGCTAGATTAACATGCTCCTGGTTGGATTCCTAATCATAGCACATATCAGCACCATAACAAGTCATCAGATCTGGGCCTTTCACTCAGCATAAGGGAATGAACAACTCAGATTGATTTAAGAGAAATGATGGACTCTGCAGTAATCTGTATGGAATTACCAGGAAGTCAAAAGTTATTTCCTGTTCCTGATTCTTATCCAGTAATGGTTGTGTGAGGTTACGTGTATGAGTGCAGGCACAAAAGACTGCAGATCTGGGGAGAATGTACAAACTTCTTACAGACAACATTGGAATTGAACTCCAAACTCTGACTATAATTGACTGTAACAGCGCTACACTAGTTGCTGTGCTCTCGTGATGCCCAATCTGTAGAGGGAAATGGACAGTCGATGTTTCAAGTGACATTCCTTCATCAACAAACAAATTTATTCGCCACATACAGTTACGTGTATTGTGAATTTGTTGTGATGTGACATACAACAAAAACAACAACATTCAACAATTATAAAATATAAGAATTATATAAAAATAAAGTTAGGGCTTAAAGTATGGATATAGAATAAAATACATAAATCCCAGCACGTATTTACCATGTAAATATCATTATAAAAATTGGTTTTAAGTGCGTACAGCACAGTGCAGTGACGGGGGGAGGTGGCTGGCTAACTAGAATGGCTGATCAGATTAACTGTCTGGGGGAAGAAACTTTTAAGATGGCAAGAAGGGGCTTGTTGCATCTCTTCAAAAAGACTTTGTGGACATTCATGAATCGTTTTCTCTGTTAATATCCTCCCATGACAGACCAAAGTTTAGAATTTGATTTCTGAGTTCACAAACACACAATTTCTGTCTGTGGATGTTTATTTATTCTTTTATCTATTTTATGTATTTTTATTTATTTAGCTATACGGTTTGGAACAAGCCCTTCCGACCCACTGAGCCGCACCGCCCAGCAACCCACCCATCTGACACTAGCCTAATCACAGGGTAATTTACCATTTCCAATTAACCACTAACTGGTGCATCTTTGAACTGCAGGAGAAGACCAGAGCACCTGGAGGAAATTTATGTGGACACGGGGAGAATGTATGAACGCCTTGTAGGTAGGAATCAAACCCCACTCAGTGATTGCTGGTGCCGTAATGCGATTATGTTAGCCGCTATGCTCCATGCCACCCTGGAGTATTATGGTATGGTGATTGGATTGGCGAATGGAGTTCTAGATCACTGATGCAGAGGCTAGTCTGAATCTCACCATTACATGAAGAGGATTTCAATTCAACCAATTAAATAATGCTGGAATTAATGGAAAGTGGAGTCTCAGGAACAACAGCCATGCTAAAAACCTTATCTGGCTTGCTAATGCTTTTCAGTGTCCTAATTGATCTGGCCCATGTGACTTCAGACCAATGATGTGATGACATTTTATTGTCTCTTCATTTCAGAGGGCAATGAAGAGTGGATAATAATGTTGGCTCTCCACTTGGACTTGAACTACATAGACAAAAGCAATATCTACATCAGGCTGCTACTTATTGATGACAGCTCAGCATTCAACATCATCATACCCTCAGTACTGATCAACAAGCTTCAAAACCTGGGCTTCTGTACCTCCCTCTGCAGCTGGATGCCTTCTTCACCAGGAGACCACAGTCAGTGTGGATGGGAAATAACATCTCAACTTCCCTGACAACTAACACAGACGTACCTTAAAGACGTGTGCTTCGCCCACTGCTCTACTCTCTCTACATCATGACTGTGTGGCTATGCATGGCTCAAGGATCATCTATAAATTTGACACAACTGAATCTGGTGATGTGGGACCTAACCTTTCTGTACCTCCTTCTCAATAGCAGTAACAAGAAGAGAGCATGGGCTAGATGGTGGATGTTATTAATGATGGATGCTACTTTCTCCCGGCACCATTCCTTGTAGATGTGCTCAGTGATGAGATTAAAGTCTGCTGGCTTCTATGGCTATGTACGTAACTTCTCAAGAGTGTCGGATAAAATGCTTTAGTGCCTTTATTTTAGATTGATGTTCCACCTACCTCTAATGAAATAAAATAAAGCTATCCCTTGTACAGACTGATAATGTCTCCATTGGAACTTTGCTCATTCTTAGAATAGAATTGGGTGGGGCCAAGCTGTAATCTGTGATTAAAATTTATGAAAAAATTATACTTAAATAAAGACTGACAAACAAAAAAATGTGCAAAAGACAAATTATGCAACTAAAAAGTAAATTATACTGAGAAGAGGAATTGTAGAGTCCTTGTAAGTGAGTTTGTAGGTTATGGATTCAGATCAGAGTTGTGGTGACTGAAGTTATCCACACTAGATGGCTATATGGACAGGAAAGGAATGGAGGGTTATGGGCTGAGTGCAGGTCGGTGGGACTAGGTGAGAGTAAGAGTTCGGCACAGACTAGAAGGGCCGAGATGGCCTGTGTCTGTGCTGTAATTGTTATATGATTATATAGATCAGGAGCCAGATGACTGTGGGTATAACTGTTCCAGAACCAGAACCTGAACCTGAACCTGGTGGTGTGGGACCTAAGATTAATATGCAGGAGCTCTGCTTTCCTTACAATTTTGCACTGATTCATAGAAAGGAATCTGTTAGGGTCAAATAGAATCCTAGTGGGAGCAGACCTCAGTGTTAAAACCTCTACAGATGGAATTTATAAAGCATATTAATGTGTTCACAATTGGAAAAAGACTCCTTGCTATATATGAAATCCAGAGATCTTAGTTAAGCTATAATGAATATAGTGGTAAGAGGAAACTGCCGTGTTTATATCCTGGATTTAACAGGAACTTCAAGTGTATGAAATAAAAGACCAGTTTTAACTTCAAAGCTGCGGATGGAACAGCTTTGTGTAGCTGGGACACAAGGTTAGCATTAATAGTAGAACGAATCTTTCAGGAGTGGTGTCATTTATGAAACAGCTTTCAATTCTGGGAAGAGTAGATGCACAATGGAGAGTATCCTGGTGTAGAAACGCCAATGGCTAGAAACAGAAAAGACTACAGAAAGTGATGAATACAGCCCAGCCTATCACAGGAAAAGCTCTCCCCACCATTGAGCATATTTACATGAACTCTCTTTCAAGGTCTTCACAACTCGCTCCTACAACTTGTTCTTAGTACTATTTATTTATTTTTATTTGCACAATTTGTCTTCTTTTGCACATTGATTGTTTGCCAGTCTTTACTTATGCATAGTTTTTCATTAGTTCTACTGTATTTCCTTATTTGAAGATGAACCTGAAGGTAGTATATGTACGCACTTTGATAATGAATATACTTTGTGTCTTTGTTTTCACTTCTATGCTCTTACTCTTCTTTTCTCAATATTTTTCATTCTTTCCTTCCACTTATACAGGTTCACTATACAAGCTGATTCACTCTGATTGAGATACCCTGCTGCTCGATTACTCTTCTGCCTAATTGGTTAAGCTCACACTAATGCTTCATAAAACCTCCTGTAGGACAAGTAAAGCTGCTTCGAGCTCTCACTAACAGCAACATGCCATGTTAAACTGTATGGAAATGAAGTGACCAGCAGCAAGATCAGTGTAAGTGGCCGTTGGTTGGAGTACTTCTTTAAACTTCTCAGTTGTGGAACAGATTGCACTTGAAGGCCGATCAAAAGGCAGGGATCGAGGCCCGATAGCTATAGCCTGAGTCTGTGGATCTCAGAGTCTGCTGGGAAGATCAAGGCCCAGTGTCTGTGAATCCACTGCAGGCTGGAGGCAAAGAAGATATCTTGCCTTGAGGTCAGAGAATTGTGTATGTGTGCGCATAGGTGACTCAGAAGGAAGGAGAAAAAGATTTTGTTTTGTTGTCATTGCTTTGTCATTTGGTATGTTTTGTTTTGTTCTGCTGTGCATTGTTCAGCATACTCTGTCAGAGATAGAATGTGTGGTGACATTTACGGGCTGCCCCACACATCCATGGATGTGTTGGTTGTTAACTCAAATGACACATATCACAATGGGTTTTGATGTACTGTAGATGTGATAAATAGTTCGAATCTGAATTTCAATCTGAATATGAATGGGAATCTGAATCTGAATCCAAACAGTTGAATCATCAATTATTGAGGTCCCAGAATGAATTGCCAGTTTTGCATTATTGAATATGACTATCATCTCCAGACTCAAATCCTGACACCCTCTTGAAAATAATGGCACACTAACAAAATGTGAGCCTCCTCTGTCAGGCACTAGGACCATGAAAGAGACATTCATCCAAAGCTTTTGAGCGAGATGTATAACACCCAATGTCACTGGTTCAAAATTCTCCTAGAGTTCTGGTTAATATTTATCCCATCACTGACATCGGCAATGCAGGTAGTTTTGTCTTAATTTCATTGCTGGGATCTTATGCACCTATTGACCTCTGGCCAAAGTATATATTATGACAGACTATCACTTGAAAAATACTTATTTTGCTGAAGTTGAACAGAGACTTCTGACACACAAACAATTCTGCAGACACTGGAAATATTGAACAACACACACACAATTGCTGAAGGAACTTAGCAGGTCAGGCAGCATTTACAGAGGGGAATAAGCAGTCGACATTTCAGGCCAAGGGCCTTCGCCAGGACTTCCTACAGTTGTGTCATTGCATGGTCTGTGCTTACCCTAATTTAATGAGTGGAGATTCACTTTCCCTGTGTAAATGTACCCACTTGCAGTACAGAATCGGGCCATTGGTCTGTTGAGACTGAGTCTGCTCTGAGAGCATTCTCTCCTCCTGATACAACGAGCTTCCATCATCCAATTTCTTTCCCCTCTTCCATCCTCATACTCTCCATTTGCCAATCACCAACACGTTCCTTGACTGGTTTCCCTCCCTTAATTTCGTGTTCTGCTAACCTCTCCTTTCATATTCCATCATCCTCTGCACTTTGTCACTTCTACCTCTCACCTCCAGCTACTGACATCATTCCATCATTCCTATCCTCATCCTCCCATCACTCCCTTCACCTTCCAGCTCTTGCTTCACCCACTCACCTGTTAATACTGGCCATCTCCCCTCTTTCTTCTGGTCCTGTAAGAAGGGTCTAGATCCGAAACATCAACTGTCCATTTCCCTCTATAGATGCCAACAGACCTGTTGAGTTCCATCAGCTCTTTTTCACATTTTTAGTTTAGCTTTATTTGTCACATGTACATTTAAACACAGAGTGAAATGCACTGTTGGTGTCAAATCAGATCAGCGAGGATCGTGCCGGGGACAGCTCGCAAGGGTTGCAGCACTTCCAGCACCAACATACCATCCCTGATCTTTGGGATGTGGGCAGAAACCAGAGCATCACAGACAATAGTGGGAATCAAACCCCGATCTGTGCGTGCTGATGATCACTGATGCTATAAAGCAATTGTACTGACCACTGTGCTACTGTAAATTCACACGGCAATAGTCTTGAATTATTCCCTAAGTCACAAACTAATTAGATCAGGGAAAAGAGCATATAACACAAAGATTGCTATTGGAAAATGGATTTTATGTTTTGTGGGACATTGGCATTAATATTGTGGAACAAGAGAGCTACTCTCCTGGGACTGACCACACTTGAAGTTCAAGTTCAAGTTTATTGTCATTCAACCATCTACATGTATACAGCCAAATGAAACAATGTTCCTCTGGGCCAAGTACACAACACGGTACATATAACTCACACATAATGTAAGGTAACATTAACACAAATAAATTAATGAATACTAAAATATATTCCAGAGGATTGACATTTAGCATAAGGTGCATTTATGACACAAGTTAAAAAGTATACAGTATAATACTACTGGCACTTCATACGTGATGAGACCTGAGGGTGACAGGGAAGAATCTGTTTCCCATCCTGATAGTCCTAGTCCTAATGCTACAGTTAGTTGATGATTGGCATAGAATCACCAAAGGTCCAATTTCTGTGCTATATGTCTGTGACTCCAGCTTTCCATAATTTCTCCCCAAACTTACTCCTCAATATCCTTCACACTAGAGTAGTCCCTGTAGTGTACAGTGACTTAACTCTAACAAATATGTAGATACAGAGAAGATTTACTAGAATTTTACCTGGGTTTCATCTACTAAGTTACAGAGAAAGGTTGAGCAAGTTGGGTCTTTATTCTTTGGAGCATAGAAGGTTGAGGGGGGACTGGATAGAGGTATTTAAAATTATGAGGGGGATAGATAGAGTTGACGTGGATAGGCTTTTTCCATTGAGAGTGGGGGAATTCAAACAAGAGGACATGAGTTGAGAGTTAAAGGACAAAAGTTTAGGGGTAACATGAGGGGGAAATTCTTTACTCAGAGAGTGGTAGCTGTGTGGAACGATCTTCCAGCAGAAGTGGCTGAGGCAGGTTCGATGTTGTCGTTTAAAGTTAAATAGGATAGCTATATGGACAGGAAAAGAATGGAGGGTTATGGGCTGAGTGCAGGTCGGTGGGACTAGGTGAGAGTAAGAGTTCGGCATGGACTAGAAGGGCCGAGATGGCCTGTTTCCATGATGTAATTGTTATATGTTTATATGGTTATCCTGTATTTAAATGTTCCTGGACATCTTCTCTCACGAGCACCGCCAATATGCATCTTAATCAGTGCTGCCACTGCTCCTCCTTCCTGCCTTTTTCTTGAGCAGTTTGTACCCAGGAATACTGAGAGTCCTTTCTGTAAGGTGTCCATCTAGGCACTATTTTCAATGACTTGGACTTCACACCCGTCTGTGACAGTGAATATCACAGATTCACCACACTTTGACTAAATAAATTGTTCCTCATCTTTGTCCTAAAGGGGCATTCTTCTATTCTGAGAGACTCCCCCTCCACAAGAAACTTCTTCTTCATGTCCACTCTGTCTTGGCATTTCCATATTTAATAGGTTTCAATGAGCTCCCTCTCATTCTTTTAAACACCAGTGAATACCAGTGAGCCATCATATGCTCCTAACAAACAAGAGAAAATTTGCAAATGCTGGAAAGCCATGCACCTCCAGTGGGGAGCTTAAACACAAGAGATTTTGCAGATGTTGGAAATCCAGAGCAACATACAGAACAGGTCAGGCAGCATCTACAAATAAGAATAAACTATCAACATTATGTGCTGAGACCCTTCATCAGAACTCATGATAAAGGATCTCAGTCTGAAACATCAACTCACACAAAATGCTGGTGAAACGCAGCAGGCCAGGCAGCATCCATAGAGAGAATCACAGTCGATGTTACAGGGTTCAGCGTTGGGTCACGGTGCAGCCTTCTATATATTGGCGAGACCCGACACAGACTGGGAAACTGTTTCGCTGAACACCTATGCTCTGTCTGCCAGAGAAAGCAGGATCTCCCGGTGGCCAAACATTTTAATTCCACGTCCCATTCCCATTCTGATATGTCTATCCACGGCCTCCTCTACTGTCAAGATGAAGCCACACTCAGGTTGGAGAAACAACACCTAATATTCCGTCTGGGTAGCCTCCAACCTGATGGCATGAACATTGACTTCTCCAACTTCCGTTAATGCCCCTCCTCCCGTTCTCACCCCATCCCTTACTTATTTGTTTGTTTGCTTGTTTATTTGTTTAATTTTTTCCTTTTTTTCTCTCTTTTTTCTCTCTCTGTCCCTCTCAGAATAACACCTTGCCTTCTCTCCATCTTCCTCTAGCGCTCCCCTCCCCCTTTATTTCTCCCTAGGCCTCCCGTCCCATGATCCTCTCCCTTCACCAGCCTTGTATCCCTTTTGCCAATCAACTTTCCAGCTCCTAGCTCTATCCCTGCCCCTCCCGTCTTCTCCTGTCATTTCGGATCTCCCCCTCCCCTTCCCACTTTCAAATCTCTTACTATTTCTTCTTTCTGTTAGTCCTGACAAAGGGTCTCGGCTGAAACGTCGACTGTGCTTCTTCTTATAGATGCTTCCTGACCTGCTGCGTTCCACCAGCATTTTATGTGTATTGCTTGAATTTCCAGCATCTGCAGATTTCCTCGTGTTTGCACTGAAACATCAACTGTTTATTCCTGTATATACATGCTGCCTGACCTGCTGAGTTCTTCCAGTGTTCTATGTCTAGTGTAGATCTGACAGGCAAGATACAGACAGGCCACTTGGGTTAGGATGCTGTGCCCCACCAGAGTGCAACCTGGTGCTGGTCACTAACACACAGATTTGCTGACCCATACGCTTTACTTAATAGTGGATGCATTAGTGATAATTTTTCAAAACTCGTTAGATTCTGGACTAGTTCCTGAGGATTGGAGGGTGGCTAATGTAACCCCACTTTTTAAAAAAGGAGGGAGAGAGAAACCGGGGAACTATAGGCCTAACGTCGGTGGTGGGGAAACTGCTGGAGTCAGTTATCAAGGATGTGATAACAGCACATTTGGAAAGCGGTGAAATGATTGGACAAAGTCAGCATGGATTTGTGAAAGGAAAATCATGTCTGACGAATCTCATAGAATTTTTTGAGGATGTAACTAGTAGAGTGGATAGGGGAGAACCAGTGGATGTGGTATATTTGGATTTTCAAAAGGCTTTTGACAAGGTCCCACACAGGAGATTAGTGTGCAAACTTAAAGCACACGGTATTGGGGGTAAGGTATTGGTGTGGGTGGAGAATTGGTTAGCAGACAGGAAGCAAAGAGTGGGAATAAACGGGACCTTTTCAGAATGGCAGGCGGTAACTAGTGGGGTACCGCAAGGCTCAGTGCTGGGACCCCAGTTGTTTACAATATATATTAATGACTTGGATGAGGGAATTAAATGCAGCATCTCCAAGTTTGCGGATGACACGAAGCTGGGTGGCAGTGTTAGCAGTGAGGAGGATGCTAAGAGGATGCAGGGTGACTTGGATAGGTTGGGTGAGTGGGCAAACTCATGGCAGATGCAATTTAATGTGAATAAATGTGAAGTTATCCACTTTGGTGGCAAAAATAGGAAAACAGATTATTATCTGAATGGTGGCCGATTAGGAAAAGGGGAGGTGCAACGAGACCTGGGTGTCATTATACACCAGTCATTGAAAGTGGGCATGCAGGTACAGCAGGCGGTGAAAAAGGCGAACGGTATGCTGGCATTTATAGCGAGAGGATTCGAGTACAGGAGCAGGGAGGTACTACTGCAGTTGTACAAGGCCTTGGTGAGACCACACCTGGAGTATTGTGTGCAGTTTTGGTCCCCTAATCTGAGGAAAGACATCTTTGCCATAGAGGGAGTACAAAGAAGGTTCACCAGATTGATTCCTGGGATGGCAGGTCTTTCATATGAAGAAAGACTGGATGAACTGGGCTTGTACTCGTTGGAATTTAGAAGATTGAGGGGGGGATCTGATTGAAACGTATAAGATCCTAAAGGGATTGGACAGGCTAGATGCGGGAAGATTGTTCACGATGTTGGGGAGGTCCAGAACGAGGGGTCACAGTTTGAGGATAGAGGGGAAGCCTTTTAGGACCGAGATTAGGAAAAACTTCTTCACACAGAGAGTGGTGAATCTGTGGAATTCTCTGCCACAGCAAACTGTTGAGGCCAGTTCATTGGCTATGTTTAAGAGGGAGTTAGATATGGCCCTTGTGGCTCCAGGGGTCAGGGGGTATGGAGGGAAGGCTGGGTTCTGAGTTGGATGATCAGCCATGATCATAATAAATGGCGGTGCAGGCTCGAAGGGCCGAATGTCCTACTCCTGCACCTATTTTCTATGTTTCTATGTTTCTATGAAATACATTCTGGCCATTATTTTCAAAGTCAAAGCAAATTTGTTATCAAAATACATATATATGCTAGCATATACTACCTTGAGATTATTTTCCTTGCAGGTATTTACAGGAAAATAAAGAAATATAATAGAATCTATGAAAATCCATACATAAACAAAGACTAACGAACAACTGATGTGCAAAAGAAGGCAAATTGTTCAAACAAATATATAAATAACACTGAGAACACAAGTTGTAGAATCCTTGAAAGTGAATCTGTAGATTGTGGAATCAGTTCAGAGTTGAGGTGAATGAAGTTATCCATGTTGGTTCACGAGCCTGCTGTTTGTTCTTATTCCTGATATGTTGGTGTGGGACCAAAGGCTCCTATACCTCCTTCCAGATGGCAATAGTGAGAAGAAAGTACGGCTTTGACTTTTTTCACAAAATTATCAACAACAGCAGTTAAAATCTGAAAGGTCAAGACCGCCACAGTTCTGAAACTGACTTTTCAGGGTGAGAGAGGTTTTAAGAGAACACACTGTTATTGTTGTTATCAGTCAAACAGAAGAAACACCCCGGTTTCTTTGGCTGGGTGAGTCTAGGGAAGACAACCTCTGCCCCTGCCAAACTCATGAGATTGGGGTGTGCTCGATCCCACCCCAAACCTCGGGTATGTGTGGATGTTGTGTCATTTGCTACCCTGTAACAAATTAATGCCACAAAATAACAGAGAGTACACTGCATACGATTAAAAGAATTATATTTATGAGTCTTAACTGAAGGGTTAGTAAAGAATAACAAAAAGAAAAGGGCCCATTTTAATTAAACAGTCAAATGTGCACAAGTTGGAGCTCATCTTGAAATTCTCTGTCACTCACGTGCTGGGCCCTTGGTCCACGTGAAAGCTCACACCACCTTCTAAATGTCATCTGCAATCCAGCTGGGACAAACCAATCTCCAACCGATCCTATGCAACAACCGATTCCCCGCAGCATCTTCTCTCTTCACCTTCTCTTAAAAAAACCCTCAAGTCCAACCTTAGTGTCCTTCAGCAAGAAAACCTCCTGCTAATTGGTTGGCACACATTCCACAATATCTTCAACAATAACCAAAACAGGCTGAAAGCAGAACAGAGCTGCTAAATGAAATCCCTACAGCATAACAGTAAAGATGTGAACCAGGGCATTACACAGATAAACCACATGATGCATATACAAGGACACCAAGTTGCTCAGTGCATCTGAATGGGGAGCTGGGTGTAAAGATGTGATTTTAATGTCGTTTTACAGACAAGTATTTCACCTTGCACAGCAACCTTGGTATTGTTGCATTTAATTGTGCTTGTGTTAAGTTGCCAGGCTGATGTTGCATCATTAATAATGTGACTGCTGTTTGCCTTGCTGACATATCTGTCATGAGTTCCAACCCAATAGATTCATCACGTTTAATGACACATTGGAAATCATACCTTTCTTATCTTTATTTATAAAATGCAGTTTATTTTACCCTTCAAAGAGATAAGTAATTTTCTCACAAGTATCAAATCACAATTCGTGTAAACCACATGAGCAGCTGAGAAAAATGACCTCCTCTGACACTACAAGTACAATAAATAACAGTGACTTACAACCTACCACTCATATGCAAAACAATTGCATCTCCCTTCAACAAGTTATACTGGTACATCCTCTAATAATTATATTGTTTTTTCATGATATTAATTTATATAAGTTTGAAAATTAGCTAGTCCCGTATGAATATGTTGTCTTTGGACAGGATCCTGAGGTTAGATTGTGAGAAACATTTCACAGAAAATGCTGGAGGAACTCAGTAGGCCAGGCAGCATCAATGGTAAAAGGTACAGTCGACCTTTCTGGCTGAAACCCTTTGGCAGCACTGTCCAAAGGGTCTCGGCCTGAAACATCAATTGTATTTTTTTCCATTAGTGCTGCCTGGCCTGCTGGGTTCCTCCAGCATTTTCTGTGTATTGCTAGGATTTCCAGCATCTGCCGATTTCTCTTCTTTGTGAGAAGCATTTGATGGCTTTGGGCCTGTACTCACCAGAGTTTAAAAGAATGAGGGGGGAGCTCATTGAAACCTATTGAATATGGAAATGCCAAGATTGAGTGGACATGGAGAAGATGTTTCTTGTAGAGGGGGTGTCTAGGACAAGAGGGCATAGCCTCAGAATAGAAGAATGTCCCTTTAGAACAAAGATGAGGAAGAATTTATTTAGTCAGAGGGTGGTGAATCTGTAAAATTCACTGCCACAGACGGGTGTGAAGTCCAAGTCATTGAAAATAGTATAGACGTATGTGTGGCTGAGGAAGTGATGCAGGGGGCAGGGTTTCAGATTTCTGGATCATAGGGATCTCTTCTAAACCCGAGGGTGTCCAATATCTATACAGGCAGGGTTGCTACAGGTGTTGAGCAGGGCTTGAACTAATTTGGCAAGGGATGGGCATGGGAGTGAATGGGCTATGGGTGGAGCAGTTAGAGTACAACTAGATGCGGTGTGTATTGAGACTGGGAAGAAGGACAGATATAGGGCAAAATTCCAGTCAGTGGGATGTTGAAGTGGAAGCAAATTTGAAAAGGGTGATTAATACAGGACTGAAGGTGTTACATTTGCATGCATGCAGTATATGGAATAAGGAAGATAATCTTGTAGCGCAGTTAGAGATTGGCAGCTATGATGTCGTGGGCATCATTGAGTCATGGCTGAGAAAAGATCATAGCTGGGAACATAACATCCAAGGATACACATTGCCTCAAAAGGATAGGAAAATAGGCAGAGGAGTGGAGTGCTCTGTTGGGAAAAAATGAAATTAAATCCTTAGAAAGATGTGACATATGGTTGGAAGATATAGAATCCTTGTGGGCAGAGTTAAGAAACTGCAAGTGTAAAAAGATACTGATGGGAATTATATACAGGCTCCCAAACAGTAGCCAGGATCTGGGATATAAATTTCAATGGGAAATAGAAAGGGCAGATAATAAGGGCAATGTTACGATAGTCATGCAGATTTCAAAATGCAGGTAGATTGGGAAAGTCAGGTTACTGCTGGAACCCAAGAGAAGGAATTTGTAGAATGCCTCCAAGATGGCTTTTTATAGCAACATGTTTGAGTCCATTAGGAGAAAGGCAATGTTGAAATGGGTATGGGTAACAAATCATATTCGATTTGGAAGGTTAAAGTGAAGGAACCCTTAGGAGACAGTGTTCACAATATGATTGAATTCACCCTGCAGTTTGAAGAGGGTCAAGATAAAGTCATATGTATCAGTATTACAGTGGGGTAAATGGAATTACAGAGGCATGAGAGAGAGCTGGCAAAAGTTGATTGCAGGGGGACACTAGCAGGGATCATGGCAGAACAGCATGGCTGGAGTTTCTGTGGGCAATTCATAAGGCAGGATAGATGAATATCAAAGATGAAGAATTATTCTAAAGGGAGGATGAGGTAACCATGGCTGGAAAAGGAAATCAAAGGTAGCATAAAAGCAAAAAAGAGGGCATAGGATATTGTCAAAATTAGAGGGAAGTTAGATCATCAGGAAGCTTGTAAAAGTAAACAGAAGGTAGATGGTCTACACCCCAGGCTTTTGAAAAAGGTGGCTGAAGTAATTATGGAGGCATTAGTAGTGATCTTTCAAGAATCACTATATTCTGGAATGGTTCTGGAGGACAGGAAAATTACAAATGTCTCTCCACTCTTTAAGAAGAGAGGGAGGCAGAAAAAAGGAAATTTTATGCCAGTTAACCAGACTTCAGTGGTTGAGAAGATGTTGGAATCAATTGTTAATGATGAGGTTTCAGGGTACTTGGAGGCACATAATAAAATATGCCAAAGTCAGCATGAATTCCTCAAGGGGAAATCTTGCCTGATCAATCTGTTAGAAATCTTTGAGGAAATTAACAGGATAGATATACAAAAGAGCCAGTGGATGTTGTTTACTTGGATATTCAGAAGGCCTTTGACAAGGTGCCTCAGGTGAAACTACTTAACAAGATAAGAGCAAATGGTATTACAAGAGAAATACCAGCATGGATAGAAAACAGGCTTACTGGCAGGAGGCAAAGCGTGGGAATAAAGGGGCCATTCCACAGGAGTTGGTGTTGAGACAGTTTCTTTTCATGCTATATTGCAATGATCTGCATGACCAAATCAATGGCTTTGTGCCAAGTTTGCAGATGATACAAAGACAGGTGGGGGACAGGAAGAATTGAGGAAGCAGAGAGGCTACAGAAGGATTTTGACAGATTAGGAGAATGGACAAAGAAGTGGCAGATGGAATACAGTGTGGGTAAGTGAATGGTCATGCATTTTGGTAGAAGGTATAAGGCATACAATGTTTTCTAAACAGGAAGAAATTACAGTTTTCAGAGGTGCAAACAGACTTGCAGGTTGATTCAGTGGTAAGGGAGGCAAATGTAATGTTTGCACTCATTTCAAGAGGACTGGAATATAAGAGCAAGGATGTAATGCTGAGGCTTTATAAGCCATTTATCAATCTTACTTGGAGCATTGTGAATAGTTTTGGGCCCCTTATCTGAGAAAAGCTGTGCTGACATTGGAGAGGGTCCGGAGGAGGTGCACAATAATGGTTTTGGGAACGAAAGGGTTAACATATGAAGAGCAGTTTATGACTCTAGGCCTGTACTCATGGCGTTCAGAAGAATGAGAGTGGATCTCATTGAAACTCATCAAATATTGAAAGGCCAAGATAGAGTGCCTGTGTAGAAAATGTTTCCTGTGGTGGGTGAGACTAGGACCGGGGGCACAGCCTCAGAATAAAGGAGTATCCATTTAGAACAGGGATCAGAGGAGTTTCTTTAGCTAGCTGATGATGAATCTGTGGAACTTATTGCCATTTGCAGCTGTGGAGACCAAGTCATTGAGTATATTTAAAGAGGAGGTTTATAAATTCTAGATTAGTCATGGCGTGAAAGGTTGTGGAAAGAATGCAGGAGAATGGGGTTGAGAGGGATAATAAATTATCATTCATGACAGAATGGCTGTGCAGGCTCAAGAAGACGAATGGCCTAATTCTACCCCTATGTCTTATGGTCTTATGGTCTGCTCCTCTTCACTCAGCTCTGCCCTTTTCGGAGGTAAAAGGATGATATTTCCATGTCACAAAATGAATCACTCAACCTTTATTATACTCCATAGGACTTCAATTCTATTCAAAGGATAAAAGTTAGGAGCTTGAGTTGTGCCCCTTGAAACTACTATTCCATTCGGCCCTGGTGGATCTGATATAACCTGTTCACTTTTCTAGTTCTATTTCCTTGTCCTTCAGGTTGCCACACATGAGGCAGCTTAACAATTATGAGTCTGTGGCATTACAAGAAAGATATTAACCTGGATATATCATCGGCCGATTGGCAGGAGGCAAAGAGTGCGAAAAAAGGGAGCCTTTTCTTTTTGGTTGCCAGAAAAGTGATTAGTTCTGTTCCACAGGGGTCTGTGTTTGGACTGCTTCTTTTTACTTTATATGTCAATAATTTTGATGAAAGAACTAATGGCTTTGTGGCCAAGTTTCGGATGATATGAGGAAAGGTGGAGGGACAGGTAGTGTTGACAAAGCAAAGAGGTTTTAGAAGGACTTATACAGATTAGGAGAATGGGCAAAGAAGTGGCAGATGGAATAGTGTCAGGAAGTCCATTTTCTATCCATTTAGAAAGACTTGGGAGTCCTCGTGTATGATTCCCTAACGGTTAATATGCAGGTTGAGTGGATGCTGAGGAATGCAAATGCAATGTTAGCATTCATGGTGATGCTAAGGCTTTATGAGGCACTGGTGAGGCTTCACTTGGAGTGTGGTGAGCAATTTTGAGCCTCCTGTCTAAGAAAGGATGTGCTGGCACTGGAGAGGGTTCAAAGGAGGTTCACAAAAATGATTCTGGGATTGAAAGGTTTATCAAATGAGGAGTGTTTGATGGTTCTAGGCCTGTACTCACTGGAATTCAGAAGAATGAGGGGCTGATCTCAATGAAACCTATCAAATGTTGAAAGACCTCGATTGATTGGACATGGAGTAGATGTTTCTTATAGTGGGGGAGTCTAAGAAGCAGCCTCGGAACAAAGGTGCGTCCACTTCAAATGGAGATAAGGAGCAATTTCTTTAACCAGAGGGTGGTGAATCTGTGGAATCCATTGCCACTAGTAGCTGTAGAGGTCAGGTCATTTTGTGTACTTAAGGCAGAGGTTTATAAATTCTTGATTAGTCTTGGCATGAAGGGCTAAGGGAAGAAGGCAGGAGAATGGATCTGACAAGGAAATGGATCAGCCATGATGAAATGTTGGAGCAGACTCGATGGGCCAAATGGCCTTAATTCTACTCCTATATCTTATGATCTAATGGTAATTCATCTAATATCTGGAAATCTATAGACCTCACTTTGGAGCAAACTCTGTGCTAGAGCCTTCACAACTCAGCTAGGGCAGAGAACTCCTAAGATCTCTTCTCATTTTGATCTCTTCTCATTTTGCCTTGATGAAGGGTCTCAGCTTGAAACGTTAACTCTTTCCTTTTCATAGATGCTGTCTGAGTTTTGGAGTTCCACCTACATTTTATGTGTGTTTCACTATTTTGACCGACTACTCTTGACACTTCATCCAGAAAAAAGCTCCTGAAGATATTTACCTTGTAAATCCCTCAAAGAGCTGTGTTTGCTTCAACAAGATTACCTCTTACTCTGGTTGACTATCTCTTATGGTTGTTTCAATTGATGTTGATTGGCTTTTACTGTTCACTTTTATCTGAGAAATAAGCAAACCGTGAGGCTTTTGTAACTGAACCCCATAAAATGCTAGTGGGGCTCAGCAGGTCAGGCAGCATCTACGGAGATCAATGAACAGTCGATGTTTTGGGCCAAGACCTTCTTGACCTGAAATGTCAACCATTTTCATTGATGCTGCCTCACCTGTTGAGTTTCTTCTGCATGTGTGCTGCACTGGATTTCCAGCATCTGCAGGATCTCTTGTGTTTATGTAACTGAACTCTATGCGTTATTCCTGTCTTTATAGTCATAAATTCATTGTCAAACAGCTCTTCGGCCTTTCAGTCACCCGTGCCCATGATGGCGATCAAGGAGCTGTCTCATTTCCATCCTTGGTCTGCAACCTTCTATACCTTGTACAGATACTTCTTAAAGTTCATGAAAGTACATACCGATACCAACTTACAATTCATGAAATATGGACATCCCTATGTACAAACACGCTCCCATAATATTATTAAATTCTAAAGTCTAACGAACACGTATTCCTTCCTGCAAATAACAGAATTAATTCTCTTTCTTTCTCTCTCCACCTTTAGCAATAGTTCTTTCTTATCAGTTCATGACAATACTGTGGTGATATGGTTACAACACCAAACATTATACTTATTTGTACTTTCTGACTCATAGACAAAGCCGACTTACAGACATCTGTAAAATCAGAATTCGTTCATTACCCGAAAGAGATTCAGACTCAGATTCACATTTATTTCTCCCATGTACAAAGCATACATGTTGTTTGTGTTAACAATTGGCACAACCCAAAAATGTGCTGGGGGCAGCCCACAAGTATCTCCACACATTCTGGTAACCGTATAGCATACTTCCTGTACCTGCTTCTACCACCCACGTATGCTGTGTGTTCCAGATTACAGACACCTTACAAGCCTTCTACCTTTGTCCCAAACCTATGCCCACTGTATTTAGTCTGCCATGGGAGTCTGCTTTCCTTTTAATTACTTAAACAGGAGGTAATATCCGGCACCCTGGAAGATGCCACAATTCATTTAATCCATGACATCAACGTTATTTCAAATGCCACAATAATTAAAGGAATAAGTACTGGGATATCTAATTCTATCCAATGAGACAGTGATAAATTAGAACATACGGCACAGTACAGGCCATTCAGCCCATGATGTTAAGCCGATCTTTCAACCTACTGTAAGATCAATCTAATCCTTCCCTCCTGCATAGTCCCCCATTTTTCTATCATCGAAGTGGCAATCTAAGAATTTCATAAATGGTCTCCAATGTATCTGCCTCTACCACCGTACCTGGCAGTGTGTTTCATCCAACCACAATTTACCTATGATACCCTGCCTACAATTTTCTCCAAACACTTTAAAATTATACCCCTTGTATTAGCCATTTCTGCCCTGGGAAGAAGTCTCTGGCTGTACAATCAATCTATGATTCTTATCATTTTGTACACCCCTATCAAGTTACAGCTCATCCTCCTTCTATAGAGAAAACCATCAGCTTTCTCAACCTATCCTCATAACACATACTCTTCAAACCAGATAGCATGCTGGTAAATCACCTTTGCATCTATTCGAAAACTTCCACATCCTTCCTATATAGGGTGACCAGAAATGAATACAATACTCCAAATGTGGCCTGACCAGGGTTTTATAGAGCCTTACATCAATACCTCATGGCTCTTGAACTCAATCTCTTAATAAATGAAGGTCAACACAACAAACACCTTCTTAACCACCCTATCAACCTGCAACACACATCAAAGTTGCTGGTGAACGCAGCAGGCCAGGCAGATTCTCTAGGAAGAGGTACAGTCGACATTTCGGGCCGAGACCCTTTGTCAGGACTAACTGAAAGAAGAGCTAATAAGAGATTTGAAAGTGGGAAAGGGAGGGGGAGATCCAAAATGATAGGAGAAGACAGGAGGGGGAGGGATGAAGCCAAGAACTGGACAGGTTATTGGCAAAGGGGATATGAGAGGATCATGGGACAGGAGGCCCAGGCAGAAAGCAAAGGGGGAGGGGGGGAAAACCCAGAGGATGGGCAAGGGGTATAGTGAGAGGGACAGAGGGAGAAAAAGGAGAGAGATAGAAAGAATGTGTGTATATAAGTAAATAACGGATAGGGTACGAGGGGGAGGTGGGGCATCAGCAGAAGTTTGAGATGTCAGTGTTCATACCATCAGGTTGGAGGCTACCCAGACGGAATATAAGGTGTTGTTCCTCCAGCCTGAGTGTGACTTCATCTTTACAGTAGAGGAGGCCGTGGATAGACGCAACTCCCTTCTCCATTCGTCCCCCCCATCCCTCCCCACCGATCTCCCTCCTGGCACTTATCCTTGTAAGTGGAACAAGTGCTACACATGCCCTTACACTTCCTCCCTTACCACCATTCAGGGCCTCAGACAATCCTTCCAGGTGAGGCAACATTTCACCTGTGAGTCGGCTGGGGTGATATACTGCGTCCGGTGCTCCCAATGTGGCCTTCTATATATTGGTGAGACTCGAAGCAGACTGGGAGATTGTTTCGCTGAACACCTGCGCTCTGTCCGTCAGAGAAAGCAGGATCTCCCAGTGGCCACACATTTTAATTCCACGTCCCATTCCCATTCTGATATGTCTATCCATGGCCTCCTCTACTGTAAAGATGAAGCCACACTCAGGTTGGAGGAACAACACCTTATATTCCGTCTGGGTAGCCTCCAACCTGATGGCATGAACATTGACTTCTCAAACTTCCGCTAATGCCTCACCTCCCCCTCGTACCCCATCCGTTATTTATTTTTATACACACATTCTTTCTCTCTCTCTCCTTTTTCTCCCTCTGTCCCTCTCACTATACCCCTTGCCCATCCTCTGGGTTTTCCCCCCCTCCCCCTTTTCTTTCTGCCTGGGTCACCTGTCTCATGATCCTCTCATATCCCTTTTGCCAATCACCTGTCCATTCTTGACTCCATCCTTCCCCCTCCTGTCTTCTCCTATCATTTGGATCTCCCCCTCCCTCTTCCACTTTCAAATCTCTTACTAGCTCTTCTTTCAGTTAATCCTGACGAAGGGTCTCGGCCCGAAACGTCGACTGTACCTCTTCCTAGAGATTCTGCCTGGCCTGATGCGTTCACCAGCAACTTTGATGTGTGTTGCTTGAATTTTCAGCATCTGCAGAACTCTTCGTGTTTGCTATCAACCTGCATGATCTATGGTCATGGACTCCAAGGTCTTTCTATTCCATCACACTGTTATGAATCTTACCATTCACTCTGTATTCTGCTTTCAAATTCAACCTTCCAAAGTGAATCATTTCTCACTTTTCTGTGCTGAACTCCATCTGCCAATTCTCAGCCCAGCACTGAATCCTGTCAATGTCCCGTTGTAACCTACAACACTCCTCCACATTATCTACAAGTCCACCAAACTTTGTGTCATCTGCAAACTTACGAAGCTACTCTCTCACTTCCTCATTCAAGTTATTTATAAAAATCTCAAGGAGCAAGGGTCCCAGAACAGATTCCTATGGAATACCACTGGTTACCAGCCTCAACACTGGTCTGATTCCACAACCTATGGACTCACTTTCAAAGACTTTACAACTCATGTTCTCAACATTTTTTTTATTATTGCTATTGCCCTGTTTGACCATATATGAGACCAAAAGTTCATTATCTCTGTGATTGTTGGTATTTCTGTGTTGGGCTTGGTGATACTTTGGTGCATTGAATTTCATTTCAATGTCCTGTATAAACCTTTTTCATTGTTCCTGCACTGATAATTGTGTTTTCTTCTTCTGGCACATTTCATGAACAAGTATCCATTTAATGTGGTTTTGTTTCAACCAAGCTTTTGCTTTAGTCTGTCTATAAATTCTGCAATGCTTTTGTTAAGTTGATCGTATCTTGTATGGACCTTATATTTCCTGAGCTTTTCTCTTAACTTTCTTCCATTTTCTACTTCATTAAGAGGGCTATTGCTACTCGTAAGGTTTCAATTTTATTTCTTAATCTCTTCTGTGATACTAATCTCTTTATTATTATTCTCAGTACTTTTATTTTTTTCTCAGTTCAAGTTGGTAAAACCTGAGGTATGGGCGTAGCCAAGCACACTCATTTCTTAATTGATAGGAACTTTCAGACTATTCTAGTGGTGTTTAGTATTGTGGCTTTCTGGAGATTTATATAAATATTGCTGTGTAGGCCTAATTGTTTAATGCTATCGTGACTTTAGAATGATATCAGTTGTAGATATGACTATCAGGACAATGTCTACCCTGTTCATGTTCCATAGTCTTTCAGTTTCTATTTTTAATTCAGCATATTTCTGGTGTTTTTCACTTACTGATTTCTGCATGTTATGTGTGTTTGAAATGGGTATATTTATTAACTAAATTGTTCTTGCTTGTTTACCCTGTATTATTATATCCGTACGGTTATTATGGATTGTTCTATCTGTAATAACAGATCGGTTGTAATATAATTTGTAGGTCTCTGAATCTAAAATTGGATCAGGCTTGTATTTATAGTAAGATATGGTGTCTTTTATGAGTTTATATTTTAAAGCAAAATTTTAGTGAATGATGTTTGCCATTTATTGTGGCTGTGTAAGTAATCAGATTGAGTTAAACTGCTATAGGATCCTGTAATGTACTGGATTGTTCCCTGTTCTCTTGGCATTTTCTACATTCTTCATCTTGCATTTGTTGGGGTTTTATTATGTATTTTTGATTTTATTTTGTGTTAACCACCTGGTTTTGTACTGCCAAAAGGAACCCTTTGTTTCTGGGAAGAGGTCACCAACTCTGAGCCAAGCGTTCAACGCTTTATCATTATTATTATTAACTTATTTTCTCATTCGTCTTATTCTGCACATTGGTTGTTTGTCAATCTTTATGTATAGTTTTTATTGATTATATCCACAGTGAATGTCCTCAAGGAAATAAATCTCAGGGTAGTATATGGTGATGTATACGAACTTTAATAATAAATTTACTTCAAACTTAAAAGTTTGATATGGGAGTTTGCAGTTCACAAACTGAACGTCAATGCTCCTCCATTGCAACATCATTAACACTTGAAAAGCCTGCAAGTTGTGATATAAACAGCCTTTTTTTATTCAGCGTTTATGTATAAAAGGAAATAATCCACATTTATCACATCCTTATTAATCATATCCAATGTGTTACCTTTACTGGTCACCACTGGCTTAATTCTTTTTGATGTGTCGGCAACAAATAAACATTTCCACGGCTTTTCAAAGCTCAGGAAATAGTGGAGGTGAGTAACAAAGCCATTGAGCCCTGTCATCATTAAATATTACACAATGAATAAGCGTTTTACTTTATGTAAACAAGAACTAAACCCATAATAAAGCAATTCATTTATTATTTTAAGTAAGATAAAGTATGATTTGAGAGATGTGCTTGACTATGTAAATCACTTTCTAGACAAACAGAGAATTGCAGCTCGATGTTGCAATGTTTAACAGAAATAATAAATGAACCTGTATATCTCCAGGACATAGATATGGGCAGGAAAAACCATTGCAGACACTAGTCACCCTGCAAATGACCTTTTCCAAGGGATATTAAAACAAAAACTTCACATCATCTTAAAAGTTTCTTCCCACAGGTAGTTTATCTGATTAACTATTCTAATTACTCTGCACACCCTCTCTCTGATCCTTGCCTTTACACCAAGAATGCTGGCACGCATTTGATAAAGTTTTGCTTTTTTGATACCTGTTTTTTAGTCTTTTTCTTTTTGTATTTGGTGTTTTTCAACCAGTCTTTCTTGTTTTTTTTTGTGTGCGAGGAAGTGAGATTTGGGGGTTCAATGTGTCTGCCATCCTTTTCCTTCTTGGTTTCATGGCTATCTGGAGAAGAAGAATTTCAGAATTGTATACTTTGATAATAAATGATCCTTTGAATCTTGTAGAACAAGTAATCTCCACACTGCAAATGATTGAAGAAAGCTACCAGGGATTGTAAACTCAGCCAGCTTCATCCTGGGCAGGAGCTTCCCCACCACAATATTTTTGCTCTTTTTGCACTGCTTTTTAATATTTATATTTGTATACATACATACATATATATATACACACACACACTCACACACACACACACACACACACACACACACACACACACACACATATAGTATATACATACAGTGCACACACATACATATGTACAAGTATAACACACATGAATAAGTACACTGTATATAGTAGATACATTAGCCAGTACTAATGAAGAGTCTCAGCCTGAAACGTTGACCGTCTATTCCCCTCCATAGATGCTGCCTGATCTGCTAAGTTCCTCCAGCATTTTACATGTGTTGTTCTGGATTTTTAGTATCTGCATTTATTGCCTATTGCCCCTTCCTTTTTGCCCTTGAAAATGTGATGGTGATTCACCTTGCTGACTACTTCAGTCCTTCTGCTGAAGGGGCTCCCACACTGCTGCTTCAAAGCCTTCCTCGACTTAGAGACAGTGACAATAACACACTTTCCAAGTGTTTGACTTGGAGGGGTAACTGCTGGTGGTGTTGTCCCCAATGTGCCTACTGCCCCAGGTGCAAGATGTGGTTTTAGAAGGTTCTGTCATAGTTTGATTATTTATTTATGTATTACTTAGGCCCTTTGGGAACATTATTCTAATTATTTATAGGGTATTCTTTTCTATACCCAATAATCAGAGCCATTGAGAACCAGTTTAAAAGCCTTTGACAGTCATGAGTAAAACCTCACAGACTTCCCTTTTCCAGTGACTCAGGCTACTATTAGAATGCAGACCAGCACTGAATAATTGTATCTGAGCCCTCTTTACTACTTCCCAACAGTGAGTTCAGTGGTGGAGCCAGGACTCCACACTGTACTGTGCGTGTACTCTGGAGAGCATTTCAACTGGTTGCATTAATGTCTAGTGTGGAGAAGTGACTGTACAGGATAGGAAAAAAACTGCAGTGGGTTGTAAATTCACTCAACTCTATCATGGTACTAGTCTCCAGAGCATCAAGGACATATTCTAAATGCAATGCCTCAAAATAATGACATCGATCGTTAAGGATTGCCACCATCCAGGACATGCCTTTTCTCATTACTGCCTTTATGGAGGAGGTACAAGAGCCAGAAGACACACATTCAGTGCTTCAGGAACAGCCTCTTCCCCTCTGCCATCAGATTATTGAACGGACCATGAACCCATGAATACGACCTATTTGCTCCCTTTTCATACTACTTACATATATTTTTATATATTCATATCGTAACTTACAGTAACTTTTAATGTATTGCACTGTACTACTGTTGCAAAACAACAATTTTTACAACTTAGGTCAGTGATAATAAACCTGATTCTGATCCTTACTTCCTTTAATTCCTGATAGATTAATTCCCCACATGTAGAATTATATGATGATTTAAAGAGTACCAATTGTTAGTCTTGGGTCAAAGCATCATCTGACTTCCTTTACAGCTCCCTTAGCTTTATGTGACTATCTTTTTTTGTCATGAGGCCATTTTTGGGGGAACTCAGGCGAAAATGCACAAAGGCAGAATGTGTATTTACGAGTTGTGTCATCTTCAATTGAAAGCCCGATAAGGGATTTGGTTGCAGTTTGATTGCATTCCACACCTTCAGTGCTGTTGTCAGTAAGACGGCCTTAAGTACATGCTTTGATTATTCTTTTTATCTCATCTGTGGAATTCCTTGCACAGTTTGAGTTGTCACCTTCCAAAAGCAAGCCCCCTCGACTTCGGGTTGAGCACTTGAATTCTAAAACAGTCTTTGTCTTGATAATGCATTTCTGGTAAATAAAGCCTCCAAAGGTTCTTTCTGTTTTTCTGTCAGTGAGGGACTGATTTGAGACAGTAAGAGAGGTGATGGATTATAATAGGGTCTTGGGGATTCCTCTTGCAAAGGCCATTGAGGTCAGAGGCATAGATGCCCTAACAGAGTATACTTACTTGTTTTGGCTTGACAAAGGGAATGGAGTCAAGACAGAAGACACAATCAGATGAAAGGACTCTCTGAACCCATTAAACTGTGAGGAAATGATGACTGCGTATTGTGACAGACACAGAATTAATAGCCATGAGGTAGATGTCACAGTCAATGATCCTTCAACACCGCCAATATTATTTAACTGGTAATAATTTCCATTCAGAGGCCCTTTAAGAAAATATTTTACAAAGCTCCATTTACATTCAAGGGAAAGGGAGGGACACTTAGCAGTTTTCCTCCAAAGAAAGCACTGTTTGTGCCCCAGCTAGGAATAGTGAGAACACACTGATGAGATGGAAAGCACAAACTGATTTAAACTGAGAATGAGCTAGGGCGTAAGGTTTTCCAAAAATCTACCTCACCTTGGCTGTCTCTAACAAAATCCAGCTCCTGAAAGAGGTGTTCCTGAGAGGGCTACATTGGTTTCATTACATCATTGATATGGAGGGGGCATATTAGTGTAGAGATTAGCTCTAATGATTTACAGTGCCAGCATTCGCCAGTGGGATTCAATTCCTGCCATTGTTGCTAAGGAATTTGTACATTCTTGTTGTGACTGCATGGTTTCCCCCAGGTGTTCTGGTTTCCTCCCGCATTCTAAAGATGCACAGTTTGGGTTAGGGTTACTGAGTAGTGGGCACGCTATGCTGGCATTGGAAGTGAGGCGACACTTGCGGGCTGTCCCTACCACAGTCCGAGGACTGTGTTGGTCATTGATGCAAGGAACACATGATTTGATGTACAGTACCTGTCACAAATTAAACTGATCTCTTCTCTTGTCACTTTTAAAACATGGATTAAAACCAATACAAGCAGCCAGACTACCTAGAAACCTCTAGCAATCCTGAGAAACTTTTAATCTAAATTGTTTCGTGATAGATTGCATAATAAAAGGAAAAAAAATGTTCACTTCACTCTTCTAAAAAATACCCCACATAACTTTGCAGTAATTTTATGAGTTCCAGTGATGGATCCCAGAGATAAAACATAGAGCATAGAGATCTACAACAAATTACAGGCCCTTTGGCCCACAATGTTGTGCCAACTATGTAACCTACTCAACCCTTTCTCTTCCCATAGATGCCGTCTGATCTGTTGTGTTTTGTTTACAACATTTTTTGTACTTATTTCAGATAATCAGCATCTGTAGTTTTTTTAACCTGCTATATTATGGCATTTGTGGAAAATAATAACCACTCAAATACCCTCAAGAAGTTTAGGACCAGAGAAAATGACCTCTCCTGAGGTTAGAGGACTGTGTATGTATGAGGGTGGGAGGGACAATCGG
Source organism: Mobula hypostoma (assembly GCF_963921235.1). NCBI lineage: Eukaryota > Metazoa > Chordata > Chondrichthyes > Myliobatiformes > Myliobatidae > Mobula > Mobula hypostoma. The sequence continues at coordinate 79,432,560 of NC_086105.1, read as the reverse complement.
GGCTTGTTGTTGCTTGTTGTGCTCTGTGTCATCCTGCTGAGCATTGTGAGCAAGCTACTCTGGTGCTGCAATGAGCGAGGGCACCTGAAAGCTGCCTCCAGCACATCTTTGCTGGTTGTTAACGCAAATGACATATTTTACTGTATGTTGTGAGGTATGTGTGATAAATACATAAACGTAACTGTAGATCTGAAATCTGAAATGGCATTGAAAGTATAACTTTCCCGTTGTGACTTCCAACCCCTGTCATTTCTAGAGAACATTGGGGCAGGGTGGACCGAGGCATGAATGTCACAGGGTCAAGCAGTTCACCAAGAATTTACCAAAATTATCTGGGCTCTGGGAAGGTTCCAACGTGTTGGAAGACAACAAATATCACACCATTGTTTAGAAAAGGAATTAGGCAAAAGGAGGGTAACTAACGTCCAGTTGGGAAAATGCTTGAAGCTAACATTATGGAAGAAATAGTGAGGCATCTGCATAGAAGTGGTTCCATCAGGCAGATACAGCATGGATTCATCCTCTTTGACAAACTTACTGGAGGTCTTTGAGGATATAATGAGCACACTGACTAGAGGAGAACAGGTGGATGTGGTTTTCCAGAAGGCATTTGATAAGGTGCCGCATAAAAGACTTAACTATAAGATAAGGATGACTGGAGTTGGGGGTAAGGTATTAGCAGAGGTAGAGAATTGGTTAACCAATAGAAGGCCGAGTGTTGGGATAAGTGGGTTTATCCTTGGTTGGAAGTTAGTGGTGAGTGGAGTACTGCAGGGCCTGCAACTGTTCACAATATGCATCCATGATTTGGAAGATGGGACAGAGTGTAGCATATCTATGTTTGTAGATATCGCTAAATTGAATGGAAAATCAAATTGTGCAGAGCATACAGAGAGTCTGTAGAGACCTATGGATAGGCTAAGTGAGTTGGCAAGGGTCTAACAGATGAGTACAATGTTGGTATATGTGAGGTCGTACACTTTGGAAGGAAAAATGAAAGATCTGATTATTATTTAAAAGGTGGCAGATTGCTGCATACTGTTGTGCAGAAGGACTTGTACATGAATGGCAAAAGGTTGGTTTGCAGTTGTAGCAGGCTATCAAGAAGGCAAACAGAATGTTGGCCTTCATTGCTGGAGGGATTGAATTTAAGAGCAGGAAGGTTATGCTGCAAATGTACAAGGTACTGGTGAGGCTGTACCTGGAGTGCTGCATGCAGTTCTGGTCTCCTTACTTAAGGAAAGATACACTGGCTTTGGAGATGGTTCAGAGGAGGTTGTCATGGTCCGGATTGGGTTCCCTTTAAATTTACTTTGTTTGTGTTACGATCCAGACGGTTGACTCCTTGTTTCCCTTTGGTTCCCTGTTTTCCCGTGTCCCTCGGGCTTGGTGATTGGAGGCTACAAGTATCAATTCCTGGCTCTGGAGGCTACAAGTATCAAGTCCTGGCCCTGGAGGTTTCAAGTATCAATTCCTAGCTCTGGAGGCTTCAAGTACCAAGTCCTGGCTCTGGAGGTTTCAAGTATCAATTCCTGGCCCTGGAGGTTTCAAGTATCAATTCCTGGCCCTGGAGGTTTCAAGTATCAATTCCTGGCCCTGGAGGCTTCAAGTATCAATTCCTGGCCCTGGAGGCTTCAAGTATCAATTCCTGGCCCTGGAGGCTTCAAGTACCAAGTCCTGGCTCCGAGGTCCGTGATTCTGAGTCCTAGCCCAGACCCTTAGTCCCAGCCTAGTCCAGGGCCTAAGTCCTTGTCCTGTACGCTATTGTGCTTCTGCTTTGTTCTCCTGGTATCGAGCAGTAAGTTCAATTTAAGTTAACCTCACAAACAGTGTTTTTGTGTCCTGCATTTGGGTCCACCACCGCCCTCCCCGTGTGACAAGGCGATTTGGGAGATGAGGGAGCTAGCCTATGAAGAGAGATTGAGTCACTTGGGACTATATTCACCGGAATTCAGAAGAATTCAGATGTCCACCTTGCCCCAATGATTTCTGGAAAATGACAGGACTTCTATACTTCTATAATGAAAGTATCTAAAATTATGAAAGGGGTAGATAAGATAGAAGGTGGATTTTTTTTCCTCTGGTAAGTGAGCTTAGAATGAGGGGACATAGCTTCGAGATTCAGGGGAACAGATTTAGGACAGAGATAGAGAGAAACTGTCTTTCCCAGTGAGTAGTGAACCTGTGGAATTCTTTGCTCAGGGAAGTAATAGAAGTAACCTCATTCATTATATTTAAGACACAGAAAGATTTTTGTATAGCAAGGGAATGAAGGTTCAGAGAGAAGAGATAGGTAGATCTGAGTGCGTGGCCATGATCTTATTGAACAGTGGAGCAGACTGATGACCAGATGGCCAACTCCTGCTCCTACTTCTAATGTAGAAGTATTTCATAGTCTACAATTCTGATCTACAGTAAGTACTGTAGGAAGGAAGTGAGAATGCTGGAGAGAGCATAGGGATTTAGCTGGATAGTTCTAGGTGAGAGGTCAGGTTAACTAGGTTGTTGATTTAGCAAGACCTGATGAAGGGTCTCACCCACAGTGTCAATTGTTTATTCCACCTGACCTACTGAGTTCTTCCAGTGTTTTGGTGAATGCCTACTTTGGGTCAGTATCCGTCATCTGAACTCATTCATCCTCGAGCAGTTTGTTGATTGCTATCAAAGATGAGCAGAGGAGATGACATAGCTACTGTAATAGATTGCAAAACTGTTGCTCTTCTGCTTCAGTTAAAACACAGCAACAGGGCTCCTAGAACCCTACTGGAGGAACTCAGCAGGCCAGGCAGCATCTGTGGAAAAGGGTAAACAGTCAATGTCTTGGGGCGAGACCCTTCAGCAGAACTGGAGGAAAAAGATATGAAAAGTCATGGTAAATAGGTGGGGTGGGAGAGGGGAGGAAGAAACACAAGGTGATAGGTGAAACTGGGAGTGTGGTTGGGGTGGGGGGAAACTGGTGAAATAAAGAGCTGGGAAATTGGTGAAAGAGCTACAGAGCTGGAAAGGGGAATCTGACAGGAGAGGACAGAGACCATGGAAGAAAGAGAAGGGGGAGGCAAGCCAGAGGAAGGTGATGGGCTGGTAAGGGGATAAAGTGAGAAAGCGAAATGGGAATGGGGAACGGTGAAAGAGGGGTGTGTATTACTGGAAGTTCAAGAAATTGATCATCATGCCAACAGGTCGTCCCTTCCCACTGATCTCCCTCCTGGCACTTATCTTTGCAAGCGGAACAAATGCTACACCTGGCCTTACACCTCCTCCCACACTACCATTCAGGGCCCCGAACAGTCCTTCCAGGTGAGACGACACTTCACCTGTGAGTCTGTTGGGGTTATATACTGTGTCCAGTGCACTCAGTGTGGTCTCCTATATATCAGTGAGACTCGATGTAGATTAGGGAACTGTTTTTCTGCCAGAAAAATCAGGATCTGTCAGTGGCCACCCATATTAATTTCACTTCCCATTCCCATTCCGACATGTCAGTCCATAGCCTCCTCCACTGTCATGATGAGGCCACACTCAGGTTGGAGGAGCAACACCTTACATTCTGTCTGGGTAGCCTCCAACCTGATGGCATGAACATTGACTTCTCTAACTTCCGCTAGGCCCCACCTCCCCCTCGTACCCCAGCTGTTACTCCTTTTTATGCACACATTCTTTCTCTCACTCTCCTTTTTCTCCCTCTGTCCCTCTGAATATACCTCTTGCCCATCCTCTGGGTCACCCCCCCCCCATCTTTCTCCCTAGGCCTCCTGTCCCATGATCCTCTCGTATCCCCTTTTGCCTATCACCTGTCCAGCTCTCGGCTCTATCCCTCCCCCTCCTGTCTTCTCCTATCATTTCGCATCTCCCCCTCCCCCTCCAGCTTTCAAATCCCTTACTCACTCTTCCTTCAGTTAGTCCTGACGAAGGGTCTCGGCCTGAAACGTCGACTGCGCCTCTTCCTATAGATGCTGCTTGGCCTGCTGCGTTCACCAGCAACTTTGATGTATGTTGCTTGAATTTCCAGCATCTGCAGAATTCCTGTTGTTTACCTTATATTCCATCTGGGTAGGTTCCAACGAGATGACATGAACATTGGTTTCTCAAGCTTCTGGTAATGCTCCCCAACCCCCTTCACCATTTCCCATCCCCTATTCCCTCTCTCACATTATCTCCTTACTTGCCCATCACCTCCATCTGGTGCTCCTCTGTCTTTTCTATCTTCCATGACCTTCTGTCCTCTCCTATCAGATTCCCCCTTCTCCAGACCTGCATCTTTTTCACTAATCAACTTCCCAGCTCTTTACTTCACCTATCACCTTGTGTTTCTTCCTCCCCTCCCCCCACCTTCTTACTCTGACTCCTCATCTTTTTTTCTGCAATTGTGCTGAAGGATTTCGGCCAAAGCATGGACTGAACTCTTTTCCATAGGTGTTGTCTGCCAGAAGATCAGCATTTCTGAGATCCTTGACCACACCCTATGGTGCCAACAATCATTCCATGGTCAAAGTCACTCCGTTCACATTTCTTGCCCATTGTAATATTTGGTCTGAACAACAACTGAACCTCTTGACTATGTCTGCATGCTTTAATGCATTGAGTTGCTGCCACATGATTGGCTGATTAGATATTTACAAGATGATAAGAGGGAAAGATCAAGTTGATAGCCAGAGAACATTTCTAAGGGCAGAAATGGCTGATACAAGGGGCCATAATTTTAAAAATGTCAGAAGTAAGTATTTTTACACAGAAAGTGTTCACAATGTTTGAGTGGTGGGAGAGGCAGATATATTAGGGACATATAAGGAACACTTAGATAGGCATATGGATGATAAAATGGAACACTATGAAAGAGGTTAGTTTGATCTTAAAGTCGGTTAACTGGTTAGCACAACATTGTGGGCTGAAAGGTCTGTACTGTGCTGTAATGTTCTATGTTCTTAAAGAGGAAGTCAGTAATTTCTGTGTTGTAAGAAATAGTTTTAAAAGTTGACAAATCTTGTAGCCTTGAGAGCACCCAGGGAGAATGACATCATTTGCTTGGCAATACAGTAAAATCAGGACTGTAAACAACGATTTTCTTCAGTGGTAAAATCATAAAAGATTGCAATTTGAATGCTTCACTGGCATAATTTAATATAAACATAAGAATGAGGATATAGTGATTCAGTTCCTTTGAGAAGACATGCCAAGCCAAACAAGCTCTGCCCTTCAAGTTTTGGGCTGGGTTTCTTAGGATTTAGCACAATTTTTAGAGGATGAGGAATGGAGATATATTCTGGAAACGCCTTCGGGGAACTAGAGTTCTTAGTTCACCCAAGCAACTTTCCCAGCCCTTCTTACACTGACATTTCACCAGATGTGGGATTCCTGTTACACAATCAGTCACTTACTGTTCAGGTCCCTTTTTGAAATCATGGCCCAGAGGAAGAGAGGTTATCAGAACTGGAAGTTAGAGTCCCTTTAACATCTGCTCTGAAAATAGATGATTAGCCTGATTTTATTTTGAATTAAAGTCCTACTTTATTTCATTTTTTTGCTGCTAGCGGGAATCATCTCTTGCAGTAATCTGGGTTCCAGGTTGCAGTGTCCATTCCCATTGTCCCAGTGAGCATGGTGTGCTACTGACAGCATCTGGTGTCATGCAGGGGAGTTCCAACAAATTAACAAAAGTAATAAGGATTTGGAAATGAGTGAAATTCTTCTGCCCCTGTCCAGCGTTCCAGACATCCTGTGAACACTTTCCACTACTTTCTGAGGAGGCTGAAGAGAGCTGGAGTATGCACATCAATGTGCACGATGCACTGTTGAGAACATCATAAGAAGCTACATCTGTATGACGTGGAAATTGCACTGCTGGAGGAAATCCACACGTCATGCGTAAAACATACAACTGCTTCGTAGCAGGAGCTGAACCTTGAGCATTAAAGCTCCATAATAGCTCTGTAAAGCAATGTGCTAACCACGATGCTGCCATGAGCCAATGCCGAACACATAAAGATGTATGTCCCTCTTGGAGTTACAATGGCAGACTTGCAAGATGCTTGATGACTACTTAATCCTGAGAAGGAGCATTTGGAATGGCACAGAGAGCCTCAGGTCCATGTGTCAAAGGCAAATGAAGCCCAGCACAAATGTCAGAATGATCCTACCTCCTCATGTTACCCGTCAGGAACCTCCAGAGGAAGGGTCCGTGGCCACAGAATCAGAGACAGAGGGATTAGAACATACAATATAGAAAAGTACAGCATAGGAATAGACCCTTAATTAGCAATCAAATGGCTAACTAAACTAATCTCTCTTGCATCAAAATGACCATTTTCCTTACATTCATGTGCGTATCTAAACTTCTCTCAGAAGTCCCTAATGTGTTTGCTTCTACTACCACCCCAGGCAGCGTATTTTAAACTCTCACTACTCTCTCTGTAAAAAAAAACTTGCCCCTAACATCTCCTTTGAAATTACCCACTCTCACCTTAAATGCATGCCCTCTGGTATCAGACATTCCTGGATAATGTTTTATATCATGTGTTATAGTCTGATAGAAAAATGGAGAGCTATGTAGGAAGGAAGGGTTAGATTGATCTTAGAGTTGGTTAAAAGGTCAGCGCAACATTGTGGGCCAAAGAGCCTGTACTGTACAGTGCTATGTTCTACAATAAAATAAGCCCCATTCCTCCCTCCCTCTCAGACACCCATTCATACACAACCTAGTGTGTTCCTCTCTCCCTCTCAGGCACCCAATCATACAGACGGGAGGAGAAGATGACAGCGTGCCACGCGAGCGCTGCTCTCCGATGAAAATGATATTGTATCCGTTAAATAGGGGCCGTGGATAATTCTGATTTGATGGAGAATGGACGTGAAAGCGCAGAGGAACATCTGGAGAAATTTCTGAAACGCCCGTTCGCTGCTGTCGTTACTGTGTGGACGGGAATCTTTCAGAGGGTAGGCCTCAAAATCCCCGGCCTTGCCTGCTTTTGGCGACCGAGAAGGAGGTCGAATCGTTCGGACAGAGATGGTGCTCAGTACTCGGTGTCGGAGAGCTGATCAGAGTTTGAAGTTTTCGGATGACTCAGAGTCGGATTGTGGTCGGCATGGCAGGGAGAGTTTTTCTTCCTTCTCCCGTCTGCGTGAGATGTGGGACATTTGAGAAACTTTGAACTTTACTGTGCTCACGGACTTCTTCATCAAGTTATGGTATTGTTACACTGTTTGTAACTATATGTTATATAATTATGTGGTTTTGTCAGTTTTTTCAGTCTTGGTTTGTCCTGTGTTTTGTGATATCACACCGGAGGAAATAATGTATCATTTCTTAATGCATGCATTACTAAATGACAATAAAAGAGGACTACGTGTCTTCATAATCATAATTATACACAACCTAGTGTGTTCCTCCCTCCCTCTCGGACACCCATCCGTACACAACCTAGTGTGTTCCTCCCTCCCTCTCGGACACCCATGCATACACAACCTAGTGTGTTCCTCCGTCCCTCCCAGGCACCCATTTATACACAAACATCGTCTTCAAACCCCAGGAAAGGCTTACTTTGGCATTGAGACATAGATCGGGCGAAGATGGGAAAGGTTAGACTGACCTTTGAGTAGATTGAAAATCAGAACAGCATCTTGGGCCTGCACTGTGCTGTGATGTTTTATGTTCTATGTTCTAGGTTCTGACCCCATCTGAATCCAACTAAAAACTGATGTACATTAGAAGCTATGTAGGAAATCAGGCCCAAACAAGCTACAAGAAAATTATTGAAAGTAAATAGTTTCTCTTCCATGAATATTGCCTCTGGAAAAATTATTTTACCATAAGGTCGGAGCACTATGTCTGAATGTTGGGTTCCTGTGGAGGTGGGTATGCATTGACTCAGTGCGGATGGCAAGGCTTTGAACGTCATTTCTGTGTCTTAGTGGGGATGAGGTTTTGCATTTGACCTGTGAAAGCACAATACAGAGCATCACATGGAGGAAGGTTATTGTGATGTGGTTTCTTAGTCTTAAGAAACTCCAAGTGAAGAAACAAGCCACAGTGTTTATTTCCACCCTGTGTAAATGGCAGTTTCCAATTCAAATCTACTTCATAGAGCATAGAACAGGCTTTTGGCCCACGATATTTGGTTGTCCTTTTAACCTACTCTAAGATCAATCTAACTCTTCCCACCTACATAGCCCTCCATTTTTCTATCATCCATGCGCTTATCTAAGAGTTTCTTAAATGCCCCAACATATCTGCCTCTACGGGGCGCCATGATAGGGCAGCAATTAGCATGGCACTATTAGAGCTCGGGACATTGGAGTTCAGAGTTCAATTCCAGCATCATCATTTGTACGTTCTCCCCGTGAGTGCATGGGTTTCCTCCGGGTGCTCTGGTTTCCTCCCACAGTCTAAAGACATAACAATTAGTTGGTTAATTGGTCATCGCAAATTGTCCTGTATTTAGGCTAGAGTGAAATAAGTGGGTTGCTGGGCATTGCAGCTCAGTGTGTTGGAAGGGTCTGTTCCATTCTGAATCTCCAAATGCATAATACCTGCACTCCTAGCGGAGCGTTCCACGCACGCACTGCTCTCTGAGTAAAAGAAAACAACATCATCTTCTGCTTACCATGTGGTAGCCTTTGGAACTCAGTGTTAAATTCAACCATTTCAGGTGAGCGGTGCTTCTCATCTGTGCCAGACCTAGCCAGTTGAGGGTCAGAGTGTAACAGAATCAAACATCTTGGAACCCCTTTCCTCTCACTGCACTCTGCTGCAGTGTTGTCCACCTAGGACACCAACTCCATTCTTCTCTCTGGCTACTTACTTCACTTGGGTTAGACTGTACAGCAAGCAGCATGCCTTCTTCTGTAGGACAGCCTAAAGAGAAACAGGAAGTTGCCTCCTTGAAATCCCGGCAATATGGCATTCACCATGAGGAAATTCTTCGTGGGACCCACACCCACTCGTACGTTAAGGTAGAGCAAGTATCCCATGTTCTTAAAAAGCACTAGACTTGGATTCATGTTCATTTATTTATCATGTGTACATTGAAACACATAGTGAAATGTATCATTTGCATTAACAATCAACATATCCAAGGATGTGCTGGGGGCAGCCCGCAGTGTTGTCACACATTCCAGCACTAACATAGCATGTTTACGATGCTCAGCAGAACAACATGGAACACAACAAGCAACAAAGTGACAACAGCAAAGCAATTTCCTATCTTCCCTCCCACCCACCCATTCACACAGATAGTCTCCCAATTCCAGGACAGGCTTCTGGCCACTAGACATCAAATTCCGGACTTCCAATCAACCTTTCAGTCTTTGGTGTTGGTGTTGACCTCTGGATTAGCTGGTGATGGGAGCCTGACCTCAAGATGAAGCTCACCCTCAAATACCAGGAGTGCCCACTGACCAACCCTTGTGCCCCCTGCTCGCATTGCCTTTGAGTGCAGAGCAGAGGTCTGGACTGTGGATGTCCTTTGCCAGCCATTCACAATTCTAGACTTTGAATGCAGAGTGAAGATCAGAGGCCTGATCTCTAACTCTTTCAAATCCCAGTCCCTAAATCCTAATCTGACCCCTAACGACCCTCTCTGTCCTCAAAACTATCCATATGAACTTCAGGAACAACTATGTCTGAGCCACAATCTCAATGTAGAGCACAGCTTGATGCCCTCTTGAAAAAGAAAGGTCATGAGTGCTGCTGTGGAGAAATTTCTTTAGCCAGAGGTGGTGAATATGTGGAATTTGTTAACACAGGCAGCTGTGTGAGGCCAGTAGGTTCTTAATTGGACACAGCATCAAAAGGTTATGGGTAGAAAACCAGGGAATGGGGCTGAGGAGGGGAACAAAGGATCAGCCATGATTGAATGGCAAAGCAGCCTCTAGGGGTCAAATAGCCTAATTCTGCTCCTCTGTCTTATGGTCTTATGGTTTTATGGACATAGCCCTCCATTTTTCTATCATCCATGAGCCTATCTAAGAGTGTCATAAAAGTCCCTAATGTATCTGTCTCTACCACCAGCTCTGACAACATGATCCACACACTCACTACTCTCTATGTAAAAAGATTAGCTCTGACACCTCCTTTTTACTTTCCTCCAATCACCTTAAAATTATGCCTCCTCATATTAGTCATCACACCCCCCAGGAAAAGATCTCTGCTATCCACTCAATTATGCCTCTTATTGTCTTTTACAGCTTGATCAAGTCCCCTCTCATCCTAAAGCCCTTGCTTGCTCAACCAATCCTCACTAGACATAAGGCTCAATGTACGAAGAGTGCTTGGTGGCTCTGGGCCTGTACTTGCTGGAGTTTAGATGAATTATGGAGATCTCATTGAAACCTATTGAATATTTAATTTGCTAGAGATCCAGCCCAAGGAGTCCCCTCCACCCAATGTACCCGTTTGCTCAATGACCTACTAACCCATACACCTGAAGCACCCAAAGGAAACTGACACAAACACAGGGAGAGTGTATGAACTTATGGAGAGTGGTAGGAACTGAACCCGGGTCACCGGCACTGTAATAATATTATGCTAACCACTAACCTACTACGTCACCCTAGACATTTCAAGTCAAATTTATTGTCATTTAACCTAATATATGTATATCACCAAATGAGGCAGCATTCCTTTGGACCAGGGTATAAAGCACCACAATACACATAACACACTCATAGCACACAATAACTTAGGAAAGTAAAAATTAAAAGGCTTAGATAGAGTGGAAGTGGAGAGGATGTTTCCTATAGTGAGGGAGTCTAGGACAAAGAGTACAGCCTGAGGATAAAAGGATGCCCTTCTAGAATGGAGAAGAATTTGAATTTCTTTAGCCAAGTGGTGGTGAACCTATGGAATTCATCGCTACAGATGGTTGTGGAGACCAAGTCATTGACTATATTTAAAGCAAAGGCTGATAGGTTCTTGAATATTAAGGTGTCAAAGGCTACCGGGAGAAGGCAGAAGAATGGGTTTGAGAAGGATAATAAATCAATCATGATAGAATGACAGAGCAGACTAGATGGCCGGAATAGCCAAGTTCTGCACCCGTGTCTTCTGGTTTTATGAAGTTATGCTGAAGCTCTTTAATCCAGACAGCATCCTGGTAAATCTCCTCTGCATCCTCTCTAAAGCTTCTACATTCTTCCTATAATGAGGTGACCAATATTACAAGTGTGGTCTAACCAGATTTTATAGAACTGCAACATTACCTCACGGCTCTTGATCGCAAACTAAAATTAGCTTTAGATAATTACACCACTGAGAATGAGAGAGTTCAACCTAAAAACAACACTTGGCATCTGGCAAGCTCATAAAATTTAAAGGACAAGTTAATACAGGAGGAAATAAGTCCTGAGGTTTCTAGGGCTTAAGGGCTTTACCTGTCTTATTGGTTGATCTATATTATGACTACAACCAGTCCCCGGGTTACAAACAAGATCCATTCCTAAGTCTGTCTTTAAGTCGAATTTATAGGTAAATCGGAACAGGTACATACAGTTCATATTTAGCGTCAGTTAGTCAAATGTTTGTCTTAGTATATAGTATATATTTTACTGTTAGACTGTAGCCTAACGCTTTTCCAATGACCGATGGCGTTTCACCTTTTTCTGATTGCTTTATTATTTTCACTTTATTTTCAATCGTGATCTTTTTCCTTTACTTTGATGCATCACCAGCACTTACATTGGATCTACGCTTTGGAGGCATGGTTACAAGGGTAAATAAGAGAAAAATTTAAGCCAAGTACAACATTACACACTCAACACAGTGTTAATGGCAACATGATCCGACTTAAAATGGCGGACGGCGTTCCCTATCTTTGAGCTGACGAACTGCTGAAGCCGCACAATGTTTTCATGAGCGTCATAAAGCAGTGCGTACGTTCATTATTACGAACCATTGTATTTAACTCAAATTTTTAATATAATAGGCTTTATGGCAGTCTGTTTGTAAGTATGAGTTGTCCGTAAGTCGGACGTTCTTAACCTGAGGACTTACTGTAGTAGAAAGTTAGTATGATTTATATTTGACCTGCTTTTTTCTGACGGGCCATATCAATTCCATCCTTTGAGTATTCAGGTTGAAAGCAGCAGGAAAAGCCCCTGAACATTCCATATAGCAGCAGTAGCCATGGAAAAACTGAGAGCGTAATAGAAAACATTTCAATTTGATTCACCCAGAGCAGAGGAGGGCTGTGATGGGGGAGGTGGTTGGTTCCTTAATGTGGTGGGTAAAGGAAATGATTTGAGCTACTTTGATGTGTTACAGGTTCAGAGAACAGTCTTGTTCAAGTTGGAATGCAGCCGCACACAGAAGATTCAAGAGTCAAGTTTATTTATCACATTTACATTGAAGAATACATCGAAGTGAATGATCTGTCTGTGTTAACAACCAACATAGCTGAGCGTGTGCCGGGGGCAGTCCGCAAGTGTTGTAATACTTTCCAGAGCCCATATAGAGTGCCCACAATGCTCAGCAGAACCACACAGAACACAACAAGCAACAAAACAAGTCCCTCTCATCCTCCCCACCCACACACACATACAGTACTCCAATCACAAGACAATCCGTCTTCTTTGGCTTCCAGCGGACTCCGATTCAAACTCTGACACGCAGACACCGGGTCCTTGACTTCCCCAGTAGACTCACAGACTTGGGCTCTGGCCAAAGGACCATGACGTCTGGAGTTCTGATTTGACCCTCAGGTCTCAATTCTTGCCAATGAGCACAGAACCCACCCATCATCAAACACCAGGCCTCACACTCGAGACTCACAGATGACAGGACTCCAAACACTAGGCCTTCAACTGTGATCGTACTGATTCACAAAAGCAACTATGATACGGTTTCAAAATTTGAGGGACGACTGTGCAAGCGCGTGAATGTCAGCAAGTTAGACCAGTGCAAAGAGATTAAAAGGAGACAGTTTTATCTTCGACGGTTTGATCGAGGGACGACAGCGCAAGCGTGTGGACATCGGCAAGTTAGACCAGTGCGAACAGTTTAAAACGAGACAGTTTATAGAGTGGGCATCAGAGGAGCAGAAGACAGAGTAGATAGAGTCAGAGTAGGAGGGCTTTGGCACAGTGGGGCTTCAGTGAAAACGGGTTGAGGTGAGGTAAGTTACTTGTGAAGAATAGAAAAAGGAAGTATGTCTGTGAGACTGGTGCTCTGTACTGGGTGTCAGATATGGGAAGTCTGGGAGACTCCCAGCCTTCCAGATGGCCACATCTGCTCCAGGTGCATCAAGCTGCGGCTCCTTAGGGACCAGGTTAGGGAACAGGAGATGGTCTGCATCCTAGAGTGCTTAAGGAAGTAGCCCAAGAAATAGTGGATGCATTAGTGATAATTTTTCAAAACTCGTTAGATTCTGAACTAGTTCCTGAGGATTGGAGGGTGGCTAATGTAACCCCACTTTTTAAAAAAGGAGGGAGAGAGAAACCGGGGAATTATAGACCGGTTAGCCTAATGTTGGTGGTGGGGAAACTGCTGGAGTCAGTTATCAAGGATGTGATAACAACACATTTGGAAAGCAGTGAAATGATCGGACAAAGTCAGCATGGATTTGTGAAAGGAAAATCATGTCTGACGAATCTCGGAATTTTTTGAGGATGTAACTAGTAGAGTGGATAGGGGAGAACCAGTGGATGTGGTATATTTGGATTTTCAAAAAGCTTTTGACAAGGTCCCACACAGGAGATTAGTGTGCAAACTTAAAGCACACGGTATTGGGGGTAAGGTATTGGTGTGGGTGGAGAATTGGTTAGCAGACAGGAAGCAAAGAGTGGGAATAAACGGGACCTTTTCAGAATGGCAGGCGGTGACTAGTGGGGTACCGCAAGGCTCAGTGCTGGGACCCCAGTTGTTTACAATATATATTAATGACTTAGATGAGGGAATTAAATGCAGCATCTCCAAGTTTGCGGATGACACGAAGCTGGGTGGCAGTGTTAGCAGTGAGGAGGATGCTAAGAGGATGCAGGGTGACTTGGATAGGTTGGGTGAGTGGGCAAATTTAATGTGGATAAATGTGAAGTTATCCACTTTGGTGGCAAAAATAGGAAAACAGATTATTATCTGAATGGTGGCCGATTAGGAAAAAGGGAGGTGCAACGAGACCTGGGTGTCATTATACACCAGTCATTGAAAATGGGCATGCAGGTACAGCAGGCGGTGAAAAAGGCGAATGGTATGCTGGCATTTATAGCGAGAGGATTCGAGTACAGGAGCAGGGACGTACCACTGCAGTTGTACAAGGCCTTGGTGAGACCACACCTGGAGTATTGTGTGCAGTTTTGGTCCCCTAATCTGAGGAAAGACATCTTTGCCATAGAGAGAGTACAAAGAAGGTTCACCAGATTGGTTCCTGGGATGGCAGGACTTTCATATGAAGAAAGACTGGATGAACTGGGCTTGTACTCGTTGGAATTTAGAAGATTGAGGGGGGATCTGATTGAAACGTATAAGATCCTAAAGGGATTGGACAGGCTAGATGCAGGAAGATTGTTCTCGATGTTGGGGAAGTCCAGAATGAGGGGTCACAGTTTGAGGATAGAGGGGAAGCCTTTTAGGACCGAGATTAGGAAAAACTTCTTCACACAGAGAGTGGTGAATCTGTGGAATTCTCTGCCACAGGAAACAGTTGAGGCCAGTTCATTGGCTATATTTAAGAGGGAGTTAGATATGGCCCTTGTGGCTACGGGAGTCAGGGGGTATGGAGGGAAGGCTGGGTCAGGGTTCTGAGTTGGATGATCAGCCATGATCATAATAAATAGCGGTGCAGGCTCGAAGGGCCGAATGGCCTACTCCTGCACCTATTTTCTATGTTTCTATGTTTCTATGCAGCTCAATGACCTTCGTCTGGTCAGGGAAAGTGAGGAGGTGATAGAGGGGAACTATAGGCAAGTAGTCACACTGGAGCCTCAGGAAACAGATAAGGCTGTCCCCCTTAACAATAAGTACTCCTGCTTGAGCACTGTTGGGGGGGGACAGCCTACCTGGGGGAAGCAACAGTGGTCGTGCCTCTGGCTCAGAATCTGGCCCTGTGACTCAGAAGGGTAGGGAAAGGAAGAGGATGGCAGCAGTGATAGGGGACTCTATGGTTAGGGGGTCAGACAGGTGATTCTGTGGTCACAGGAAAGAAACATGGATGGTAGTGTTTCTCCCAGATGCCAGGGTCTGTGATGTTTCTGAACGTGTCCATGATATCCTGAAGTGGGAAGGTGAACAGGCAGAGGTTGTGGTACATATTGGTACCAAGGACATAGGTAGGAAAAGGGAGGTGGTCCTGATAACGGACTACAGGGAGTTAGGAAGGCAGTTGAGAAGCAGGACCTCAAAGCTAGTAATCTTAGGATTACTGCCTGTGCCACGTGACAGTGAATATAGGAATAAAGTGATGTGGAGGATAAATGTGTGGCTGAGGGATTGGAGCAGGGGACAGGGATTCAGATTTCTGGATCATTGGGACCTCTTTTGAGGCAGGCGTGACCTGTACAAAAAGGACGGGTTGCACTTGAATCCTCGGGGGACCAATATTCTGGCGGGAAGGTTTGCTAAGGCTATAGGGGAGAGTTTAAACTAGAATTGCTGGGGGCTGGGAACCAAACTGAAGAGATGGAGGAAGGGGCTGTTGGCTCAGAAATCCAGAAAGCTTGTAGACAGTGTGAGAGGAAGGATAGGCAGGTGATACAGAAGGAATGTGCTGAGACAGATGGTTTGAGATGTGTCTATTTTAATGCAAGAAGCATCATGAACAAAGTGGATGAGCTTAGAGTATGGATCAGTATTTGGAGCTATGATGTTGTGGCCATTACAGAGACTTGGATGACTCAGGGGCAAGAATGGTTACTTAGAATGCCAGGCTTTAGATGTTCCAGAAAGGACAGGGACCGAGGCAAAAGAGGTGGGGACGTGGCTGCAGAAAAGGAGGAAGTCATGGAGGGATTGTCTACAGAGTCTCTGTGGGTGGACATTAGAAACAGGAAGGGATCAATAACACTATTGGGTGTTTTTTATAGACCACCCAATAGTAACAGGGACACCGAGGAGCGTAAAGGGAGACAGATACTGGAAAGGTGTAATAAAACAAGCCTGATAGATTTCTTTGAGGAGGTGACCAGTCATATAGATGAGGGTAGTGCAGTGGATGTGATCTACATGGATTTTGGTAAGGCATTTGACAAGGTTTCACACGGTAGGCTTATTCAGAAAGTCAGAAGGCATGGGATTCAGGGAAGTTTGGCCAGGTCGATTGAGAATTGGCTTGCCTGCAGAAGGCAGAGGGTTGTGGCAGAGGGAGTACATTCGGATTAGGGGGTTGTGACTAGTGGTGTCCCAAAACGATCGGTTCTGGGACCTCTACTTTTTGTGATTTTTATTAACGACCTGGATGTGGGGGTAGAAGGGTGTGTTGGGAAATTTGCAGATGACACAAAGATTGGTGGTGTTGTGGATAGTGTAGAGGATTGTCGAAGATTGCAGAGAGACATTGATAGGATGCAGAAGTGGGTTGAGAAGTGGCAGATGGAGTTCAACCCGGAGAAGTGTGAGGTGGTACACTTTGGAAGGACAAACTCCAAGGCAGAGTACAAAGTAAATAGCAGGATACTTGGTAGTGTGGAGGAGCAGAGGGATCTGGGGGTAAACGTCCACAGATCCCTGAAAGTTGCCTCACAGGTAGATAGGGTAGTTAAGAAAGCTTATGAGGTGTTAGCTTTCAAAAGTCGAGGGATAGAGTTTAAGAGTCATAGGGTAATGATGCAGCTCTATAAAATTCTGGTTAGGCCACACTTGGAGTACTGTGTCCAGTTCTGGTTGCCTCACTATAGGAAGGATGTGGAAGCATTGGAAAGGGTACAGAGGAGATTTACCAGGATGTTGCCTGGCTTAGAGAGTATGCATTATGATCAGAGTTTAAGGGAGCTAGGGCTTTACTCTTTGGAGAGAAGGAAGATGAGAGGAGACATGATAGAGATGTACAAGATATTAAAAGGAATAGATAGAGTGGACAGCTAGTGCCTCTTCCCCAGGGCACCACTGCTCAATACAAAAGAACATGGCTTTAAGGTAAGGGGTGGGGAAGTTCAAGGGGGATATTAGAGAAGGTTTTTATTCAGAGAGTGGTTGGTGCGTGGAATGCACTGCCTGAGTCAGTGGTGAAGGCAGATACACTCGTGAAATTTAAGAGACCACTAAACAGGTATATGGAGGAATTTAAAGTGGGGGGTTATATGGGAGGCAGTGTTTAAGGGTCGGTATAACATTGTGGGCCGAAGGGCCTGTACTGTGCAGTACCATTCTATGTTCTATGCTCTAAACAGTGTTGTCATGGTGGGAGATTTTAATTTCCCAAATATTGATTGCCATCTCCCTAAAGCAATAGGTTTAGATGGGGTGGAGTTTGTTAGGTTTGTTAGGTGTGTTCAGGAAGATGTGGGAGATCCTGGAGTCTCCCAGCCTCCGGGACAGCTATATCTGCACCCGGTGGGTGGAGCTGCAGCTCCTAAGGGACCGTGTTAGGGAACTGGAGATGCAGCTCGATGACCTTTGTTTGGTTAGGGAGAGCGAGGGGGTGATAGAAAGGAGATATAGGCAGGTGGTCACACCGGAACCATGGGAGACAGACAAGTGGGTCACAGTCAGGAGGGGGAAGGGGAAGAGTCAGGTAATAGAGCGTACCCCTGTGGCTGTACAGCTTGACAATAAGTACTCCTGTTTGAGAACTGTTGGGGGGACAGCCTACTTGGGGGAAGCAACAGTGGCCATGTCTCTGGCACAGAGTCTGGCCCTGTGGTGCTCAGAAGGGCAGGGAAAGGAAGAGGATGGCAGCAGTGAGAGGGGACTCTATAGGGGGTCAGACAGGTGATTCTGTGGACGCAGGAAAGAAATTCGGATGGTAGTTTGCCTCCCAGATGCCAGGGTCCGGGATGTTTCAGATATCATCCAAGATATCCTGCAGTGGGAGGGAGAACAACCAGAGGTCATGGTACATATTGGTACCAATGACATAGGTAGGAAAAGGGAGGAGGTCCTGAATACAGACGACAGGAAGTTAGGAAGGAAGTTGGGAAGCAGAACCACAAAGGTAGTAACCTCGGGATTACTGCCTGTGCCATGCGACAGTGAGTTTAGCAATAGAATGGGGTGGAGGATAAATGCGTGGCTGAGGGATTGGAGCAGGGGGCAGGCATTCAGATTTCTGGATCATTGGGACCTCTTTTGGGGCAGGTGTGACCTGTACAAAAAGGACAGGTTGCACTTGAATCCCAGGGGGACCAATATCCTGGCAGGGAGATTTGCTAAGGCTACTGGGGAGAGTTTAAGCTAAAATTGTTGGGGGGTGGGAACCGAACTGAAGAGACTGGGGAAGAGGCCATTGGTTCTCAAATAGAGAAAGCTTGGAGACAGTGTGTGAGAGACGATAGGCAGGTGATAGAGAAGGGACATGCTCAGACAGATGGTTTGAGATGTTTCTGTTTTAACGCAAGGAGTATTGTGAACAAAGCGGATGAGCTTAGAGCGTGCATCAGTACTTGGAGATATGATGTAGTGGCCATTAAAGAGACTTGCATGGCTCAGGGACAAAATAGGTTACTTCAAGTGCCGGGTTTTAGATGTTTCAGAGCGGACAGGGAGGGAGGCAAAAGAGGTGGGGGTGTGGCACTGTTGATCAGAGAGAGTGTCACGGCTGCAGAAAAGGTGGATGCCATGGAGGGATTGTCCACGGAGTCTCTGTGAGTGGAGGTTAGGAACAGGAAGGGGTCAATAACTTTACTGGATGTTTTTCATCGGCTGCCCAATAGTAACAGGGATATGGAGGAGCAGATAGGGAGACAGATCCTGGAAAGGTGTAATAATAACAGAGTTGTCGTGACGGGAGATTTTAATTTCCCAAATATCGATTGGCATCTCCCTAGAGCAAGGGGTTCAGATGGGGTAGAGTTTGTTAGGTGTGTTCAGGAAAGTTTCTTCACACAATATGTAGATAAGCCTACAAGAGGAGAGGCTGTACTTGATTTGGTATTGGGAAATGAACCTGGTCAGGTGTCGAATCTCTCAGAGGGAGAGCATTTTGGATATGGTGATCATAATTCTATCTCCTTTACAATAGCATTGGAGAGAGAGAAGAACAGACAAGTTAGAAAAAGCATTTAATTGGAGTAAGGGGAATTATGAGGCTATCAGACAGAAAATTGGAAGCTTAAATTGGGAACAGGTGTTAACAGGGAAACGTGCGGAAGAAATGTGGCAAATGTTCAGGGGATATTAGCGTGAAGTTCTGCATAGGTACGTTCTAATGAGACAGGGAAGTTATGGTAGGGTACAGGAACTGTGATGTACAAAGGCTATAATACACCTAGTCAAGAAGAAAAGAAAAGCTTATAAAAGGTTCAGAGAGTTAGAGATCTGGAAGATTATAAGGCTAACAGGAAGGAGCTTAAAAAGGAAATTAGGAGAGCCAGAGGGGACCATGAGAAGGCTTTGGTGGTGGGCAGGATTAAGGAAAACCTCAAGGCATTCTATAAGTATGTGAAGAGCAAGAGGATAAGACGTGAAAGAATAGGACCTATCAAGTCTGACTGTGGGAAAGTGTGTATGGAACCGAAGGAAATAGCAGAAGTACATGATGGATACCCTACTTCAGTATTCACTATGGAAAAGGATCTTGGTGACTGTAGTGCTGACTTGCAGCAGACTGAAAAGCTTGAGCATGTAGATATTAAGAATGAGGATGTACTGGAGCTTTTGGAACGCATAAAGTTGGATAAGTCACCAGGACCAGATGAGATGTATCTTAGGCTAATTTGTGAGGAGAGGGAGGAGATTGCTGAGCCTCTGGTGATGTTCTTTCCGGAGGATTGGAGGGTTGCTGATGTTGTTCCTTTACTCAAGACAGGGAGCAGAGATAGCCCAGGAAATTATAGACCAGAGAGTCTTACTTCAGTGGTTGGGAAGTTGGTAGAGGAGATCCTGAGAGGCAGGATTTATGAACATTTGGAGAGGTGTAATATGATTAGGAGTAGTCAGCATGGCTTTATCAAAGGCAGATCGTGCTTTATGAGCCTGATTGAATTTTGTGAGGATGTGACTAAACACATTGATGAAGGAAGAGCTGTAGATGTAGTTTATATGGATTTCATCTAGGCACTTGATAAGGTACCCCATGCAAGGCTTGTTGAGAACGCAAGGAGGCATGGGATCCAAGGGTACCTTGTTTTGTAGATCCAGAATTAGCTTGCCCACAGAAGGCAAAGAGTGGTTGTAGTTGGGTCATATTCTGCATAGAGGTCGGTGACCAGTGCTGTGCCTCAGGAATCTTTTCTGGGACCCCTTCTCTTTGTGACTTTTGTAAATGACTTGGATGAAGAAATGGAAGGACGGGTTATTAAATTTGCTGATGACACGAAGGTTCGGGGTGATGTGGATAGTGTGGAGGGCTGTCAGAGGTTACAGCGGGACATTGATAGGATGCAAAACTGGGCTGAGAAGTGGCAGATGGAGTTCAACCCAGTTAAGTGTGAGGTGGTTCATTTTGGTAGGTCAAATATGATGGCAGAATATAGTATTAATGGTAAGACTCTTGACAGTATGGAGGATCAGAGGGATCTTGGGGTCCAAGTGCATAGGACACTCAAAGCTTCTGCGCAGGTTGACTCTCTGGCTAAGAAGGCATATGGTCCATTGGCCATCGTCAACCGTGGGATTTATTTTATGAGTCAAGAGGTAATGTTACAGCTATATAGGCCCCTGGTCAGACCCCACTTCGAGTCTTGTGTTCATTTCTGGTCGCCTCACTACAAAAAGGATATTGAAACCATAGAAGAGGTGCAGAGGAGATTTACAAGGATGTTGCCTGGATTGGGGAGCATGCCTTATGAGAATAGGTTGAGTGAATTCGGCCTTTTCTCCTTGGAGCGACAGAGGATGAGAGGGTACCTCAGGGATCTGTTCTGGGACCCTTACTCTTCATGATTCTTATAAATGACCTGGATGAGGAAGTGGAGAGATGGGTTAGTTAGTTTGCTGATGACACAATGGTTGGAGGTGTTATGGATCGTGTGGAGGGCTGTCAGAGGTTACAACGGGACATTGATAGGGTGCAAAACCAGGCTGAGAAGTGGCAGATGGAGTTCAACCCAGATAAGTGTGAAGTGGTTCATTTTGGTAGGTCAAATATGATGGCAGAATATAGTATTAATGGTAAGACTCTTGGCAGTGTGGAGGATCAGAGGGATCTTCGGGTCCGAGTCCGTAGGACGCTCGAAGCAGCTGCGCATGTTGACTCTGTGGTTACGAAGGCATATGGTTCATTGGCCTTCATCAACTACGGGATTGAGTTTAAGAGCCAAGAGGTAATGTTACAGCTATATAGCAGCAGTCCCCAACCACAGGGCCACAAAGCATGTGCTACCGGGCCGCGAGGAAACAATATGATTTGGCGATATGAGTCAGCTGCACCTGCCCTCATTCCCGGTCACGGCCACTGTTGAGCCATTATGCATGCGAGGTCATTACTTATGCATCGTCCATGTCAGTGCAGGAAGGAGATCAACTCCTCAAGCTTGCAAATGACGGCAGGCTGAAAAGTATGTTTGACTTAACATCTCTGCCGGCATTCTGGATCAAAGTCAGGGCTAAATATCCTGAGATAGCCACAAAAGCACTGAAAACGTTGCTTCCATTTCCAACATTTTTCTGCGAAGCGGAGTTTTCTGCAATGAATGCAAGGAAAACTAAATTGCGGAACAGACTGGACATAAGGAACCCCCTTCGAGTATCACTGTCTCCCATCACCCCTCGATGGCACTGTCTTGTTGCAGGGAAACAAGCCCAGGGCTCCCACTGATTCAGCGATATTGGTGTGTTGCAATGATTTTATATATTCATATGGGGAAAATATGTGCTGTGTGTTTAATATCCAAATGTTACTTAAAATGTTATGATGCTATTGACTTACTTATATAACCATATAACAATTACAGCACGGAAACAGGCCATCTCTGCCCTTCTAGTCTGTGCTGAACGCTACTCTCACCTAGTCCCACCGACCTGCACTCAGTCCATAACCCTCCATTCCTTCCCTGTCCATATACCTATCCAATTTTTCTTTAAATGATAATATCGAACCTGCTTCTGCCACTTCTACTGGAAGTTCGTTCAACACTTACTTCAAGCTCCCCTGTCCTCCCCTGATAATTGTCTTATCGCTATATTCATGCGAGGAAAATATGCGCTGTGTGTTTAATATTAAATTCGTTAGATAAACCCTTTTAGAAACAAAATTGAGTGTATTAGCCACTTATCACCTATATTCTGGTCGTGATTAACACCCACCATCCCCCCCCCCGAACAGAATCGCCAAAAAGGATTTGCAGGGGGAAAAAAATCGGCAGGTCACGACACGCATGCGCACTGGTGCTCACGCAAGGCTTCATGGTCATTGTAGTCTTTTTTGGGGTAAACACAATGTATTTGACTGCTACTCTTGTCCGTTGGCAACCTGCGCCCCCCCCCTCCTCCCGCCCCACCGGGTCGGCCGGTCGGCAAGAATATTGTCAATATTAAACTGGTCCGCAGTGCAAAAGAGATTGGGGACCCCTGGCTATATTAGGACCCTGGTCAGACCACACTTGAAGTACTGTGCTCAGTTCTGGTCACCTCACTACAGGAAGGATATGGAAACCATAGAAAGGGTGCAGAGGAGATTTAGAAGGATGTTGCCTGGACTGGGGAGTATGTCTTATGAAAGCAAGTTGAGTGAACTCGGCCTTTTCTCCTTGGAGTGACGGAGGATGAGAGGTGACCTAATAGAGGTGTATAAGATGATGAGAGGCATTGATCGTGTGGACAGTCAGAGGCTTTTTCCTAGGGCTGAAATGGTTGCCACAAAAGGACACAGGTTTAAGGTGCTGGCGAGTAGGTACAAAGGAGATGTCAGGGGTAGGTTTTTTATGCAGTGAGTGGTAAGTGTGTGGAATGGGCTGCCGGCAACGGTGGTGGAAGCGGATAGGGTCTTTTAAGAGATTTTTGGATCGGTACATGGAGCTTAGAAGAATAGAGGGCTATTGGTAAGCCCAGTAATTTCTAGGGTAGGGACATGTTCGCACAACTTTGTGGGCCGAAGGGCCTGTATTGTGCTGTAGATTTTCTATGTTTCTATGAAAGCGTTTAATTGGAGTAAGGGGAAATATGAAGCAGGAACTTGGAAGCACAAATCTGGAACAGACGTTCTCAGGGAAATGCATGGCAGAAATGCCGCAAATGTTCAGGGGATATTTGCGTGGCATTCTGTCTAGATAAGTTCCAATGAGACGGGGGAGGGTGGTAGGGTACTGGAACCATGGGATACAAAGGCTGTTGAAAATCTAATCAAGAACAAAAGAAAGCTTACAAAAGGTTCAAAAAACTAGGGAATGATAGAGATCTAGAAGATTAATGGGCTAGCAGAAAGGGGTTTAAGAATGAAATTAGGAGAACCAGAAGGGGCCATGAGAAGGCCTTGGCGAGCAGGATTAAGGAAAATCCCCAAGACATCCACAAGTATGTGAAGAGCAAGAGGGTAAGACGTGAGTGAATAGGACCAATCAGATATGACAGGGTAAATTGTGTATGGAGGAGATAGCGGAGGTACTTAATGAATACTTTGCTTCAGTATTCTCTACAGTAAAGGATTTTGGTGATTGTAGGGATGACTTACAGCCGTTTAAAAAGCTTCAGCATGTAGATATTAAGAAAGAGGAAGTGCTGGAGCTTCTGAAAAGCGTCAAGTTAGATAAGTTACTTAGGGAAGTGAGGGAGGAGATTGCTGAGCCTCTAGCAATGATCTTTGCATCATCAATGGGAACCGGAGAGGTTCTGGTGGATTGGAGGGTTGCAGATGTTGTTCCCTTACTCAAGAAAGGCAGTAGAGACAGCCCAGGAAATTATAGACCAGTGAGTCTTACTTCAGTGGTTGGTAAGTTGATGGAAAAGATCCTGAGAGGCAGGATTTATGAACATTTGGAGAGACATAATATGATTAAGAATCATCAGCATGGCTTTGTCAAAGGCAGGTCATGCCTTATGAGCCTAATTGAATTTTTTGAGGATGTGACTAAACACATTGATGAAGGAAGAGCAGTAGATGTAGTGTATATGGATTTCAGCAAGGCATTTGATAAGGTACCCCATGCAAGGCTCATTGAGAAAGTAAAGAGGCATGGTGTGCCTTAGGGATATGTTCTGGGACAGAGGAGATGACAGGGGTAAGTTTTTTTATGCAGAGATTGGTGATTGCATGGAATCGGCTGCCAGCGATGATGGTGGATGCAGATACGTTAGGGTCTTTTAAGAGACTCCTGGACAGATACATGGAGCTCAGAAAAATAGAGGACTATGGGTAACCTTAGGTAATTCCCTCCCCTCCCCCACCTTCTTATTCTGGCTTCTTCTTTCTTCCTTTCCAGTCCTGAAACAAGAACTGCTTATTCCTCTCCATAAATGCTGCCTGTTCTGCTGGGCACCTCCAGCATTTTGTGCTTGTTGTTAATGCCATTCACTTCCTCTAGAACAGGACTTACCAACCCTTTTTTATGCCATGAACCCTTACGACTAACCAAGGAACCCCGGTTCTAAAACTTCAGTCTATACAGTCTAAAATTCATTTCTGTGTAAAGAAGTTACTCCTTGGGTCCCTTAAATCCTTCTCTCTTTAAACAGGGACAGGAACTACCAGCGGATTATCGGCACCCAATCGCCCACCATTGAGAACATCGACCATAAACACTGCCTGGGCAGGGCGAAAAGCATGATCAAGGATGCATCTCACCCTAATCATGGACTTTTTACTCTCCTCCCATCCGGTTGGCACTACAGGAACCTCTGCTCCCACACCAGCAGGCACAGGAAGAGCTTCTTCCCTGAGGCTGTGACCCCACTGAACCTCACATCACAGCACTATGCAGTATCGCACCATATTGTTCTGTCTCAGTACTTTTATACTTGAGTGCTGTAGCACTTACTTTTTATTCGCAGTTATTTTTGTAAATAACACTATTCTTTGCATTTCTGGTCAGATGCTAACTGCATTTGATTGGCTTTGTATCTGTACTTGGCACAATATAGTTGAATCTAATCTAATAACCAGATTCTGCTTAGGAGAGGTCAGCATGTCTTTGAGCATTGCAAGTCATGCTTGACAAACATATCCAAGCTTTTTGATAAAGTTACCAAAAAGGTATGTGATGGTAGGACTGTAGATGTTGTTTATTTGGACTTTATCAAGGCCTTTGACAAGGTCCCACATGGTAGGCTGAACTGGAAAATAGGTCTTATGACATCCAGGGAGAACTATTTAAATGGATTTCAAATTGGCTCAGAGGTAGGAAGCAGAGGGTGGAGGTTGAAGGTTGTTTCTTGGAATGGAGGCCAATGACTAGTGGTGTGCCACAGTGGTTAGTTTTAGGATCCTTGTTACTTGTTATTTATAGAAATTATTTGGACGTGAATAAACAAAGCTTGATCAGTGTTTGTAGATGACACAAAATTAGGATGCACTTTTGATCAGTTGGGGAAGACAGGAATCACAACTGGATTGCAATAAAGGTATGTGTGAGGTTATGCCCAACAGGAAGTCAAACCAATGTATTACGTGTAGTAAGAATGATAGGGCACTAGAGAATTTAATGGGACAAATGATTGAACTTGGGAGTACAGGTACATAGGTTGTTGAAAGTGGTTAGGAGTCATTGGTAGATAGGGTGGTGGAAAAGACATTTAGCAAGCTGGGGTTCATCAGTCAGGGCACTGAGTTTAGGATTTATTACATTATGTTGCAGTTGTATAAGTCGTTGGCAGGTCTTCACTTGGAATACTATATACAGGTTTGATCACTTATTATATGAGATTCTGGGATGCCTCATAGAGATGTTTAAAATTATGAGAGGTGATAGTGATGCTCTCTACCTCAGGGAAGGGGAGTCCAAAACTAGGAGGCAGAGGTTTAGGGTGAGAGGGAAAAGATTGAAAAAGGATCAGAGAGGCAACTTTTTCATACAAAGCATGGTGAGTATATGGAATGAACTGTCAGAAGAAATGGGCTGAGGCAAGTGCAATAGTATCATTTGCAAAAAACTTGAATAGGGATATGGAAGGACATAGCATAGAGGATTATGAGCTGAACACAGGAAATTAGGACTAGCTGGCTGGGCACAGTAGTCAGTAGCCTCTAGGCTAATTCTGCTCATGTGTCTTTTGGTCTTATGATTTTATACATGATTTTATACAAGTGAGGCAGTCAATCGGTGCACTGCAAACTCCCACAAATAGAATTGACAGCGCCAGTTGTTGCTTAAGTTATAAGTTATTGATGAGACTTGGAAATATCCTCAGCCCATCCACTGAAATAATTCCCAGGGATATCTTTTATTCAACTGAAGGGGAAATTTGCACCCTTTTTTAAACACTCACGAGAAAGAGGACAAGTTGCCTAATTGTGTTCCCACTTAGCGTGAGGCTTGAAAGAGACATGCAAATCTAGAACAGAAATCTGCAATATAAAGAGAGTTAAACACAGAGAAAATTGAAACCAAAGTGTCATTTTAAACTTGAACTTTTTCAAATTCATTTACCATTAAATGAATCTAGTTCTCAGCAATCATGATACAACACTGTAGACCTCTATTATGACATTTTAAATGTGCTTAATGTAAAATCTATATTCTTCTCTTCAAGATTTGCAATGATATTTCCATAAAACCATAAGACATTGGAGCAGGTCAAATCGCCATGCCATCTTGGCTGATTTATTATCTCTCTCAACCCCATTCTCCTGCCTACTCTCCATAACCTTTGACACCCTTACTAATCAAGAATCTATCAACCTCCACTTTAAATATACTCAATGACTTGGCCTCCACAGCTGTCTGTGACAATGAATTCCACAGATTCACCACCCTCTGGTGAAAGAAATTCCTCTTCATTTCTGTTCCAATTGAATGTCCCTGTATTCTGACTTAGTGCCCTCTGGTCCAAGACTCTCCAACTATAGCAGGGGTTCCCAACCTTTTTGATGCCATGGACCAATGCCATTAAGCAAGTGGTCCATGGAGCTCAGGTTGGGAACCTCGGCACTCTAGGAAGCATCCTTTCCACGTCCACTCTATCTAGGCCTTTCTATATTTGATAGATTTCAATGAAATCCCTCTTCATTCTTCTGAACTCTCTTCAGCGAGTACAGCATACCCAGAGCCATCAAACACCACACCCCCAGCTCCATATTTGTTAACCATTCATTTCTGAAATAATTTTTGTAAATGTTCTCTGGATCCTGTCCAATGCCAGCACATCCTTTCTTAGATAGGGGATCCAGTACTGTTCAGCATATTACAAGTGTGGTCTACAAATGTCTTATAAAACTTCAGGATTTAATGGCAAATTCTTTCTGCCAGTGTATTCTTTTGGGGAAACTTTGTCAGTTAGGCTTACATTTCTGATTTGCTGAAGGTTTCCATTCTCTTTGGCCCTCCCACAGGGTATTCACAAGGTGGAAAGCAGAACAATTTATGCTATGTCTGCCTGTCTCCCTCATGTGCTATTAAGGGAAATAGATTAATTTTGTATGGGATTATCAACAGTTGATCTTTAAGAAGCTGTAATAAAGTTCAATAATGTGGAACATCCTAGGGTCAGTCATTAAAACTGCACTGGCGTCTGTCAGAAGCTTTGGCTGTTTTTCCAGGTTTTCTTAGTTCCTGAACTTAAGAACATATTTTCCCACAGGAAAAGTATCAGCTGAATTCATATAGTACATTCTGCAAGTCACCAAACACGACTGTGAGTTACTTAGTTCACAAATCCTCTGCTGGAGTTGGCTGCCGTTCAGGAATTCAAGAGTATCTCAGACTGTATTGCATTGACTTTCTTCTCTTCTTAACTAGTAATTGATACACGGTGGATATATGGGCTCAGAGCCTAGTACTGCTAGCACTCATTAGGTTTATATGTGCACTCTGTACTCATGTCTGGGCTGTTTTACCACCTATAAAGGCTGCTTTATTTAAATTTAACCAGACTGCCTCCAATTTCAGTTTTGCTCATGTTTCAGGCATTTTGTTGTGTATGAAAGGTTACCTGCGCTCAGAGGCCACTTTATTAGGTACGTCCTGTGTCTTCTGATGCTGTAGCCCATCCACTTCAAGGTTCAACATGTTGTGCATTCAGAGACACTCTACTTCACAACCCTGTTGCAAGACGTGGTTATCTGAGTTACTGTCACCTTCCTGCCAGCCTGAATCAGCCTGGCCAATCTCCTCTGACCTTAACAGGCTTTGTTTTGCCCACAGAACTGCTGCTTATTGGATTTTAGTTTGTTTTTCAGACCATTTTCTGTAAACTTTTAGAGAAAATGTCATGTGCAAAAATTCCAGGGGCTCAGCAGTTTCTGACATATTCAAACCGTCCCATCTGGTACTAACAATTATTGCATTGTCAAAGTCACTTAGATCACATTTCTTCCCGATTCTGATGTTTGGTCTGAACAAAAACTGAACCTCTTGACCATATCCGCATGCTTTATTGCATTGAGTTGCTGCCAGATGATTGGCTGATTATATATTTGCATTAACAAGCAGGTGTACAGGTATACCTAATAAAAAGGCTCCTGAGTGTATTTTGAATAAAATCATGCTACTGGAAAGGGGGAATGCAAAGTTTTATAGCTTTTCATGGCACAACCTTGGAATTTCCAGGTAATTTGCCTTCCGCATGACAATTGTTGGCTTATTTCAAAGGAAGATGTGTCCCCTTAAAGAGATAGCTTCCCCAGCAAAGTACATATTGCTTTCCTCTGATGTTGAATATAACATGATTGAAATTTTAAGTGGATGATGCAAAATTCAATCTCAGTTGCCTATAACTCCTTATAGTAAATAAGTAATAAATTACACAAATTATAACACCATTGACCAAATAGGAATTAATTGAAATTATATATCGGGAGTTATCCATTGGAGTAAAATAAACATATCCATTCTCATTAATAACACAAATCTAAAAGCATCTTGAAGTTATTACTCTTTAGCTGTCAGGCTCCTGAACCAGCACAGATAACTTCACTCACCTAACCACTGAACTGATCACTGAACACAACTTATGGATGTACTGTCAAGGACTCCACAGCTAGTGTTCTCAGTATTATTTATGTACTTATTATTATTAATTGTTTATTTTGTACTTGCACAGTTGGTCTTCTTTTGCACATTGTTTTTTTGTCAGTCTTTGTATGTAGCTTTTTATTGATTGTAGTGTATTTCTCTATTCTACTGTGAATGCCTGCAAGAAAATTAATCTCAGGGTTGTATATGGTAACATACAGTAGATGTACTTTGATAATAAATTTGCTTTGAACTTTGAACTTGAAGTATGAGGGGTGTTTGACATGTTCATGGCCTAAGGTAGAAAGAGTCAATTTTAGAAAAGCTAGCACATTTATTTTTCAACATAGTTCCCTCCTACATATACACACTTAGTCCAGCGGTCATGGAATATATGGATCTTGGACCTCCAGAAAGTGTGCACAGACGGGTGATTGATAAGTTCGCGGCCTAAGGTAGAAGGAGATGAGTTATACTGCTCCCGTTACATGCACGCGCAGTTCAGCTCTTTGAGTGATTATGCAGAAAGTCGGAAGTTAATAACTCATCTTTATCCCCCCTCCCACTTTCAAATCTCTTACTAGCTCTTCTTTCAGTTAGTCCTGTTCGTGGCCTATGGTAGATGGAGATGAGTTTACATGCACATGCAGTAAAGCAACACACATAAAAGGGATCCCTTTTGCCAATCACCTGTCCAGCTCTTGGCTCTATCCCTCCCCCTCCTGTCTTCTCCTATCATTTTGGATCTCCCCCTCCCCCTCCCACTTTCAAATCTCTTACTAGCTCTTCTTTCAGTTAGTCCTGACGAAGGGTCTCGGCCCGAAACATCGACTGTACCTCTTCCTATAGATGCTGCCTGGCCTGCTGCGTGTTGCATTATTAACTGATGAGTTATTAACCTCAAACTTTCTGCATAATCACTCAAGGAGTTGAACTGCATGTGCATCTAACGAGAGCTGTATAACTCATCTCCTTCTTCCTTAGGTCACGAACTTATCAATCACGCCTGCTGCGGGCACTTTCTGGAGGTCCAAGGTCTGTATGCTCCACGACCGCCGGACTATGTGTGTACATGTAGGAGGGTACTATGTTGAAAAATAAATGTGCTAGGTTTTCTAAAATTGACTCCTTCTACCTCAGGCCACGAACATATCAATCACCCCTCGTACCTTCTCATTGTACAGCACAATGATAGCTCGGAGTAGAGTTAGTATATCACTTTAGAACATAGAATTATAGAACAGTACAGCACAGTAAAGGCTCTTTGGCTCACCATTTTACACCGAGCTTTTAGCCTACTTGAAGATCCATCTATCCCTTCCCTCCTAAATAGCCCATCCAGTTTCCTTTCATACAGGTATCTATCTGAGTTTCATAAAGGTTCCTTTACCGTTATATATGCAGTAATTTCTTAATTTCATGATTTTAAAAATAACAATGCCAGCAGGATTTTAAAGATAATGCAATTTTTATCTGTTTAGTGATACAGTATGGAACAGGCACTTCCAGCTCAACGAGCTGGACCATCCCGTCCCCGATCCACCTTTTTAACACTTGCCTAATCACAGGACAATTTACCAACTAACCAGTACATCTTTGGAAAGGACATAAGGAGATCCCGCATTCTGTGTTTCATGGAGACATGGCTCACTCCCGAGGGACCAGATATGTCAGCTTCTTGTACCAGACTGCTGATTCGGAGAAGGTAAATGGAGGGGGTCTGTGTTTCTTGATAAACTCCTTGTGGTGCATGGACATCTGTCTTCATCCTTTCCCTTATTACCCACAGTCTATGGAGGAGCCTATGAAAGTGGCCACATGCACCTATCTCAGGAGGAATGAGATCAGCAGAAGAGAACAGGCTCCAGGATACTTCTGGACATATGCCCCAAGAGACCAGTAAAAGAGGATATAGCAGGAAGGGGAATTCTGATGGGTCGATTCTCCCTGCAAGCATCTTCCTGTAATTATCTAATGCTTCCAGCTTCCTTGTCATAGTTATCTCAGACCCTTGAGCTTCAGGCATTTATAGACTTTGGGCTGCCAGAAACTTCATGGATATCTCTCTGACTCAACGATGGGGAGTTCCAACTCAGCATTTGAGAGAGAATATTGATGTCAATCCTCTGGATGGTCAGCATCTGGGCTCCAGCAAGATCCACCTTCCACAGTACCCACAGAACTTATATTCATTCACCTGAACTGCCACTGGTGCTTGGCCTTCCTTCTTGACCCAACCCATAGATTTATTTGGCCATAAAGGCACTTCAAGAGTGAGGAGCAGCATGCCTGTCTACCTATCTGGGCCCAGTTCAAGCCCTTGTCAGCAGACCCCCTCCTGTGCCAACTGTTAGTGCTGGCCAGTCTGGTGCTCCAGTTGAATATGCTAACCTTCTTAAGGTCTTCAGTAAGAAAATAGCCACCTCCTTGCCTCATGCAACTGTGCTATTGAGCTCTTATTAGATTATATTAGATTCAACTTTATTGTCATTGTGCTGAGTACAGATAAAAGCCAATGAAATGCAATTAGCATCTAACCAGAAGAGCAAAAGAATAGTATTATTTACAAAATAACTGCGCATAAAAAGTAAGTGAGACAGCATACAAATATAAAAGTACTGAGACAGTACAATATGGGTGTAATACTACTTAGCGCTGTAATGTGAGGTTCAGCAGGGTCACAGCCTCAGGGAAGAAGCTCTTCCTGAGCCTGCTGGTGTGGGAGCAGAGGCTCCTGTAGTGCCTATCAGATGGGAGGAGAGTAAAAAGTCCATGGTTAGGGTGAGATGCATCCTTGATAATGCTTTTCGCCCTGCCCAGGCAGCGTTTATGGTAGATGTTCTCAATGGTGGGCAATTGGATGCCGATAATCCACTGGGCAGTTTTCACCACCTGCTGGAGTGCTTTGTGGTCTGATATGGGACAATTGCCGTACCACACTGAGATGCAGTTGGTGAGTATGCTCTCAATGGTACAGCGGTAGAAGTCTGTCAGTATCCTGGGACAGAGGTGAGCTTTCTTGATGCTCCGCAGGAAATAAAGGCGTTCTTGTGCCTTTTTGATTGGGATGGAGGAGTTCAGGGACCAGCTGAGATCATTGGAAATGCGGACACCATGGAATTTGAAGCTTGAATCTTATCCAGTACTAGTCCTCCATGAAGTTGGCTCTTCGCAATCTTCTTGAAATGGTGGCCACGGAACAACTCATCAAAGGAGTAAGGGCATAAAGGTTTATCCATCTGTCAACCTCACCAGCAGGGGTAGGCTTCTTTTTTGTGAGCAAAAAGGATGGCAAGATGTGTCCCTGCATTGATTATCGGCCCCTCAAGAACATCATGGTGAAGAATGGCTACCCTTTTCTCCTGCTTGCTTCTGCATTTGAACATCTCCAGGGAGCAAAAATATTCTCTATGAGAGATCTGCACAATGCTTACAACCTGTTTGGCATCCAAGAAGGCAACCTTCACTGGGTATTATGAGAACATTGTGGTGACTTTTGATCTAGCCAAAATAGCAATATACCTGCTATTTTCAGGCCATAGTCAATGATGTGCTCCAGGACATGTTGAATTAGCTTGATTTTGTGTATTTGGATGACATTCATATGCTCTCACCAGGAACATGTTCAGCATTTCCGGCGGGTTCTCAGATGGCTCTCCAAGCCATAACTGCACATCCAGTCAGTCTGGGGTTCCATGTCAAAGATTGAAGCCTCAAGTCTATTGTGAGTCTGCTGCTATGGGCGGAAGTTCCCATTTGCTTCAAAAAGGCTACTATTATACCAGTGCCTAAGAAGAATAATGTGAGCTGCCTTAATGACTGTCGCCCGGTAGCACTCATGTCTACAGTGATGAAATGCTTTGAGAGGTTCGTTATGTCTCGACTGATCTAGTCTAGGACCTGGACCCATTGCAGTTTGCCTATATAGGTCAATGGCAGATGCAATCTCAATGGCTCTCTACACAGCTTTAGACCATCTGGACAACACAAACACCTATGTCAGGATGCTGTTCATCAACTATAGCTCAGTATTTAACATCATTCCCACAATCCTGATTGAGAAGTTGCAGAACCTGGGCCTCTGTACCTTCCTCTGCAATTGGATCCTCAACTTCCAAACGAGAAGACAAAAATCTGTGTGGATTGGTGATAACATATCCTCCTCGCTGACAATCAACACTGATGCACCTCAGAGGTGTGTGCTTAGCCCACTGCTCTACTTTCTACATACACATGACTGTGTGGCTGCGCGTAGCTCAAATATCATCTATAAATTTGTTGATGATACAACCATTGTTGGTAGAATCTCAGGTGGCAATGAGAGGGTGTGCTGGAGTGAAATATGCCAACTAGTACAATGGTGCCGCAGCAACAAACTGGCACTCAATGTCAGTAAGACGAAAGAGCTGATTGTGGACTTCAGGAAGGGTAAAACAAAGGAACACGTACCAATCCTCATAGAGGGATCAGAAGTGGAGAGAGTGAGCAGCTTCAAATTCCTGGGTATCAAGATCTCTGATGATCTAACCTGGTCCCAACATATTGATGTAGTTATAAAGAAGGCAAGACAGCAGCCATACTTTATTAGGAGTTTGAATAGATTTGGCATGTCAACAAATAGTCTCAAAAACTGTGGAGAGCATTCTGACAGGCTGCATCACTGTCTGGTATGGACAGGCTACTGCACAAGACCAAAAGTAGCTGCAGAATGTTATAAATCTAGTCAGCTCCATCTTGGATACTAGCCTACAAAGTATCCAGGACATCTTTAGGAGTGGTATCTCAGAAAGGCAGCGTCCATTATTAAAGACCTCCAGCACCCAGGGCATGCCCTTTTCTCACTGTTACCATCAGGTAGGAGGTACAGAAGCCTGAAGGCACCCACTCAGCAATTCAGGAACAGCTTCTTCTCCTCTGCCATCTGGTTCCTAAATGGACATTGAATCTTTGGACACCACCCCACTTTTTTTAAATATACAGTATTTCTGTTTTTGCACTTTTTAAAAATCTATTCAATATGTATAATTGACTTACTTGTTTATTATTATTATTATTTTATTTATTGTTTTTTTTCTCTGCTAGATTATGTATTACATTGAACTGCTGCTGCTGAGCTAGCACATCTCATGTCACATGCCGGTGATAATAAACCTGATTCTGACTCTGGAAGCCTGTCCTGGAGTTGGGGGACTGTCGATGGGTATGGATCAGTAGGAAGGAGGGTGGAAAGGGGCTTGTTTAGCTGATGTGCTGTTGCCTGTTGTGTTCTGCAACAAGTGAGGAGCCTGCTTTGAGATGGTGATAAAACAATCTAACAAAGATGTCCCTCTACTGACTTGACAAACTCACCTGAAGCTTCCTTGACAGACACTGTCTGTCGCTGTAGTGATGTCCGGAGCTGACCCTCTACACATTTGTCAGCATTGATTTTAAAATAGTTTTGTTCAAGATCGTTTATTGTCATTCTTCAGTCATGAGTGTAAAGGAAAACAAAATAATTGTTACTCCGGATCAGATGCAACAGAAAAAATTCACAATAAGCATAAAAAACACAATTAAAAAAGCAAAAAAAACACAACAGATAAAAATATGAAATCAATCCTATAAATGTACAAGTAGTTGTTTGAGTGTGGTCGTATATGCATAAAATTAGCTTATATACACAGACTGATTGTATGTACACAAGTGACACTAGGTGCAGGAGTGTCTGCACATAAGGTGTATCTAACAGAAAATGATAAAGTGACAAAGGAACTCTTGGCATGAGGTACTCTTCTAGGTCACAGTAGGACACATGAAAACACAATAAGATAATAACTGTCGGTGCAGGTATAGTAATAGGCATCCATTAGACTCGTGAGACTATAGTTTTGCACCTTGGAAGGTTTCCAGGGCGCAGGCCTTGTCAAGGTTGTATGGAAGACAGGCAGTTGCCCATGCTGCAAGTCTCCCCTCTCCACGCCACCGATGTTGTCCAGGGGAAGGACACTGGGGCTGATACAGCTTGGTACCAGTGTCATGGCAGAGCAATGCGTGGTTAAGTGCCTTGCTGAAGGACACAACATGCTGCCCCTGACGAGGCTCGAACTAGCGACCTTCAGATCACTAGACCGATGCCTTAACCACTTGGCCACGGGTAAGGTATGAGGGTGGAGTAAAAGCATGAATGGTGCAAACTGACCACGGAGAGAAGTGGCTGATCCAGACATCATGGTTGTGGGGGGGGGGGTAGGTTAATAGGTGGAGGATTTGATCAGCCTGAGAGCATGACAGAAGTAACTTTTTTTGAGTCTGGTGGTCTTGGTGTGGATGCTGTGTAGCTCCGCTCCTGATGGAAGTGGTACAAACAATCCATAAGCAGGGTGGGTGAGATCCTTCATGATATCGCTGGCCCATTTCTGAGGATCACTTTGTTTCCTTTTTATCAGCTTGGGTTAGGATCCCAATTCCCTCGTGGCTGGGAAGGAGATAAAGACAGCAGCCGGTATTCCCATTCCTGATGGCGATCTAGTGACCCCTGCTGGAAGTTGTGATGTGTAGCCAGTGGGTGAGCAGTGAGCTTGGTTTGAAGTGTGATCTAGCTCTTGGTCAATTACCTCACTGTTTCACCCAACATCTCAGGATGTAATTATTTTTTAGCATAATGCAGTAAGGAGGCACTAGAGACACTCAGATTAATTTGTGATGAAGTCAAATTGGCAGTGAAATGAAGACTTCTTGCCAATTTCTATTTTCGAGTGAGGTTCCTGGGCATCACTGTTCTACAGGACCACATTGGGAGAACCACATCTCCTTCATTAATTAAAAAAGAAGGCTTGGCAGAGGATCTACTTCTTGCATCAGTTGGTAAAATTCCTTCTTTTCCAGAATATACCAAACAGCTACACTGCCACCATAGAGAGCATCCTTACATCAGACATCACTCTTTGGTTTGGTGGAGCAACTTCACACAAGATACAAAACTACAGCCAGCTGTCAGGACAGCAGGAACGGTCATTGGCTGCAGTGTACCGCCACTCCAGGATTGTGTGCATCCAGGATGGCAGGAACGGTCATTGGCTGCAGTCTACCGCCACTCCAGGATTGTGTGTGTCCAGGATAGCAGGAACGGTCATTGGCTGCAGTCTACCATCACTCCAGGATTGTGTGTGTCCAGGACAAAGAAACAGGCAGGAAAATCATTGTGGGTACCACCCAGCTAGAAAACTACCTTTTCCCAAAGCTCCCTCCTGCAAGTTCAAGTTCGAGTTCAATTATCATTCAACCATACATAAATACCCATGAATACAGCAAAATGAAACAGCATAACTCCGGGGCCAAGGTATGAAAATAGTACCAACAGTCACACACAGCACAAGTCACTTATAGCACATAAAATATCAGTAAAATGCAGTTACACACAAGAAAAATTTTATAGTTCAAGACCATGATTCCATGAATGTCACAACTGTCTGCAAATGAACACAATATGGTTTGTCTTTTACTGAGCAAACACTGGTAGACAACAACAACCTCAGCCTGAACGCCGTGGCACCCGGGCCACAGCGCTCCACAAGAGTGCACCAACTCCAACGCCTCTCTCCTGGACAGATGTAAACAGGCGACACTGCGGCTTGAGATGCTCTCCTTGCATACAGCCAAGGTAACGCAGCTGCACTACCAGCCGCCCCTTCTATCCCCCAATAAATCAGTGTATCATACTTGCAGCATTCCGCATTAACAATGTCCAACAGAGTCTTGGGAATGCCTCGCAATAAGATGATCACTTCCTGTTAGAATGCAGATGCCTTCATGAACCAACTCCTCCAACAGCCCTCTGAAGCAGACAGCAGCACAATCCGAACCATCCAGCTCCTTCAGTTTCTCTGCCCCAAGCAACTCGATGATGGGGCATACCCGCAGGACATTAAATTTCTAATGTCCAGCAGCATCTCAAGATCATAGA
The DNA here is from genome assembly GCF_963921235.1 of Mobula hypostoma. Lineage (NCBI taxonomy): Eukaryota > Metazoa > Chordata > Chondrichthyes > Myliobatiformes > Myliobatidae > Mobula > Mobula hypostoma. The sequence goes on along the minus strand of NC_086105.1, from coordinate 79,395,497 downwards.
AAATAAGCGTAAAAAAGACAATCGCACTTTGGTTGGCCCCGTAGAAGCCAGTGTGACTGAGCAACCACAATCTTACTGGAGGCACTAAAGGATTTGTAAAACAAAAACTTCATGCTGTCTTAAAGTCTCTTCCCCCAGTCAGTTAATGAGATCAACCATTCTAGGTACCCTGCCAACCACCCCCCCCACCACAGACTCTACCTATTAGCCCCATTACTATACTGCCAGTGACAGTGATGTTCCGCAGGAAACTGTGTTGGGACGCCATCTTATTACTTCTGTCAGAGGGGAGGTACAGGAGCCCAAAGACATGCAGAACCATTCTTGATAGTCCCTCCAAACCCTCTTTCAATTAACTTAGTCACTGCAATGCACAGTAACTTTTTAAGCCACATTTTATAATGCTGATTACATTGTAAATATGTGCTGGTATTTATGTATTTTATCTCATATCTGGGCTTTATCATTCTTTATAATTGTTGACTGTTGCCCTAACCAACACACCGTCACAAATTCCTAATACACATAAATGTATATGGCAGATAGAGTTGATCCTGGATTCCTGATCCTTGAATAAAAACACGTAATACGTAGTCCTTGTTTGTAATGAACAAGTCATGCCTGGAAACCATTTTTGTATTTGTTTTAAACTGACAATATATCTTGTCTTCAGGAAAACGGACCAGGCAATTCTGATGGGCATGGCTGACCCTTCTCCAAGATCATTCATGGAAACATAGAAAACCCACAGCACAATACAGGCCTTTCGGCCCACAAAGCTGTGCTGAACATGCCCCTACCTTAGAAATTACCTAGGGTTACCCATAGCCCTCTATTTTTCTGAGATCCTTGTACCCATTCAGGAGTCTCATAAAGACCCGATCATATCCGCCTTCAACACCGTCACCGGCAGCTCATTCCATGCACTCATCACTCTCTGTGTAAAAAACTTACCCCTGACATCTCCTCTGTACCTACTTCCTACTTAAAACTGTGCCCTCTCGTGCTAGCCATTCCAGCCCTGGGAAAAAGCCTCTGACTATCCACATGATCAATGCCTCTCATCATCTTATACACCTCTATCTGGTAACCTCTCATCCTTCATCGCTCAAGAAAAAAAGGCCGAGTTCACTCAACCTATTCTCAAAAGCCATGCTCCCCAATCCAGACAACATCCTTGTAAATCTCCTCTGCACTCTTTCTATGATTTCCACATCCTTCCTGTAGTGAGGTGACCAGAACTGAGCACAGTACTCCAAGTGGGGTACGACCAGGGTGCTATATAGCTGCAACATTAACTCTCAGCTCCTGAACTCAATCCCATGATTGATGAAGGCCAATACACCATATGCCTTCTTAACCACAGAGTCAACCTGCGCAGCAGCTTAGAGTGTCCTATGGACTCAGACCCCAAGATCCCTCTGATCCTTCACACTGCCAAGAGTCTTACCATTAATACTATATTCTGCCATCATATTTGACCTACCAAAATGAACCACTTCACACTTATCTGGGTTGAACTCCATCTGCTGCTTCTCAGCCCAGTTTTGCATCCTATCAATGTCCTGCTGTAACCTCTGACAGCCCTCCACACTATCCACAACACCCCCGACCGCTGGGTCATCAGCAAATTTACTAACGCATCCCTCCACTTCTTCATCCAGGTCATTTAACAAATCACAAAGAGTAAGGGTCCCAGAACAGATCCCTGAAGTACACTACTGGTCACCGACCTCCGTGCCAAATATGACCCGTCTACAACCACTCTTTGCTTTCTGTGGGCAAGCCAGTTCTGGATCCACAAAGCAATGTCCCCTTGGATCCCATGCCTCCTTACTTTCTCAATTAGCCTTGTATGGGGAACCTTATCAAATGCCTTGCTGAAATCCACGTACACTACATCAACTGCTCTACCTTCATCAATGTGTTTAGTCACGTCCATAACTCTGACATCAACATATGCCGCAGAAGGTTGACCAGCTCTGTGTAACCCAGAACCTTCATTTTCAACTTTTAATAAAGCAAGAAGCAAATCTCACAGCAGTTAGCTGAGACATTAGTGAATGGCTACCAGCATGTCCCTGCCAGAATCTTCAGTGCTGCACATATACTCAGTCAATTCATTAGGTATAATAGGTACCTATTAGAGTGGACAGTGTGTGTATTTCTGTATGCTCCTGTTCCTCTGCTGCAGTAGCCCATCCACTTCATGTGTTCAGAGATGCTCTTCTGCCCACTACTTGTGTAACATGTAATTATTTGTGTTACTACCAGCTTCCTGTCAACTTGAAAGCGGATGAACTTAGGGCATGTGTCAGTACTTGGAGCTATGATGTTGTGGCCATTACAGAGACTTGGATGGCTCAGGGGCAGGAATGGCTAGTTTAGATGTTTCAGAAAGGACAGGGAGGGAGGCAAAAGAGGTGGGGGTGTGGCACTGTTGATCAGAGATAGTGTCACGGCTGCAGAAAAAGAGGAAGTCATCGAGGGTTTGTCTCTGTGAGTGGAAGTTAGGAACAGCAAGGGGTCAATAACTCTACTGGGTGTTTCTTATAGACCACCTAATAGTAACAGGGACATCGAGGAGCAGATAGGGAGACAGATAATGGAAAGGTGTAATAATAACAGGGTTGTTGTGGTAGGAGATTTTAATTTCCCAAATATCGATTGGCATCTCCCTAGAGAGAAGGTTTTAGATGGGGTGGAGTTTGTTAGGTGTGTCCAGGAAGGTTTCCTGACACAATATATTGATAAGCCTACAAGAGGAGAGGCTGTACTTGTTCTGGTATTGGGAAATGTGTCACATGCTGGGCGTTGGGAGCAGACCCAAATGCAAGACACAGACACTGAAGTACTAGGAACAGGACTTGACTAGAGAGCTGGTTTAAGGATGTGACTGGATGAAGACTAGGAGCTGGGACAAGAACACAAACTTGGGCTAGGGCATTGGCTAGGCATGCAGGACCAGGATCAGGAACTGGGAACTGAGAGCCTGGGCTTGTACTCCAAGTCAGAGACTGGACAAGGACCCAGAACCTGGATCTTAACTCGGGATAGGACCCCAGAACTAAGCAAGTATACATGACGTGGCTCCAGGACTGGACATGGCTTGGGTTTCTTCGAGGCTTGGGTATGGACTCTGAGCCAGAGACTGGGCAAGGACCTAGAACCTGGGTCTTGACTCGGGCTCAGACTCCAGAACTAGACAAAGACATGACATGGTTACAGGTCTGGACATGGAACTCCTGCACAGGATGAGGACGCAAAGCCGTGGCTTGGACAGGACGAGGTTCTTGGACGTGGCTTGGACAGGACGAGGTTCTTGGAAGTGGCTTGGACTGGACGAGGTTCTTGGAAGTGGCTTGGACTGGACGAGGTTCTTGGATGTGGCTTGGACTGGACGAGGTTCTTGGACGTGGCTTGGACTGGACGAGGTTCTTGGACGTGGCTTGGACTGGACGACAGAGCCCCGGCACAGGAAGAAGGAGCCCCAGCACTGGGCTGGGTGAGGTACTCCTGGGCTGGGCAAGGCACATGGACAGGACAAGAACACAAAGCCTTGACTGGGTCAAGGGAGACAAGAACACAAAGCCTCGGTCTTGGGAGGACAGGAACACAGAGCCTCGGTCTTGGGAGGACAGGAACACAGATATGGAACACAGAACCAGGACCCCTCCTTGGGAATAGGACTTGGGGCCAGGGCTCAACACAGAGTCAGGACCCCTCCTTGGGAGCAGGACATAGGGCCAGGACTCATACACAAAACAAAGAGAGACAGTTCCCAACACAAGGAAGCAGCAAACAGCCAGACCTACCTAGCGAAGGCATGGACACAGACACAGTTCCCAACACTAGGTAGCGGCAAACAGCCAGACCTATCTAACAAAGGCGTGGACACAGAGAAACAGTTCCAAACAACAACAGACAGTTTCTTATCCTGACACAGCAAGGCTCCAGTCTTGCTCCAATGGTTGAACTTGACAATGGTGCAGGCAAAGGATGCAGGCACGGATTACAGGTGAGGCAAGGGTTTAGGAGGAAGGGGCAGAGAAAGAATTCAGACAGGGGGTTTGGACAGGAACAATCCAGCAACTGAAGCTGAACCAAGAAGCTATTTAAGTAGCCAGCCCAAAATGTGAATCAGCTGCCTCAATTAGAGCACCCAACAGAAAAAAAAGGGAAAATCAGAAAACCTGGAATAAGGAGCAATGGACCGGACTGTGAGCCGGAATCTGGACTTTATGGACCGGACCATGACAAAATGAACCTCATTAGGTGTCAGGTCTCTCAGTGGGAGAGCATTTTGGAGATAGTAATCACAATTCTATCTCCTTTATCATTGCATTGGAGAGGGATAGGAACGGACAAGTTAGGAAAGCGTTTAGTTGGAGTAAGGGAAAATATGAAGCTATCAGGCAAGAACTTGGAAGCATAAATTGGGAACAGATGTTCTCAGGGAAATGTATGGGAACATACTACAGGAATTCTGCAGATGCTGGAAATTCAAGCAACATACATCAAAGTTGCTGGTGAACACAGCAGGCCAAGCAGCATCTATAGGAAGAGGCGCAGTCGACGTTTCAGACCGAGACCCATAGGCCCGAGAACGTAGTCCGGCCCATTGATTCAAAGCAGTCCTGTAGACGCTCCTGTGCTTCCCTTGTCCAAATCGTCTTGGTTCTCACTGCTGGTGCTGCAGTCTTCAGTCTCTGCCTATACTCAGGGAGTAGAAGTACAACCAGGTGATCAGACTTCCCAAAGTGTGGATGTGGAATAGCACAGCAGGCACTTTTGAATTTAGTGTAACAGTGGTCCAGTGTGTTATTTCCTCAGGTACTACAGGTGATTTGTTGATTATAATTAGTTACTGACTTTATCAAGCTGGCCTGGTTAAAAGAAAACAAAATGATGAAGAAGAAATCCGGATGTGCTGTTTCATGCCTGTTGATTACATCATTCAGTTCGTCTAGACCCTGTTTGAGATTAGCCTGAGGTGAAATGTACCACTACCAAAATGATCGTTGAAATCTCCCGCTACAGGTAAAACGATTGGGACTTAATTGCAAGGTATTCCAGATCTGGTAAGCAATACTGGGATGTCACCAACATATTAGTATACCAAGAGGAGTTGATCATGAGACATAAGCCTCCACCTCTTCTTCTCAGAGACTCTATTGACCTATCCTGATGATGAATTGGTAACCCATTTATTTGAAATGCTGTGTCCAGAAGGGGTTAACCAGGATTTCATAAAACAACCGACACAAACACACACACACACACACACACACACACACACACACACACACACACAGTCCTACCTAATATCTTTCTGATACAGCAGCCTAGTTCTGAGATGATCAGTTTTATTTACCAGAGGCTGTACATTTGCCAGCAAGATAGTTGGCATTGGCAGTTGAAACTTTGTTTTTCAAACACAGCATCAGACCAACACGTCGACCCCTCTTTTGCCGGCAGCTTCTTAAAGAGGCAGTGTGCCAGCCACAGTCCAGGCTATTTCCATCGGTTTAAAAAAGCGATAGATCATTCAATCACATTAGAACTCATCATTGACTGTACACATCATAGATGCAGTTATGGTTCTCAGCCATAGCAGGCCAAAATTAGAATATTTGATGTTCAGTGAGAGTTGTCGTCTGTGATCATAGCTTGACATGTTGAAATAATACTATAACACTAAAGAGGTGACTGGAAAATCACTTAAATTTGAACACACTACAATCTGCAGATGCTGGAACTCCAGAACAACAGAGACGAAATGCTGGAGGAACTCAGCAGGTCTGGCAGCATCCACAGAGAGTAATGAACAGTTGATGTTTTGAGCCGAGACCCTTCGTTAGAAGTAGAAAGGAAGGGGAAAGAAGCTAGAATAACAAAGTGGAGGGAAGGGAAGGACCACATGTTACTAGATGATAGGTGAGGCAAATTGAGGGGGAAGATGGTGGGGTGGGTGGGGGGGGGAATGAAGTGAAAAGTTGGGAGGTGATAGGTGAAGGAGGTAAACAGCTGATGAAGATGGAACCGGATAGGAGTGGAGAGTGGAGTGATTATGAAGTGATGAAGTGAGTGACTACACTTCAGAAGGACTCCTTCAGTATAAGACTCTTTGAGATATTTTAGTAAAGGACATGAAAGTTACACAGAAATACGATATTTAATTGGCTCTAATTCAGTAACATGTGGTGCTAACACTCAATGGAGGTGGCATCCAGGAAAAATCACAGCATGGTCGACATTTTCCTCCCATTAGGGCGGATTTTACTTTGACTGCGCTATTGAGGTGCAACGTGCACAGTCTCAATGTACCAAAACATCCAGAAGTTTTCAAGTATTTGATGAATGTATTAAAGGAAAACAAGCAACTTCATTCCTCCCTTGTTCAGATTGATGAAAGTCAGTTGGAGTAAATTACATTAAGGTGTCCAAAATACTATGTTTGTTGACTGACCAGTGACACTAGTATTTTTTTTCTGCAGAAGCATTGAGAAGTACTTGGCATAAGAGATTCTACAGATGCTGGAAATCCAGAGGAACACACACAGAATGAGTCCTAATGAAGGGGTATTTATTTAAACTTGCTTTTAATTAATATTATTTTGGTGCTGATTTTCATGTTTGCGCTTCATCCGTTGTAAAGAACTTTGAAATACATCATCGAAATGAAAAATACTCTATAAATAAATTATTATTATTGAACTCTCACTGATTTAGAGCATTATAACCTTCTTGTGCATCTTTTCCATTCAATAGCTGTACAACTCATAGAAGGCTGTTTGTTTGCTGAATTCACAAGTATACCCAACTTCTTCCTGTCCTTGGTATTGCTCAAGACCAATTTTTTGGTATGTTTCTCACCAGGATTGCATCATTTTATGGAACAGTACTGCAAGCCTTTGGAATTTCCTGGAAATCCAGAAATGAATGCTGACTGCTTTTGTAAATGGGATAAAAATTCCTTCTCTTAAAGTCACATTAAAGGCAAAGCCCTACAGCCTCCAAAATAGCAGCAGGGACTATGATACGTCCACTGTACTTGTACTGCAGCTGGCAAACCAGTGGTCCTTTGTCATCTGGATATATTGATTACAGCAGCCAAACAATTCAAAGTTCAAAGTTCAAATTCAATTTATTAGTAAGGTGCATACAGTACCATGAGGTTCATTTTCTTGAAGGGTATTCACAGTGGATACAAAGAAATACAAGATAATCTATAAAACTACACACAAAACAGAGACAAACAACCAATACGCAAAAGACAAACACTGCAAATACAAAAAAACACATAACAACAATAAAACAAATAAATAACAAATAAGTTTAAAACATGAAAGTGCAGAGTCCTTGAAAGTGATTCCACAGGTCGTGGAATCAGTTCAGCGTGGAGGTGAGTGAAGTTATCCACTGTGGTTCAGAAATTTGATGGTTGAAGAGTAGTAACTGCAGTTAATAACTAACTGCTCACATCAGTAGACAGTGCAATGAGGTAACAGTTTTGTGAATGGTTGGCAATAGTTAGTTCTTAAATAGAAGCTCCATTGTGCTAAAGCAGTTGTTGACCAATTCTTCTCGATGGAGACACACGGACTGCAGGTGCTGGAATCTGGAGCACCAGAAATACTGGAGGTATTGAGTTGCTCGAATATCATCTATTGGAGGAATAGACATGATAAGACCATAAGATATAGGAGCAGAATTAGGCCATTCAGTCCATCGAGTCTGCTCTGCATTACATCATGGCTGATCATAGATCCCACTCAACCTCACACACCTGCCTTCTCGCCATATCCTTTAATGCCCTGACCAATCTGAAAATGATCAACTTCGGCCTTAAATATATCCACAGGCTTGGTCCCCACCACAGTCTGTGGCAGAGCATTCTGGCTAAAAATTCCTCCTTACCTCTGTTCTAAAGGGTCGCCCCTCAGTTTTGAGTCTGTGCCCTCTAGTTCTGAGTACCTCCACCATAGGAAACATCCTCTCCACATACACGCTATCCAGTCCTTTCAACATTCGGTAGGTTTCAATGAGATCCCCATGCATTCTTCCAAATTCCAGTGAGTACAGGCCCAAAGCTGCCAAACGCTCCTCAAATGCTAACCCCTTCATTCCGGGAATCATCCTCGTGAACCCCCTCTGGACTCTCTCCAATGTCAACATATCCTTTCTGAGATATAGGACCCAAAACTGTTGACAATAGTCTAAATGTGGCCTGACTAGTGTCTTATAAAGGCTCAGCATTATCTCCTTGCTTTTATATTCTATTCCCCTTGAAATAAATGCCAACATTGCATTTCCCTTCTGTACCATAGACTTAACCTGTAAATTAACCTTCTAGGAGTTTTACACGAGGACCCTTGCAATTTCATAACCCTGCCCACAAAGATGCAACATTCCCTGCCCCTATGTCACCTCTTTCTAAACATGTAATTCCATCTCTTACCAACAGAACCACACTACTGCCAATGCCTTCCTGTCTGTCCTTTTGATACAAAGTATATCCTTTGATTTATGCTTCCAACTATGGCCTTCTTTCAGCCACGTCTCAGTGATGCCCACAATGTTATACTAACCAATCTCTAATCGCATCACAAGTTTGTCCGCATTATTGTGAATGCTACATGTTTTTAAATACAGCACCTTCAGCCCGGCTTTCTTCACCTTTTTGAATTTTGCCTCTGTGGTACAATTTAACACTTGGTTTTGTCTGCATTTGTACTCAATCATTGGCTTGTTCTTCCTTACATTCATGCTACACCCATCATCTTCTTGTAAACCTGCTGGCTCATCCTCAGCTCTGTCATCCTAGTTCCCATCCTCCCTGCCGTATTAGTTTAAACTACTCCCAACAGCTCTAGTAATTCTGCCTGCAAGAATATTGATCCCCTTCAGATTCAAGTGCAACCCATCCCTTTTGGACACCTGTCCCAGAAGAGGGCCCAATGATTCAGAAACCTGAATCCGTGCCCCCTCTTCAATTCTTCAGCCACTAATTCATCTGCCACTTCATTATATTCCTATCCTCACTGTTGCATGGCACAAGCAACAATCCCGAGATTACTACCCTTGAGGTCCTGCTTCTCAATTTCCTTCGTAACTCCCTCTATTCTTTTTTCAGGACCTCCTTCCATTTTCTTCCTATGTCATTGGTACCAATATGTACCACGACTTCTGGCTGCTCACCCTCCCTTTTTAGGATATTGTGGATATGTCCAGAAGCATCTCGGACCCTGGCAACTGGGAGGAAAACTACCATCCATGTTTACTTTTTGCGTCCACAGGGGTCCCCTATTACTACAGCCACCGTCTTCAGTTCCCTACCCTTCCAAGCCACAGAGCCAGACTCAGTGCCAGAGGCACGGATGCTGTTGCTTCCCCCAGGTAGGTGATGCAGGGCTTTGACCCAAAAATTCAACAATATCTTCATTCCCACAAATGTTACACAAACTGTTGAATTCCTCCAGCAGATTGTTTGTTACAATTGTTCTGGATGTCAGTCTGACCTGTGAAATGCTGAAGTTAGCACAATATAGGAGGAAATTCGTTCCCAGAAGACACACACAGCAGCCAAGAGGACCTAAAGATGCTTGCTCGGAATGCAGAAAGAGCAAATAATCAGGGTGTCCTGGTTCAAAGGTTTGGATTCAACATTGCCATTGCTTCAGCAATATCACTTTGTTGGTCAAGGATAATGAATTTGACTTGAAACTGCATTTGTTGGGATTATTGAGGAGTTATGGAGTTATGTGAATATGACAGACATAAATTCAAATGAGAACCAGTCTTAATTTAAACAGCAAGCAAAAAGCAAACAGCAAGAAGTTAAAGTGACACCTTTGCAAATAAGCAGTAGTCAGTGGAGCATAGGGTGGCCCAAACAGGGGGCTGGCTGGTAGGAAACATAGTTTACAAAGTGAATTGACCATGAGATGTTCTCGTGCTTCAGTCAAACATTATATGTTAGTTGGTCTGTGTCAAACCAGGTAATGAGAGCCAAGTTCAAGGAAGCTTGCAGACCAGACTAATATCATGTAGCACATCAAATAGCAGATCTATCTGCAGTTGGGAGATGAGTGTACTCAGGGAGACAGCTCTCACAATAATAATCTTGGGCATCTGGTTCTCTGTGTTAGACCATCTGTGTGAATTAGTTTGTCCCAGAAAAGTGCTTGAAGCTTCAGAAGTATCTTAGCAATTACAATGTGCTTCTACTGTAAATATGTACCTCAAAGGAGATACAAAATATGGAAGTATATGATGTCATTGTAACTATGGAAATTGTTTTGAATCATTTACTGTACATTTGACCTTAAGGGTGTAAGAATGTGATTTATTTTGAATTTGGGAGACTCTACCGTGTGAGTCTCCAAGAGAGTGACTGTTTGTGGTGATGAATAATGACTTTCATATTCACAATTTCTCCAGTTTCTCGACTGTTCTAAATAGAGTCACTACAGCATATCCCACAAGCTGCACCATTAACCCCAACTATTGCTCAATGCATTGTATCTCCAATAACTTCAGTGAATCAGAGCTCATAGTTGATGTGTTCTAATCATTAATCTCAGACTGCAGAAGCTGATAACAGTCACATCATCCAAATGCATGTGCTCCCCAACGTTGTATAGTACACACTTACAAAGAGCACTGCCAGCATCCATCATCAAGGATCTCCAACATCCAGAATATGCTCTCTTCTCACTGCTGCCATTGGCAATGAGTTACAGGAGCCTTGGGTGCCTCAGCACTAGGTTCAGGAACAGTTATTATTCTACAACCATCAAAATACTGACTCACCTCGACTCTGAACTGATTCTACAACCTGCAGAATCACTTTCAAGGACTCAACAAATTCATGTTCTCAATGCATTTATATATTTATTTATTTGTTTCCTTCCTTACTTATCTAAGTATCTATCCATCCATCTATCTATTTAATTTGTGAAATTTAAGACCATAAGATATAGGAGCAGAAGTAGGCCATTTGGCCCATCAAGTCTGTCTGCCATTTCATCATGGCTGATCCAATTTTCCTCTCAACCCCAATCTCCTGCCTTCTTCCTGAATCCCTTCATGCCCTGACCAATCAAGAATCTATCAACCTCTGCCTTAAATATGCATAAAGTCTTGGCCTCCACAGCTGCCTATGGCAAAGAATTTCATAGATTCACTACACTCTGATGAAAGAAGTTCCTCCTTATCTCCGTTCTAAAAGGACACCCCTCTATTTTGAGGCAGTGTTGTCTGTCTTAAACTTTCCTGTTATGGAAAACATCCAATCCACATTCACTCTTACAAGGCTTTTCACCATTCAATATGTTTCAAAGGGGTCACCCCTCATTCTTCTGAATTCTAGTGAATACAGGCCAAGGCACTCTTCACATAACAAGCCATTCAATCCTGGAATCATTTTCGTGAGCCTCGTTTGAACCTTCTCCAGTTTCAGCACATTCTTTCTAAAATAATGGACCCAAAACTGCTCACAGTACTCCAAGCGAGGCCTCACTAGTGCCTTATAATGTCTCAAAGGTATATCCTTCCTTTTATATTCTCGTCCATTTCAAATGAATGCTAACGTGGCACTTGCCTTCCTCACCAAAGACTTAACCTGCAAATTAACCTTTAGGGAATCCCATACAAGGACTCCCAACACCCTTTGCACCTCAGGTTTTTCATTTTCTCTGCATTTAGCAAATAGTAAATCCTTTCATTTCTTCCATCTAAGTGCATGACCATATACTTCCCAACATTATATTCCATCTGTCATTTCCTTACCCATTCTTCGAATCTGTCTAAGTCCTTCTGTAGCCTCTCTTCATCCTCAAAACTACCTTCCCCTTCACTTATTTTCATATTGTCTGCAATGCTATCAAATTCATCATCCAAATCCTTGACATATAACGTAAAAAGAATCAGTCCCAACATGGAACATTGTGAAACACCACAGGTCACCGGCAGCCAACCAGAAAAGCTCCCTACTAATCAGCCACTGCTTTATCCGTGCTTTATCTTTCCTGTAGTATCATGGTCTCATAGCTTGTTAAACAACCTCATGTGTAGCACCTTGTCAAAGGCCTTCTGAAAATCCAAGTACACAACCTCAACTGATTCTCCTTTGTCCTGATTGCTATTTCCTCAAAGAATTCCAACAGATTTGTCAGGCAAGGTTTTCTCTTGAGGAACCATGCTGACCATGGCCTATTTTATCATGTGCCTTCATCCTTAATAATGGACTTCAACATCTTCCCAAACACTGAGATCAGACTAATTTGTCTATAGTTTCTCTAGGAAGAGGTGCAGTCGACGTCTCGGGCCGAGACCCTTTGTCAGGACTAACTGAAGGAAGAGATAGTAAGAGATTTGAAAGGGGGAGGGGGAGGGGGAGATCCAAAATGATAGGAGAAGGCAGGAGGGGGAGGGATGGAGCCAAGAGCTGGACAGGTGATTGGCAAAAGGGATAGGAGAGGATCATGGGACAAGAGGCCCAGGGAGAAGGAAAAGGGGGATGGGGGGAAAAACCCAGAGGATGGGCAAGGGGTATTGTGAGAGGGACAGAGGGAGAAAAGAGAGAGAGAGAGAAAGAATGTGTGTATATAAATAAATAACGGATGGGGTACGAGAGGGAGGTGTCCGTATCCCAGACCCTTTCACACCTTCGGGACACTTTCTTCGCTGTCGGTATTGGTCCTACCCGTTATTTCATCCTCCGTCGGATCCATGCCTGCATTCGCCGTTTTTTTGATTTTGTCATGTTAGGCAAAGATCGCAAGATCTTACATCTGCAGACCCCAGAGCCTGCTGGCCCTTACGCTAGCAGGCATGAACTTCAGATAACCTCCCCCTCGTACCCCATCCGTTATTTATTTATTTACACACACTCTTTCTGTCTCTCTCCTTTTTATTCCTCTGTCCCTCTCATTATCCCACTTGCCCATCCTCTGGGTTTTCCCCCCCTCCCCCTTGTCTTTCTCCCTGGGCCTCTTGTTCCATGATCCTCTCATATCCCTTTTGCCAATCAGCTGTCCAGCTTTTGGCTCCATCCCTCCCCCTCCTGTCTTCTCCTATCATTTTGGATCTCCCCCTCCCCCTCTCACTTTCAAATCTCTTACTAGCTCTTCCTTCAGTTAGTCCTGACGAAGGGTCTCGGCCCGAGATGTCGACTGTACCTCTTCCTAGAGACACTGCCTGGCCTGCTGCGTTCACCAGCAACTTTGATGTGTGTTGCTTGAATTTTCAGCATCTGCAGAATTCCTCGTGTTATGGTCTATAGTTTCTTTTCTTCCGCCTCTCTCCCATCTTGAACAGTGGATTGACATTTGCAATTTTCCATTCTTCTGGAACCATCCAGAATCTAGTGATTCTTGGAAAAACATTATCAATACCTCTACAATCTCTTTAGCCACCTCTTTCAGAACCCTGGGGTGTCCATCATCTGGTCCAGATTCAGAAATAATTGAAGAGATTTGGCAAGATGCTGTAAGTGTTGAGCAACATAAACAAGATGCAGGAGGAGCACAGTAAGTCAGACTACATCTATGGAAGGGAATAAACAGTATCGGTGCTGATAGAGTTTGATTGTGGATGGGTCAGATGAGGGACTTTAGTGTGAAGTTGTACACAGAAAGGAAAGCTGACAGGGAACTATTATTTAAATACTGATCTGAAAAGGGGACCTAGTTACTCTCCAAACATCTGGTAATTTCTCCCTCCTCCCCCTTCTCTCTTTTCCATTCCTGTTCTGATTCCCCTCTTACCCCTTTCCTTCTCCTCACCTGCCATCTAGTCCCTCTGGTGCCCCTCCTGCTTCTATTTTCCCCATGGTTCACTCTCCTCTCCTATCAGATTCCTTCTTCTTCAGCTCTTTATGTTTTCCACCTATTACCTCCCAGCTTCTCACTTCTTTCTCCTCTCCCACCCACCTTCCCCCTCACCTGGTCTTACCTATCACTTCCCACTCCTTCACCTCCTCCCCACCTTTTTACTCTGGCTTCTTCCCCTTTCCTCTCCAGTCCTGATAAGGGACTTGGCTCAAAATATCTGTTTATTCCTCTCCAGTATTTTGTGTGAGTTAATCTAGATAGCCTTGCATATCAGTGACAGAAAGGAAACGTGCAGGTACAGCAAGCAGTCAATAGGGGAATGATAGTTTGGGGTTCATTATGCTGAATTTGAAACAAGAGGAGTGATGTTTTTCTACAATTATTGATGTTTTTCTACAATTATGCAGGTTGTGAGTGAGACCCTGGCTGTGCATTTTAAGAAAACAGAACAATAGACAACAGGAATAGCTCTTCAGTCCACAATGTCGTGCTAAACAAATCATGTCAGCAACACATAATCTCTTCTTCTTGCTCATAGTCCATATCCATCTCCACTCTGCATATTCACCTGTCTAGCTAAGAGCTCGTAACACTTCTAATATACCTGCCTTCATCACCACTCCCAATAGTTCATTGCAGACACCCAGCATTCTCAATGCAAAAAAAATGCACTGTACGTATCTCGGTTTAACTCTCCTCCCACCTTAAATGCATGGCCTTTAGTATTAGACATTTTGTTCCTGGGAAAGATATCAGCCGTCAGACAGCCAGAGACTTTTTCCCAGTATAAGGGGAATAAGCTTCAGGTGCTTGGAGGAAAGAGTGTGCTGGGTGTGTGTAACACACTGCCTGGAGTGCTGGTAGAGTCAGATACGTTAGAGTCATTTCAGAGACTCCAAGATAGGCACATGGATGAAAGAATTTTGATACAAGTTGAAAGGTCACCACAGCATTGTGGGTCGAAGGGCCAGTACTGTGTCGTATTGTTCAATACTTCTCATAATTTTATAAACCATTATGATCTCTCTCCTCAGCCTCTTCATTCATTGTCAACAACAGGATACACTTGCCAGAAGGAGTGGTAACAAAATTTCGCTGGCCTTATTTAATTCAATGGGGTTCTCACTAAAAAAAACAGACAAAAATCTGGTAGAATTAGACCAACTAGATGTGGGAAGATGTTTTTTCTCCCTGGCAAGAGGAGGCTGAACCAATAGCCTGTGGCAAGAGTTTTAGGACTGAGAAGAGGAGAAATATCATTACTGTGAAACCTGTGGGATTCTGTTTCACAGAATTTAAGTGGAATCTAAGCTGCTGAATATATTTAAGGAGGCAAATGGATTTCCAAATACAAAGTAATTTGAGGAGGGAGTGAGACTATGGCATTGAGATTGATGATCTGTCATAATTCCACTCAGTTGTAAAACAGTGGCCTATACCTGCTGCTATTTTTCTGTTTTTATCTTGTGATGACAAGGGAAAGAAACTTAGCTCAACTGCTGATCAATATGTTGAAAAGTGGGACCCAGTGTCTCTCAATTAAATTCTTTTGTTTTATCCCCAATGTCCTTGCATTCACATTGTAGGGAAAAAAAACCTTTGGTGCTATTCCCATTCCAACATTTCAGTGCTCCACCTGTCACAAAAGGTGTGTTTTCCCAGTGGCCACCCATTTTAACTTTACTTCCTATTCACATTCTGGTATGCATGTCCATGGCCTCCCTTACTGCCATGATGAGCTTGAAGGGGCAACACCTCATTCTGTCTGAGTAGCCTCCACCCTTATGTAGCCCCCTGGCCAACCTCAGGGTCGCTCGGCTCGCTGTCGTCTAGGGAAACAGCCCTCGGCCCCGCCAAACTGGGTAATAGTTTGTGTGGATGCTGTGTGATGTACCCCACCCCACCCAAACAACAGACAATACACCAGATACGATTAAATGATTTACAGTTTATAGATATTACTGGAACTATATATTTAATAGAGAATAAAATATAAAAGGAAAATAAAAGGTACCACACTTATCAAAGTTCAATCTCTTCGTGCACAAGCAGTTGGAGCTCAGGACCCTTCTTCTTCGCCCTGCGACCCCTCGGACCACCTCGACCAGCCGCCTGGGACCAACAATGGTGGTCGACCAGACGCTCCACATGAGTCCGTCTCTGTCTCCTCTCCTCACCGAACATCCTGCTCGGGGTCCGACCCGTTAACGGACATCACAGCACCTGGTCCATCCTCGGTCTCTCTCTTCTGCCTTCTCCCCCAAAACCCCACACATACAGTATCTTCAAATACACCAAAAGTATAACAACTATCCCAATTGGTTGGTAACATATTCTTATCAGACTCCTAACCCAAAACAAGCTGCTAGCGCAAAAACTTTCTCAGCGTTTAACATAACAAAGAAGTATTCCCAAGTATAACATAACAAAGAAGCCATTTTAATTAGCCTACGCAGTAACATAAGACACAAAACCCCCTTACACTTATGACATGAACATCGATTTCTCTAACCTGCGGTAATTTCTCCCTAGACCCTTTTCCAGAGCGAGGGGTCACAGTTTGAGGATAAAGAGGAAGCCTTTTAGGACTGAGATTAGGAAAAACTTCTTCACACAGAGAGTGGTGAATCTGTGGAATTTTCTGCCACAGGAAACAGTTGAGGCCAGTTCATTGGCTATATTTAAGAGGGAGTTAGATATGGCCCTTGTGGCTACGGGGATCAGGGGGTATGGAGGGAAGGCTGGTGCAGGGTTCTGAGTTGGATGATCAGCCATGATCATACTGAATGGCGGTGCAGGCTCGAAGGGCCGAATGGCCTACTCCTGCACTTATTTTCTATGTTTCTATGTTTCTCTCCTTTACCATTTCCCATTCGGGCTCACTTCTTATCCCTTCTCTTCTCTGCATCTGCCTATTACCTCTCTTTGGTGCCCCTCCACCTTTTCTTTCTCCCATGCTCCTCTGTCTTCTCCTATTAGATTTCTTCTTCTTCAGACCTTTATCTTTCTCACCTCACAGCTTTTCACTTCATCTCACTCTCCCCCAACCAGCTACACTCACTCCCACCTGGTCTTACCTGCCAGCTTGTACTCCTTACTCTCCCCCCATCTTCTTATTCTGGCTTCTTTCCCCTTCCTCTCCAGTCTCGATGTTGTTACAATAGGGCGTTTGGGAGCAGACCCTAGTGCAGGACGCAGGCACGGAAAGTGGGTTAGAATTCTTACTCCGACTTGAACATTGACTTGGACTCGAAGCCTGGACTTGAACTTGACTTGGACACCAAGCCTGGACTTGGACTTGGACACTGATGGACAAGACCAAACAACAACAGACAATTCGTATCTTGGCTCGGAGCAGCAGCAAACGACCTGCAACACTCAGCTGTACACAAGACGACAAAAACCAACAATGACAGTCCATTCGTATCTCAATGCCAGGTAGCACATGAAGCGACGAACAGCCGGCAAAACTCAGCTGAACAGCACACTCTCGACTCGACCCAGGAACTGTGGACGACAGGCTCTTGACTCGACCCAGGAACTGTGGATGACAGACTCTCGACTCGACCCAGGAACTGTGGATGACAGGCTCTCGACTTGACCCAGGAACTGTGGATGACAGACTCTCGACTCGACCCAGGAACTGCGGATGACAGGCTCTCGACTTGACTCATTCTTGGCGGCCCGAAACGAGCATAGCCGCACTGCTGAGGTGATGAACCAGCAGTGAGTAAGCCTAAGCCGGAGTTTTATGCTGCCGGTTCGAATGAGGATCAAGTGCCCTAATCAAGGAGCCCAGTGGAACACAGGGAAAAGGAAATTAACTGAAATGAGAAGTCAACGGACCGGACCGTGACAGACGTGGGGCCTTGGCTCAAAAATCAACCGTTTATTCCTTTCCATAGATACTACCTGACCTGCTAAGTTCCTCCAGCATTTTATGTGTGTTGCTCTGGATTTCTGGTGTCTGCAGAATCTCTTTATGGGCCTATTACCCAGTCTTGCCCAGATTCTCTGAGGTGTTCAAAAGCAACAGGTGCCATGGAAAAGGGCATCAGTTGCTGGAATAAGAGAGGCAAAGAAAATGCATTGTGATAAACTCCTTGAGGGGGTCAGATTCCATGGTCTCCTGAGTGGATAGGGCTGCAAAGACATTAGTCAGGGTGCCAGTATATCTCCGGCACCGAGCAATGCCCCTAGACTATTTCACGGAACGGGACAGTAGCATAGAGGTTAGTGTAATGTTACCACAGCGCCAGTGACCGTGACCCGGGTTCAATTTCTGCTACTTCTGTGAGAAATTTGTACATTCTCCCCGTGACCATGTGGGTTTCCTCTGGGTGTTCCGATTTCTTACAGGTGAGTAGATTAATTGGGTTTAATTGGGCAGTGCAGACTCATTGGTCTGGAGAGGTCTGTTGCCTTGATGTAACGCTAAAAAATGGGTTACAGTGACATCTATCTGAAATATCACACTGACAATGAATAATACCTTAAAAGTTAGAAACATTTTACAAATGCTTCTGTGCATCTTGAGAGTGTTCATAGATGTCGAATGAGTTCACTGTGTGTTCCTTTATAGATATATTTAGCAGTCGTGCAAAGTTTTGGAGTGGTTTGGCTGACTGCCCAGCTGAACTCAGTGCTGACCTGAAAATAGTATGCTGGGATTTCACACATTATTGTGTAGTAGAGGAGCCCCTCCCGCCTGCCTCCCTCGTTCATTCTGGAATGTAGATAAAATGAGCTGGCAACATTCTCTTCCTACACCTAGTTCCATTAGCAACCTGCCCTCAGCTACCTGGGAGTGGCAGTTCCCAGGAATGCATCTCAGCTTCTGCACAAGTTTAACCATTTCCTGACCACCATCCCCACCCCATCCCGAATATTCTTGCCCTTTCCTTTCCAGTCCTGATAAAGGCTCTCAGCCCAAAATGTCAACTGTTTATTTCCCTCTGAGATGCAGCCCACTCTGTTGAGTTCTTCCAGCACTTTCACATAGTATTTTCTGATTTGGGAGTATGGTATGTGCAAATCGGCTGCTGTAGTACTGTATAGCTATAAAAACAGGAATGCTGGAAACACTCAGCAAGCCAGGCAGCATCTGTGTAAAGAGAAGCAGGTCCAAGACTGTCAGAAGCACAGGATATAATATAGACTTATAGGTCATTGAGATCCTTCAGCATTTCATGAATGTTGCTCTGGATTTCCAACATCTTCAGATTGCCTTGTGTCTATTGCACAAAGGTATCGAACTTCCACCTCATTCTGACAGAGGTTGTGGGACCTGAAACAGTAGCTCCATTTCTTTTTGCATAGGTTCTGCCTGACCTGCTAAGTGTTTCAGGCATTTCATGTTTTTATTTCAGATTTCCAGAATCTGCGGCATTTTAAAAAATTACTTTATAATAGTGGCTTAACTGTCTGATATATTTTGTGACATTCTGAGGTCACATGAAGAGATAATGTATTCTCTGGTTCTTTAAATATGGAAACTTCTCAGAAGTTATTTTGGAACAGTCAGCAAGTTGTGGTCCAAACAATGATATGAACAAAAATGTAACCCTGCTAGGCTTCCTCTGCATTATCAAAGATGTTAGTTATGAAATGAACCCCAGACCAAGAACTTAAGACCATAAGACATAGGAGGAGAATTAGGTCATACTACCATCCTATCATGGCTGATTTATTATCCCTCTCAACCCCAATCTCCTGCATTCATCCATATCTTTGACACCCCGACTAATCAAGAACCTTTCAATCTCCATGTTAAACATACCCAATGACTTAGCTTCCACAGCTGTCTGTGGCTATGAATTCAACAAATTCATGAGAAATTGCTCCTGAACTCTGTTGTAAATGGACACCCTCGTATTCTGGGGCTATGCCCTCTGGTCCTAGACTTTCCCACTATAGGAAACATTCTTGACTTAGCATTCCCAAAACATTCCTTGAAGCCCAGTAAGTGTGTATGGCTTTTCATCCAGAGATAAGTATTTATCCCCAAATCAAAACAACTGTATTTACTTGTTGGTAACATAGAACATGGAGTACAAAGCACATTACAAGGTACATTACAGGTTCTTTGGTCTATGATGTTGTGTCAATTATTTAACCTACTCCAAGATCAATCTAATCCTTCCTTCCTACATAACCCTCCAGTTTCTAACGTCTGTGTGCCTATATGAGATTCACTTAAACGTCCCCAATGTATCTGCCTCTTCCACCATCCCTGGCAGAGTGTTCCATGCACCCCCGCTCTCTGAGTAAAGAACTTCCCTATATTTTCTTCCAATATCCTTAAAATTATGCTCCCTGGTATTAGCCACTTCCACCCTGGGAAAAAAGTCTCTGGCTATGCATTCAGTCTCTGCTTTTATGATCTTGTACTCTCTATTAAGTCACCTCTCATCTTCCTTCACTCCTAAGAGAAAAGTTCTAGCTCCCTCAACCTTTCCTCAGAAGACATGCACTCTATTTTAAGCAGGATTCTGGTAAATCTCTGCATGCTCTCTGAAGCTTCCACATCCTTCCTATAAAGAGGTGGCCAGAACTGAGCACACAAGGAAAGAAATGAAGGGTCAGGTTTATCATCTGTAGGTCACTTCTGTGTTCAGAACATCGCAGTCCAGAAACATGAGGCTCAATCTTTGATTCAGTATTGCGGTAGTGCTTCACAGTCAATGGAACAGCAAAGAAGGAAGAATAGGACCGATAACCATGCAGCCAGGGATAGCACCAAAATCCATGAAACTGCCATTACAGAGAGCATCCCCATATCAGCCTGGGCATTACTGTATTACTGTCTGGTTTGGTGCAGCACCCTCTGAAAATATACAAAAACCACAAAGAACTGTCAGACAACCACACAATATCATTGGCTACGGTCTGCTCATGTCCATGAGAAGGAAGCAGACACCACTCACCCTGCAAACTGCCTTTTCCAAAAGCTCCCTTCAGGAAAGTGTTATAGGGTTAATAAAACAAAAACTTCACACCATCTTAATAGTTTCTTCCCCCCAGTCAGTTAATCTGATCGACCACTGTAATTAGCCCTCCCCCATGTCCCTCTATCTATTAGTCCTTTCACTGCACTTTAAACCACTTTTTATAATGATGTTTTTTTCTTCGTTAATACATCCCAGTATTTATATATTTATGAACATTTTATATCATATCTCTCCTTCAACCTCTAACTTTATTAGTGTTTGTACAAAATCTTTATTTTTTATATCATTCTTTACTCTGTATAATTGTTGAATGGTGTTCTTGTTGCATGTCACACCCTGACCAACACACCACAGCAAATTCCAAATACATGTAAATGTATCTGGTGAATAAAGTTGATCCTTGATCCTTGATAAAGCTGATAGGAAGAGTGGTACTTTATTACTTGTGGAAACTTTCTGGGCAAAAGTTGGCTGCCTTCTCTTACAGTGCAACACTTAAAGGTACCTCAAATCTAAACAGAAAATGCTGGAAATATTCAGCAAGTAAGGTTGCATCTGTGGGAAGAAAAGCAGAGTTAATGTGTGACCCTTTATCAGAACTAGGAGGCTCCTTTATCAAGATTCAAAATTCAAGTTTACATGGAACCATATAGTGAACTGCATCATTTGCAGACCAACAATTCTGAGGGTGTGCTGTGGTCAGCTCGCAAGAGGCACTCTCCATTCCAGTGTCAACTCAGTATGCCCTGAACGCTCAGCAGAACAACACAGAACACAACAAAACAGAATGCAAGTGACAAATCAACAACAAAACAAGCCCTGATCCTCTCCCATGTTCACACACATACAGAGTCCTCCAAGCCCTGTTCCTCTCTCCTGTTCACACACATACAGAGTCCTCCAAGCCCAGGGAAGTTCATCTTCATCAGTCGTCAGTCTTCAGTGGACTCGGACACAGACCCTTGCTCAGACACATTGGGCTTCTTTTTCTATTAAATTAGTTACACACTCCAGTGAGGCTCCTGTATTATCTGCTTTAGTAAAATCCCAAACAAGAGGCTCTGCAGCTACTGGAAATCCAGAGTCATATACACAAAATTCTGGAAGAACTCAGCAGCTCATTGATAAGTTGGCACTGACAACATACGGCAATATTTTGCAGGTAGCTCAAAAAACCTTTTTTATTTATTCATTTATGGGATGTGGGCATCACCAGCTAAGCCAGCATTTATTGTCCATCCCTTGTTGCCCTTGGGAAGGTGGTGATGAGCTGTCTTATTGAACCACTGCAGTCCCTGAGGTGTAGGTACACACACAGTGCTGTTGGGGAGAAAATTCCATGATTCTGAATCAGCAACAATGAAGGAATGGAGGAGGAGGAGAAGATGGTGGCGCAACGCAGCTCGCAGCAGCCACTCCGGTGGTGATGTCTGTTATCTGTCAAGTAGGGTGCCGTGCACAATCCTGATTTGATGGAGACAGACGTGAGAGTACGGAGGAACATCTGGAGAAACTCCTGAAATGCCTTCTTCACTGCCGCTGCTACTGTGTGATCCAAAATCTCCAGAAGAGAAGGCCCTGAGTCCTTGGCTTTGCTTGTTGCTCAGCGGCCGGGGCGGGGTGAAAGCGCTCGGCAGAGATGGTGCTCGGCGCTCGGTGTCGGAGGGCTGGTCGGAGGCTTGAAGTTTTCGGACGGACTCAGAGTCGGCTATGGTCGGGTGTTTCTAATGCATCAACAGTTGTTGGCGCCTGGAGGTTTATGGCAGGGATAGTTTCTTCTTTTTGCCGCCTGCTATTGGGACTATCAGGATTTGATCGGAACTTTGAGACTTTTTTTTTACTCTGCCCATGGTCTGCTCTTTATCAAATTATGGTATTGCTTTGCACTGCTGTAACTATATGTTATAATTATGTGGTCTTGCCAGTGTTAGTCTTTTGTTTGTCCTGTTTTTTTTTGTGATGTCACTCTGGAGGAACATTGTATCATTTCTTAATGCATGCATTCATTTCTAAATGACAATAAACGAGGACTGAGTTGTCTTCATAATCTAATCTAATGTTTCCAATACAGGATGGTGAGTGACTTGTAGGGGGGTTTCCAAGTGGTGGTGTTCCCAGGTATCTGCTGTTCTTGTCCTTCTGGATGGTGGCAACACTTTCAGTACGCTGCATGAACTCAGCAGGTTGGGCAGCATCAATTAGAAATGATGAGTCCATGTTTCAGGCTGGAAACCTTCCTCAGGACTGAAGAATGAAAGATGGGGAAGGATTTGAAGAATGCTTGTAGCTTCAGTTGAAAGACTAGTAATTTGAAAAACAGAGGGGTGGGGGAGGGGAAGCATTGACGTCATAGCCCTGAAAACAATGGGTAGTAGAAGAAGGAGGTGGAACCATGAGGGAGCTGGGGGAGGGGATAGAGTGACATGGGGATAGGGGAAAGGAGGGGGAGGGAATTACTGGAAGTTGGAGAATTCTATGATCATACCAAGGGGCTGGAGACTACCTAGACGGTATATGAGGTGTTGCTCCTCCAACCTGAGTTTAGCCTCATCATGGCAGTAGAGGAGACCATGTATGGACATATCTGATTAGGAATGGGAAGCAGAGTTGAAGTGGGTGGCTACTGGGAGATCCTGTCTGTTGTGGCGGATGGAGTGGAGGTGCTTGATGAAGTGGTCTCCCATTCTGCGTCGGGTGTCACCGATGTAGAGGAGGCCACACCGGGAGCACTGGATGCAATAGATGACGCCAACAGACTCACAAGTGGAGTGTTGTCTCACCTGGAGGGACTGTTTGGGGCCCTGAATGTTTGCAAGAGATGAGGTGTAGGGACAGGTGTAGCACTTACGCTTACAGGGATAAGTGCCGGGTGGGAGATCAGTGGGGATAGACGTGCGGATAAGGGAGTCGCGGAGGGACCGATTCCTGCAGAAAGCGGAGAGGAGTGAAGAGGGAAAGATGTGTTTAGAGGTGGGGTCCTGTTGAAGGTGGCGGAAGTTGCGGAGGATAATGTGCTGGATCCGGAGGCTGGTGGGGTGGTAAGTAAGGACAAGGGGAACACTGTCCCTGTTGTGGTGGCGAGAGTATGGGGTGAGGGCCAAAGTGCGGGAAATGGAGGAGATGTGGGTGAGGGCATCCTTGATGACGGTAGAAGGGAAACCACGGTCCTTAAAGAAAGAGGACATTTGAGATGTCCTGGAACGGAAAGCCTCATCCTCAGAGCAGATGCGGTGGAGACGTAGGAACTGGGAATAAGGAATGGCATTTTTGCATGTGGCGAGGTGGGAAGAGGTATAGTCGAGGTAGCTATGAGAGTCAGTGGGCTTGTAGAAGATGTCAATGGACAGTTTGTCTCCAGAGATAGAGACCGAGACATCGAGAAAGGGGAGAGAAGTGTCCGAGATAGAGGAAGTGAATTTGAGGGCTGGGTGGAAGTTTGAAGTAAAGTTGATGAAATTGACGAGCTCAGCATGGGTGCAGGAAGCAGCACCAATGTAGTCGTCAATGTACCGAAGGAAAAGTTGGGGAGCAGTACCAGAATAGGATTGGAGCACAGACTGTTCCACATAACCAACGAGGAGGCAGGCGTAGCTGGGTCCCATGCGAGTTCCCATAGCTACACCCTTAGTCTGAAGGAAGTGAGAAGAGCCAAAAGAGACGTTATTAAGTGTGAGCAACACACATAAAAGTTGCTGGTGAACGCAGCAGGCCAGGCAGCATCTCTAGGAAGAGGTGTAGTCAACGTTTCAGGCCGAGACCGTTCGTCAGGACGAACTGAAGGGTCTCGGCCTGAAACATCGACTGCACTTCTTCCTAGAGATGCTGCCTGGCCTGCTGCGTTCACCAGCAACTTTTATGTGTGTTGCTTGAATTTCCAGCATCTGCAGAATTCCTGTTGTTTTTGTTTTTATTAAGTGTGAGAACCAGTTCCGCCAACCGGAGGAGCGTAGTGGTGGTGGGGAACTGGTGAGGTCTATTATCCAGGAAGTAGCGGAGGGCTTTGAGGCCTTTTTGATAGGGAATGGAGGTGTATAAGGATTGGACATCGATAGTAAAAATGAAGCGGTTGGGACCGGGGAATTGGAAGTTATTGAAGAGGTGGAGGGCATGGGATGTATCCCGGATGTAGGTGCGGAGGGACTGAACTATGGGTGACAAAATGGAGACCAGATAGGCAGCTACAAGTTCAATGGGACAGGAGCAGGCAGAAACTATGGGTCTACCGGGACAGTTAGGCTTGTGTATCTTTGGGAGGAGGTAAAACCGAGCGGTACGGGGTGTGGGAATAATGAGTTTAGCTGCTGAGGATGGAAGGTCTCTGGAGTTGATAAAGACGGTGATGATGTGGGAGACAATGGTTTGATGTTTTTTGGTGGGGTCCTGTTCCAGTGGTAAGTAAGAGGAGGTGTCAGAGAGCTGTCGTTTTGCCTCAGTGGGGTAGAGGTCAGTCCGCCAGACTACTACGGCACCACCTTTGTCAGCAGGTTTGATGGTGAGGTTGGGATTAGTGCAGAGAGCGTGGAGGGCAGTGCGTTCAGAGGAGTGAGGTTGGAACAGGACAGAGGAGTGGCGAAGTTGAGACGGTTGATGTCTCGGCGACAGTTGGAGGTAAAAAGATCGAGTGCAGGTCGAAGGCCCGGGCGGGGTGTTCAGGAGGAGGAGGAGGGTTGAAGACAGGAGAAGGGGTCATCTGTAGTGGGAGGGGAATCCTTGCCAAAGAAGTAGGCTCGGAGACGTAGGTGATGGAAGAAGAGTTCAGTGTCATGACGGGCACGGAACTCACTGAGGTGTGGACGGAAGGGGACAAAAGTGAAGCCCTTGCTAAGGACAGAACGTTCTGCCTCAGAGAAGGGAAGGTCAGAGGGGATGGTGAAGACAAGGCAAGGGTTGGGGCTGGGGTCAGAGGATGGTGAAGAGTGGGAGGTATCAGGAGGGAGAGGGATGTTGAGATGTTCAGGGAGAGCGGGGTTAGGGAAGGATGAGGAATCAGAGGAATGGAGGGGTGATGAGGGGTAGAGGGAAGTTTGGGAGTCGCTGGGTGGAAAGAGGGTAGTGGGGGAATAAGGTGAGCGGTGGGATCCAGCGGCAGTAGGAGTGGTTCCGGTTTGGAGAGTGTCGTGATCTTGGTCCGAGCTGGATCTGGAGGTGGGGGTAACGGAGCCTGTAGCCTGCAGGGCCTCCGAACAGAGGTCGGAGTCGGAGGCGAGTGAGTCCAAGGCTCGCCGGGGGCTGGTTCCCCTTTTCGGGAGGCGGTGGTTCCAGTCAGGGTCAGAATCAGAGGAGGATGGGTCTTCGGCCTGCCAAAGGCGTGAGAAGTCGAGGTCCGAGTGGTCGCGGTCCAGGCTGGAGCTGGTCGTCATCGTAGGCTTCAGGCGGGCGAGCTTGTTGTCCTTCTTGGACGCGAGGAGGGAGAAGAAACGTCGGTTTGAGGTGTGAATCCGACGGAGAATGAAGTGTAAGAGAGGACCATGGCAGACGGTGGTTCCGCCTCCTTCTTCTACTACCCATTGTTTTCAGGGCTATGATGTCAATACTTCCCCTCCCCCACCCCTTTGTCTTTCGAATTACTGGTCTTTCAACTGAAGCTACAAGCGTTCTTCAAATCCTTCCCCATCTTTCATTCTTCAGTCCTGACGAAGGGTTCTGGCCCGAAACGTCGACTCATCATTTCCACTGATGCTGCCCGACCTGCTGAGTTCCTCCAGCATACTGTAAGTGTTGCTTTGATCCCAGCATCTGCAGATTATTTTGTGTTTACCTTCTGGATGGTGGTGTTCGTGGGTCTGGAGATGCTGCCTTAGGAACTTGGGTGGGCTGTTGCAGTGCATCTTGTAGGTAGCACATACTGCTGCAGCTGTTTGTCGATGGTGGAGGGATTGAATGCTTGTGGAAGGGATACCAATTAGGTGGGCTGCCTTGTACTGGATGATGTCAAGCTTCTTGAGTGTTGATGGAGCTGCACTCACCCAGGTGAGTGGAGAGTATTCCATTACACTCCTGACCTGAGCCTAGCCTTTGACCTGCTCTGGTAGCCACGGTGTTTATATGGCTAGACCACTTCAGTTTCCTGTCAATAGTAACCCCCAGGATGTTGACAGTAGGGGATTCAGTGATGGTGATGCCACTGAATGTCAAGGGGTGATGGTTAGAGCCTCCCTTGTTGGAGATGGTCATTACCTGGCAGTTGCTTGGCTCGAATGTTACTTGTCACTTGTCAGCCCAAGCCTGGATATTGTCCAAGTCCTGCTGCATTTGGATATGAACTGTTTCACTATCTGAGGAGTCACGAATGGTGCAGAACATTGTGCAGACATCTGTAAACATTCTCATTTCTGTCCTAATGACAGAAGGAAGGTCATTGATGAAGCAGCTGAAGACGGTTGGTCCTAGGACACTTCCCCGAAGAACTCTGCAGTGATGTCCTGAGGATGAGATGATTGACCTCCAACCACAACAACCACCTTCCTTTGGGTCAGGTATGATTCCAACCAGTGGAGGGTTTTTCCCCCTAATTCCCATTGAATCCATTTTAGCCAGGGCACCTTGATGCTTTACTCAGTCAAATGCTGCCTTGCTGTCACGGGATATCACTCTCACCTCACCTCTGGTGCTTAGCTCTTTGGTCTATGTTTGGACCAAGGAGGTGATGAGGTCAGGAGCTGGGTGGCCTTGACAGAACCTAAACTGGGCATCTGTCAGCAGGTTATTGCCGAGTAGGTGCTGCGTGATCGCACTGTTGATGACCCCTTCCATTACTTTGCTGATGAAATTACTAGCTATTTTACTAAATATACTTCTTCTGGACTATGATCACTGCAATCCACAGCCTATAATTTTCCTTTGTGTGTTATGTTTCTGAACTGTCTGAACAATCTGATGTTCTTGTGGTATCCTGAAGGGTTTGGTGAACTGGACTCTCGAGAATACAGTTACAGCACAGCAGCCATTGCTTTGGGTCAGATTGACACTTCGGGCCAGATTGAAGTGGTGAGGCTTAGGTCTGAGAGCAAAAACAAACTGATGTTTTACGGATTTAAGCAATGTGCCAGATTAAAAATACAAGGTTTCAAGGGTGAGGGTGGAGGATGAACTGGTGTTCAGCTGACTATTCCATGGCAGCCAGAATCCCCCACCTGAGGTTGTCCTGCCCACTTGGGTTTGACCCATCTCCCTCTCTTCTCGTCGCAGGTGGTGCTGGAACCTTGGGTCTACACCGCCAAGTTTGGAAGCAGTTGTTGCCCTATGGCCATCAGCCACAGGTCTCCTGGACCGCTTCACTCACCCCACAGCAGAGTTGGCTCCGAGGCTGTGCTCTCACTTTCGGGGACTCTGTGGTTCATGTTCTATGCATTATTTGTTTACTTTTTGTATTGTTTGCAGTTTGTTCTTATTTCACATATTAGATGTTTGTCGGTCTTTGTTGTGTGGTATCATGGATATCTGCTGTGCTTCTTTGTTTTGTGGCTGCCAGCAAGAGGATCAAACTCAAGGTTGTCTATGGTATATGTACTTTGATGATAAATGTACTTTGACTTCTCCTGCGGACTCACAGGGATTTCAATCTTGGGGCACCGACCAACGGGCCTTGACATCTGGAATTCCACTTGAACTCTTGGCCTTGACCCTCTGCATAGAACCTAGGATCTGCCAAACATCAAACTCAGGGCCCTAAACTCTAGTGTTACTGACTCACACTCGGATCTTGTTCCTCCTGCCCACACAGCACACTATCTTCAGAACTTGACCCAGAAGGGTGCCCATCAGCCCTTGTCCACCAAACTAGGAAGGAGAGAAAAGGAGCTTACTAAGATGCAAGGAGAATGAGATGTTTCTGAAAGGGTAAGGCAGGATGACTATGACCAGCAGTGAAGTGCTTTAAAACAAAGTCAAAGTAATTTTTTTGTCAAAATATGTGTATGTCTCCATATAACCACCTTGAGATTCATTTTCTTGCACGCATTTATAGGAAAATGAATAAATGTATTTTTTTTAATTTATTGATATACAGTGCAGAATAGGCTCTTCCAGGCCTTTGAGCCAGGCTGCCCAGCAATTCCTCCGACATTAATCTAGATACGACAAACACGCAAAAGCAGAATAGAAAGGTTCATGCAAAGACCTAAAGAGCTTTAAAAGTTCCTCTCTCATCAATCGTAAAAGGTGTTTATTGTACATTAAACATTAGATCCAATACATCTGGAGGAATAAACAGAGGCAAATCATACAAAACAAACAGTGTCACAGGTCAAATGATTCACAGTAATTCTGCTAAAAACTGCTAACACCAGCCACAATCTTTTCCATCAGAATCAATGAAACCAGTTGTGATGCCTAGTTGCCTGCCCATTGCCATTTTTCCTCATTTAGAACTCTAGGAAGCCCCAGAGATGCCTCAAAGTTGCCCGACACCAAAGAAGCTGCAAGCAAGATATCACTGGCATGCTGACAATTGGAGAGCAGAATGAACTTCCATGGCAATAAATCATCCTGTCGTTGGAAGGAACAGTGCAGGATTGTGCATGCTGTTAGTGGGAGGAATAGTGCAGGATAGTACATATTGTCAGTGCGAAGAATATCGCAGGATTGTGCGAGCTGTCATTGGGACGAGTAGTGCAGGGTAGTGCCTGCTCTAGCAGGAATACTGTAAGCTGTTGCAGGCTGTTGGTGGGTAATACAGTGCAATGCAGTGCATGCTCGCAGTGGGATGGATAGTGCAGGGTAGTGCATATTGTCATTGGGATTAATATTGCAGGGTATTGCATGCTGTTGGTGGGGAAAACTGCAAGGTGGTGCATGCTTGCAATGGGAGGAGTGGTGCAGGTTTGTGCATGCTGTCATTGGAAGGAATATTGCAGGGTAATGCATACTGTCTGTGGGAGGAATCGTGCTGGGTGGTGCATGATGTCAGTGGGAGCAATAGTTCAGAGTAGTGCATGCTGTTGGTGGGGGGAATAGTGCAGGGTCATGTATGATGTCAGTGGAAGGAACAGTGCAGGCTTGTGCATGCTGTCAATCAGAGGAATAGTGCATGGTAGTGCATGGTGTTAGTGGGAAGAATATCGGAGGGTTGTGCATACTGTCATTGGGATGAATATTGCAGTGTAGTTAATGCTGTTGGTGGGATGAATATTGCAGGGTATTGCATTCTGTTGGTGGGAGCAATAGTGCTGGGCAGTACATGCTGTCAGTGGAAAAATCTCTGCAGAGGTGCATACTGACAGTGGCAGGAATAGGTCAGGTAGTGCATGCTATTGGTAGGAAAAAATGCAGGCTAGTTCATGCTGTCATTGGGAGGAATAGTGTGGGGTAGTGCATATTGTCATTGGGTGGAATAGCGCAGGGTAGTGCATATTATTGGTGGGAGGAATACTGCTGGGTAGTGCATGCTGTCAATGGGAGGTATAGTGCAGTATATTGAGTACTTTATGCAGTGTAGTGCATACTGTTGTTGGGAGGAATATTGCAGGGTAGTACATTATGTCATTGGGAAGAATTGTGCAGTGTTGTGCATGCTGCCAGTCAGAGGAATAGTGCATGGTACTGCATGCTGTCAATGGGAAGAGTAGTGCAGGCAGTGCATGCTGAGTGTGGGAGGAATATTGCAATATCCTGCATGCTGCTGGTGGGAAGAATATTGCAGGGTCATGCATGCTGATAGTGGCAGGAATGGTGCAGGGTAGTGCATGCTGTCAGTGGGGGATATAGTGCAGGGTCATGCATGCTGTCATTGGGAAGAATAGTGCAAAGTAGTGCATTCTGTTACTGGGAGAAATCGTGCAGGGTAGTGCATACCGTGATTTGGATGAATATTACAGGTTTACCAGGATGAGTAGCTTAGCTAACTATCTGTGACACAGATTTTATTGGAGTTATTAATGAATAGTTCATATACTGAAGTGGAGACAAAATTCATTTCCCTCCATTCATGCTGCCTGATCCATTGACTTTCCCCAGCAGTTTGTGTGGATGATCAATATTCCAACTGCAATTGTGGGTTAACTGCTTGAGCATATAAATAGGGAAGAGGTAAAAGGCTGTGGCCATCCTGGTGAGAACCCAAACTGACACAATAAATCTGGACAGACGCCAACCCAGTCCGCGATTCAAGCTTATTAATCTCATGTATATTGAAACATACAGTGAAACACGCTATGCGTATTAACAACCAAACCCGCGTAAGGATGTGCTGGGGGCAGCCCGCAAGTGTCACCAAACATTCCAGCAGCAATGTAGCGTGCCCACAATGCTCGGCAGAACAACACAGAAGACAACAAACAACAAAACAACAACAGCAGAACAAGCCTCATTCCTCCCAACCTCCCACCCACCATTCACACAGTCCTTTATCCCTATTTGTTAACCATTTTTCCATCCTTGAACCAGCTTAACCAATATTTATTTTTAATTTCTTTTACTCCTTTGATCCATTGTTATGTAGGTGCCTGCATATCTGATCAGTACTCTCAAAAGGTTGAAATAGCTGCTTTTATGTTATGGTTGATGAATAAAGTGTCTATGTTATCAACAAATAAAGAGGCTGCACGATTTCTCAAGTTTTTTCTGTCTCACATTCAAAACATTTTTCAGACCAGCTATTTCTTTTCCCATCACATCTTCTAATTCCACACTCAGTGGCCTCTTTATTAGGCACACCTCTACACCTGCTTGTTAATACAAATATCTAATCAGACAATTATATGGCAGCAACACAATACATAAAAGCAAGCAAACATGGTCAAAAGGTTCAGTTGTTGCTCAGACCAAACATCAGAGTGGGGAAGAAATGTGATCTAGGTGACTATTACCGTGGAATGACTGTTGGTGTAAGATGGGGTGGTTTGAGTATTTCAGAAACTGCTGATCTTCTGGGATTTTCATGCACAACAATCTGTCAAGTTTAGAGGGAATGGTGTGAAAAGCATACAGTGAGTGGCAGCTCTGCAGGTGAAACACCTTGGTAATGAGACGGCCGGGGGAAATGGCGGCTCTGCGGGTGAAACTCCTTGGTAATGAGACGTCCAGGATAAATGTTCACATTGACGTGGGCTGATGGATGGTCTGGGTAAATGTTCTGTTACGTAACCGGCAACAATAAATATCAATCGAGACAGATTATATAAAAACAACTAAACATTTATTAAACACGGATAAACAATGAAAAAGCAAATGAAAACCTTAACCGGAAGTTAACCGCTATGCAGCCATTCAACAAATCGTCACTCGGCACTGGTTCTTAAAGTTTTAAATGTTTAAATAGTTCTTAAAGTGGTAAAGTCAGATATAGTTCTTAAAATGGTAAATTCGATAGTCCAACAGATTTATACGTTCAATTGGGACAGACTTCTCTGGAGAAAGATTTCTTCATAGACGCGATTTTCCTGTTGGTTCTGTCCAAGGGATTCACAATGCAGGAAATAAACAGTTTAAATCAACTGACCTTAATTTCTTTTAGAGAGAGCAAACCTTTGCATGAACTTCCTTGCTCTTTTGGCAAGAGTTATCTTCGATGCAGGTCACTACTTCTTCAAGGAAGACTCAATAAGTTCGATCCTTTGTTAAACTGCCGAATGATACCAACTTCTCTTAATCTTTCGGGTCCCATACTTCGATAAAGTCTTCACTCTCCCATACTACAGGAGAAAGGGTATATCAACACATCTAGCAAAAGTTGCCAGTCCAGCACTATTGTACCTTGCAACAGAACGTAACACTCTGTTTTAAAAATGAAACTGCATCATGAAATAAATACGCAACAGAAATGGGGACACATTATCATTCTAGCTGGAAAATTAAAAACTAAAAACTAACTGCGTCATCTGACATCTTCCCTTATATACCCATGGAGCACATGTCATCACATGACCTCACATCAGCAGGAAACTTACATCAGGTGACCTCCAAAAGACCATTACATCATGCTCACAAAAAAAAATCACAGATCTCCTTGAGGTATGTAACACCTCCCTCCAAAAAAAATTTGGTCTCTTGAAGAACAAAATTTTGACAATTAACAATTTATACAAAAAAACCCACAAATGTATAAAATTTACAACATACACAATATATGCAGTCTTATCTTTCAGCACTTTACAAACTAATATACAGTAGGAGTGCTACAAATGTTAAAATACCTCTCCATATAAAACAAATGTTCATTGTACGTTCAACATCTAGATAGACAATCAGCGATCACATTAATTTTACCCTGAATATGAGTGATCAAAATATTGTACTCCTGTAACATTAAACTGGATTATTAAACTGGAGTTTAATTTCCTTAACCCTTTTCCTTAACAGTCACAGCGGCATGACCAAATTCACTTTTAGCTAAGTTAATAGTTAAGTTAGCTTTTGAAAGTCTCTCAAATAGTTTCTCCACCGCAGTAATATGTGCTTTCCACATATTATTTCCTGTATCTAAATCATCAATACAGGCATCTGTATCTTGTAATCCCTGAATCACACTATTTATCATCCTCTGAAAAGTACCTGGTGCATTCTTCATCCCAAATGGAAGAAAATTATATTCATATAACCCAGATGGGGTTACAAATGCTGAAATCTCTCTACCTCTATCTGTCAATGGAACACACCAATAACCTTTTAACAAATCAATCTCTGTAAGTAATTTGGCTTGTTCAACTTTATCCACACAATCATCTACCTAGCGATTGGATATGCATTAGTTTTTGTCACAGTATTCACCTTCCTATAGTCTGTACGAAACCTAATACTATTGTCTGGTTTAGGCACCATAACACACGGTGAACTCCAATTCGAATCAGAATGTCAAATAATATCATTCTCTAACATATATTTAATTTCTTGTTCAGCAAGTTCACATTTTTCCCTGTTCATTCGATACGGATGTTGTTTTATGGGTTTTGCATCTCTAACATCTACATCATGTGTAGCTACGATGGTTCTTCTAGGGACGTCTGGAAATAAATCTCTATATTTAAAAATTAACTGTTTCATCTGCTCTCTCTGCTCTGGCTGTAAATGAGCTAATTTTTCATCAATATTTTCTAGAATTTTTGAATTTGGTATCCTGACTGGAATAATGTTGGGTTTAAAATGAGTTTCAGATGAATCATCCATTGTTTTTATCAAGATCAGACTCATTATTGATCACAGCAGTCAGAGTAGCAGCTTCTCTCTCATAATACGGTTTTATCATATTTATATGACACAGCTGTGTTGTCTTTCTTCAATCTAGAGTTTTTACCATGCAATCCACATCATTTACCTTAGATTTAATCTCATAAGGACCATGTAATTTAGCTTGTAATGGGTTCGTTTGCACGGGGAAAAGAGCCAACACATTATCTCCAGGCTTAAATGACCTCATTCTAGCTTCCTTATCGTAACAAGTCTTCATCTTCTCTTGAGCTAATTTTAAATTTTCCTTGGCCAAGCTACAAGCTTTATATAATCCTTCTTTAAATTTTAAAACATAATCTAGCAAATTAGTGTGTACCTCTTTATTAATCCACTGTTCCTTCAACAAGGCCAAAGGTCCTCAAACTCTATGCCAAAACACAAGTTCAAAAGGACTAAAACCTAATGATTCCTGTACTGCCTCTCATACTGCAAAAAGTAGTAAGTGTATACCTTCATCCCAGTCCTTTTCATTTTCCACACAATATATCCTAATCATAGTTTTTAATGTAGAATGAAATCACTCCAAGGCTCCTTGTGATTCTGGATGATAGGCTGATGAAATAACCTGTTTTGCTCCCAGTTTATAAACTATCTGCTGAAACAATCCAGACATGAAATTACTACCTTGATCCAATTGTATTTCCTTAGGCAACCCAAAATAAGTAAAAAATTTTATAAAAGCCTTTGTCACAGTTTTGGCTGATATATTCTGAAGAGATATTGCCTCTGGAAACCTAGCACTGTGCACATAATAGTTAACAAATATTGGTGTCCAGTTTTAGTTTTTGGCAAAGGACCAACACAGTCTGCAATGATTTTTGAGAACGGCTCACCAAATACTGGAATTGGTTGCAGTGGGGCCACTGAAGTAACCTGATTAGGTTTACCCACAATTTGACACGTATGACACATTCTACAAAATGTCGCCATATCTTTCTTAAACTAGGCCAATAAATATGTTTAGAAACTTTGTTCATAGTTTTCTTTACACCTAAATGACCATCCAAAGGAATACTATGAATCATAGTTAAAATCTCATTTCAATAAATTTTAGGAACTACTACCTGATGGTTAGCTCCCCATTCCTCACTGGAAGGAATTGTAGGCAATCTCCACTTTCTCATTAATGCTCCCTTTTCAAAATAATATCCTACTGGCACTTTTTCAATTCCACTATCTGGAAGAGCTTGTTCTTTTAATTTAACTATCTCAGGATCTCTACCTTGATATGCTATCATCTCCTTTCGAGATAAAGACAAATCTTCCTGGTCAGACTTACCACCAAAATCCTGATCAAATAATGTAGGTAAGAAAGTTTCTGATACATTCTCAATATTCGAATCTTGATTTGAACTGAGATGGGTAACAACCTCATCCTGTACATCAGTCTTTTTAGTCATCGCCCTTGTTACAACACAGGAAGAATCTGTGTTAGCATCCCTCTGTGGCTCCTCAGAATTTGGATTTATTGTTAAATGCACTTCAGGAAAAACTTGTCCACCTGTTAAGTCATTCCCTAATGGAAGAGAAACATCATTCACAGGTAAACTGGATTGTAGTCCTATTTTAACAACCCCTGTAACTAATCCTGACCTTAAGTTTACTCTATGTAAATGTACTGGCATAAGGGCACTCCCAACTCCTCTTATATAATTTACCTCACCAATGTCAGACTTATCACTAAACTTTAGCACACTGTCCAATATTAGTGATTGAGAAGCTCCAGTATCTCTAAGCACTTTTATTGATACCGAATTGGATCCTTCTTTCAGGGATACAAATCCTACTGTTATAAAATTTTCATATCCCCTTTTAACTTGGTCAGACTCTGACACACCTTCATTAGTATTTCCTAAACCCTGTGAATTTACAGCTGTTTGAATATGCTGCACACAAGCATCTGGGACTACTTCCTTCTCTTTCCGTTTCAATTGGAAGCAATTAGCTACTACATGTCCAGGTTTCTTACAATAATTACAAATAATACCAAAATGTCTTTCCTTCACATGTCTCCCTTCATCCTTACTTTTCTCACTAACTTCAGATTTAATTTCTGATTTACCTTGACTCTCTGTGCTATTTTTCCTTTTACATCCTGGAGAAAACTTACTCTGATGAATTAAAGCATACTCATCAGCTAATCTAGCAGTCTACTGTAATGTAGCAGTGTCCCTTTCATTTAAGTATGTTCTCACTTCAACAGGAATGCTCCTTTAAAATTCCTCCAATAAAATCAACACTTTTAATTTATTATACTCCCCATTCACATTTTTAGAGGAAACCCATCTCTCAAAACACACAGATTTCTCATAGGCAAATTCCACATAAGTTTTTTCCACAGATTTCTTCAAATTTCTCAACCATTCTCTATACACTTCCAGAACCAACTCATATGCCTTTAATATATGCTGTTTAACAATATCATAATCCAGTGCTTGCTCAGCATTTAAAGCTGTATATACTTGTTGTGCCTTGCCTTTAATTACACTTTGTAACATCATTGGCCGTTGCTCTTTCGGCCACTTTAAACTCAGAGCAATAGTTTCGAAATGCTGGAAATATTTGTCCACTTCAGCTTCATTAAATGGAGGAGCCAAAATAACCTCAAGACTAGCAATAAACTGTTTCTTCGAACCGGACGACTGATTCCCGAACTTTAATTTCTCCATCTCTAGCTCAAATTTCCTCTGGTTTTCAGCTTCTCTTTCTTTAAATTCCCTTATTTTATGGGCCTCTCTAGTCTTAAATTCCTTCTGTTTATTTACAACTTCTAACCGACTTCTTTTCAAATCAGATTCTAATTGCTTTAACTTTATTTGTTCAGGATGTAACTGCATTTCCAGATTACTCATTGGAAACCTATCTAACACCTCATCATCAAACATTTTCAAAGTAATATAAAGCTCAGCAATTTTTCTTTGTATTAAAGCCTTTGTGGTAACCTTCATAATTCCTTTAATATCCAACCTCCTAGCAATCTCCAATTCCTCAGGTTTTCTCGCATTCGCTAAAGACCCCGGGTCAGGCATGTCCATAAGCTCGTCAACATTCATTGTTGCCGAATACCACTCACACACCAATCAAACTAAAAAAAATCAGGTATTTTCCTTTTCCAAATCAGAATGGCAATTACCAGCACTTAAACTCAAAATCGGAACATATCCCACGAGTCCCCACAAATTATGTTACGTAACCGCCAACAATGAATAACAATCGAGACAGATTATATAAAAACAACCAAACGTTTATTAAACATGGATAAACAATAAAAAAGCAAACGAAAACCTTAACTGGAAGTTAACCGCTATGCAGCTGTTCAAAAAATTGTCACTCGGCACTGGTTCTAAAAGCGTTAAATGCTTAAACAGTTCTTAAAGTGGTAAAGTCATATATAGTTCTTAAAATGGTAAATTCGAAAGTCCAACAGATTTATACGTTCAATTGGGAGAGACTTCTCTGGAGAAGGATTTCTTCATTTACGTGACTTTCCTGTTGGTTCTGTCCAAAGGATTCACGATGCAGGAAATAAACAGCTTAAAACAACTGACCTGAATTTTTTTAGTGAGAGCAAACCTTTGCATGAACTTCCCTGCTCTTTTGGCAAGAGTTATCTTGATGCAGGTCGCTATTTCTTCAACGAAGACTCAATAAGGTCGATCCTTTGTTAAACTGCTGAATGATACCAACTTCTTTTAATCCTTTGGGTCCCGTACTTTGATAAAGTCTTCACTCTCCCATACTACAGGAAAAAAGGTACATCAACACATCTAGCAAAAGTTGCCAGTCCAGCACTATTGTACCTTGTAACAGAACATAACACTCCATTTTAAAAATAAAACTATGACATAAGATAAATGTGCAACGGAAATGGAGACACATTAACGTTCTAGCTGGAAAACTAAAAACTAAAACTAACTGCATCATCTGAGGTCTTTCCATATATACCCATGGTGCACATGCCATCATGTGACCTCACATCAGAGGGAAACTTACATCAGGTGACCTCCAAAAGACAATTACATCATTCTCACAAAAAAAAATCACAGATCTCCTTGAGGTATGTAACAGTTCACATTGATGTGGGTGTATGGACGGTCAGGGTAAAAGTTCACATTGACTTGGGCTGATAGATCGTCAGGATAAATGCTCACATTGATGTGGGCTGATAGATCGGCAGGGTAAATGTTCACATTGACGTGGGCTGATGGATCGTCAGGGTAAATGTTCACATTGACGTGGGCTAATGGACAGTCAGGGTAAATGTTCACATTGACGTTGCATGATGGGTCGTCAGGGTAAATGTTCACATTGACGTGGCCTGATGGATCATCAGGGTAAATGTTCACATTGACATGGGGTGATCGACGGTCAGGGTAAATGTACACATTGATGTGGGGTGATGGACGATCAGGGTAAATGTTCACATTGACGTGGGCTAATGGATAGTCAGGGTAAATGTTCACATTGACGTGGGCTAATGGACAGTCAGGTTAAATGTTCACATTGACGTGGGCTGATGGACCGTCATGGTAAATGTTCACATTGATGTGGGCTGATGGACCGTCTGGGTAAATGATCACATTGACGTGGGCTGATAGATCATCAGGGTAAATGTTCACATTGACGTGGGCTGAAGGATCGTCAGGTTAAATGTTCACACTGATGTGTGCTGATGGACTGTCAGGGTAATTGATCACATTAGTATGGAATGTGGTTGATGGACCATCAGTTTAAATGGTCGCTGTGTCATGGGCTGATGGACTGTTGGGGTGATGGTTCACATTGATGTGCAGGATCTGATAGACTGTGAGGGTAAATCGTCACATTGATCTGAAGGATGCTGATGAACCGTCATTTAAATGGTCACATTGACATGGGCTGATGGACTGTCAAGGTAAATAGTCATTTTAACGTGGGTTGATGGATGGACAGGGTAAATGTTCACATTAACAATAGGCTGATGGATCACCAGGGTAAATGTTCACATTGACATGGGCTGATAGATCGTCAGGGTAAATGTTCACATTGATGTTGCATGATGGGTCGTCAGGGTAAATGTATACATTGACGTGGGCTGATGGGTGGTCAGGGTAAATGTTCACATTGATGTGGGGAGATGGACGATCAGGTGAAATGTTCAGATTGACGTTGGATGCTGTGTCGTCAGGTTAAATGTTCACATTGACGTGGGCTGATGGACCATCTGGGTAAATGATCACATTGATGTGGGCTGATAGATCATCAGGGTAAATGTTCACATTGACGTGGGCTGATGGACGGTCATGGTAAATGTTCACATTGATGTGGGCTGATGGACCGTCTGGGTAAATGATCACATTGACGTCGGCTGATGGAAGGTCAGGGTAAATGGTCACATTGATGTGTGCTTATGGACTGTCAGGGTAATTGATCACATTGGTATGGAATGTGATTGATGGACCATCAGTTTAAATGCTTGCAGTGTCCTGGGCTGATAGACTGCTGGGGTCACTGTTCACATTGATGTGGAGGATCTGATAGACTGTAAAGATAAATCGTCACATTGATCTGAAGGATGCTGATGAACCGTCATTTAAATGGTCACATTGACATGGGCTGATGGACTGTCAAGGTAAATAGTCATTTTAACGTGGGTTGATGGATGGACAGGGTAAATGTTCACATTAACAATAGGCTGATGGATCGCCAGGGTAAATGTTCACATTGACATGGGCTGATGGATCGTCAGGGTAAATGTTCACATTGATGTTGCATGATGGGTTGTCAGGGTAAATGTTCACATTGACGTGGGCTGATGGGTGGTCAGGGTAAATGTTCATATTGATGTGGGGAGATGGACGATCAGGTGAAATGTTCAGATTGACGTTGGATGCTGTGTCGTCAGGTTAAATGTTCACATTGACGTGGGCTGATGGACCATCTGGGTAAATGATCACATTGATGTGGGCTGATAGATCGTCAGGGTAAATGTTCACATTGACGTGGGCTGATGGACGGTCATGGTAAATGTTCACATTGATGTGGGCTGATGGACCGTCTGGGTAAATGATCACATTGACGTCGGCTGATGGAAGGTCAGGGTAAATGGTCACATTGATGTGTGCTTATGGACTGTCAGGGTAATTGATCACATTGGTATGGAATGTGGTTGATGGACCATCAGTTTAAATGCTTGCAGTGTCGTGGGCTGATAGACTGCTGGGGTCACTGTTCACATTGATGTGGAGGATCTGATAGACTGTAAAGATAAATCGTCACATTGATCTGAAGGATGCTGATGAACCATCATGTAAATGGTCACACTGACATGGGCTGATGGACTGTCAAGGTAAATAGTCACTTTAACGTGGGCTGATGGACAGTCAGGGTAAATGTTCATATTGATGTGGGTTGATGAATCATCAGGTTAAATGCTCACATTGACGTGGGCTGATGGACCATCTGGGGGAATGATCACATTGACGTGGGCTGATAGATCGTCAGGGTAAATGTTCACATTGACGTGGGCTGATGGACAGTCAGGGTAAATGTTCACATTGATGTGGGTTGATGGACCATCAGGTTAAATGCTCACATTGACGTGGGCTGATGGACCATCTGGGGGAATAATCACATTGACGTGGGCAGATAGATCATCAGGGTAAATGTTCACATTGACGTGGGCTGAAGGATCGTCAGGTTAAATGTTCACACTGATGTGTGCTGATGGACTGTCAGGGTAATTGATCACATTAGTATGGAATGTGGTTGATGGACCATCAGTTTAAATGGTCGCTGTGTC
The DNA here is from genome assembly GCF_963921235.1 of Mobula hypostoma. NCBI lineage: Eukaryota > Metazoa > Chordata > Chondrichthyes > Myliobatiformes > Myliobatidae > Mobula > Mobula hypostoma. The sequence continues at coordinate 79,354,764 of NC_086105.1, read as the reverse complement.
ATGGGCTGATGGACTGTTGGGGTGATGGTTCACATTGATGTGCAGGATCTGATAGACTGTGAGGGTAAATCGTCACATTGATCTGAAGGATGCTGATGAACCGTCATTTAAATGGTCACATTGACATGGGCTGATGGACTGTCAAGGTAAATAGTCATTTTAACGTGGGTTGATGGATGGACAGGGTAAATGTTCACATTAACAATAGGCTGATGGATCACCAGGGTAAATGTTCACATTGACATGGGCTGATGGATCGTCAGGGTAAATGTTCACATTGATGTTGCATGATGGGTCGTCAGGGTAAATGTATACATTGACGTGGGCTGATAGATCGTCAGGGTAAATGTTCACATTGACGTGGGCTGATGGACAGTCAGGGTAAATGTTCACATTGATGTGGGTTGATGGACCATCAGGTTAAATGCTCACATTGACGTGGGCTGATGGACCATCTGGGGGAATGATCACATTGACGTGGGCAGATAGATCATCAGGGTAAATGTTCACATTGACGTGGGCTGAAGGATCGTCAGGTTAAATGTTCACACTGATGTGTGCTGATGGACTGTCAGGGTAATTGATCACATTAGTATGGAATGTGGTTGATGGACCATCAGTTTAAATGGTCGCTGTGTCATGGGCTGATGGACTGTTGGGGTAATGGTTCACATTGATGTGCAGGATCTGATAGACTGTGAGGGTAAATCGTCACATTGATCTGAAGGATGCTGATGAACCGTCATTTAAATGGTCACATTGACATGGGCTGATGGACTGTCAAGGTAAATAGTCATTTTAACGTGGGTTGATGGATGGACAGGGTAAATGTTCACATTAACAATAGGCTGATGGATCACCAGGGTAAATGTTCACATTGACATGGGCTGATGGATCGTCAGGGTAAATGTTCACATTGATGTTGCATGATGGGTCGTCAGGGTAAATGTATACATTGACGTGGGCTGATGGGTGGTCAGGGTAAATGTTCACATTGATGTGGGGAGATGGACGATCAGGTGAAATGTTCAGATTGACGTTGGATGCTGTGTCGTCAGGTTAAATGTTCACATTGACGTGGGCTGATGGACCATCTGGGTAAATGATCACATTGATGTGGGCTGATAGATCGTCAGGGTAAATGTTCACATTGACGTGGGCTGATGGACGGTCATGGTAAATGTTCACATTGATGTGGGCTGATGGACCGTCTGGGTAAATGATCACATTGACGTCGGCTGATGGAAGGTCAGGGTAAATGGTCACATTGATGTGTGCTTATGGACTGTCAGGGTAATTGATCACATTGGTATGGAATGTGATTGATGGACCATCAGTTTAAATGCTTGCAGTGTCGTGGGCTGATAGACTGCTGGGGTCACTGTTCACATTGATGTGGAGGATCTGATAGACTGTAAAGATAAATCGTCACATTGATCTGAAGGATGCTGATGAACCGTCATTTAAATGGTCACTTAAATGGTCATTTAAATGGTCATTTAAATAGGCTGATGGATCGCCAGGGTAAATGTTCACATTGACATGGGCTGATGGACGGTCATGGTAAATGTTCACATTGATGTGGGCTGATGGACCGTCTGGGTAAATGATCACATTGACGTCGGCTGATGGACTGTCAAGGTAAATAGTCATTTTAACGTGGGTTGATGGATGGACAGGGTAAATGTTCACATTAACAATAGGCTGATGGATCGCCAGGGTAAATGTTCACATTGACATGGGCTGATGGATCGTCAGGGTAAATGTTCACATTGATGTTGCATGATGGGTCGTCAGGGTAAATGTATACATTGACGTGGGCTGATGGGTGGTCAGGGTAAATGTTCATATTGATGTGGGGAGATGGACGATCAGGTGAAATGTTCAGATTGACGTTGGATGATGGGTCGTCAGGTTAAATGTTCACATTGACGTGGGCTGATGGACCATCTGGGTAAATGATCACATTGATGTGGGCTGATAGATCGTCAGGGTAAATGTTCACATTGACGTGGGCTGATGGACGGTCATGGTAAATGTTCACATTGATGTGGGCTGATGGACCGTCTGGGTAAATGATCACATTGACGTCGGCTGATGGAAGGTCAGGGTAAATGGTCACATTGATGTGTGCTTATGGACTGTCAGGGTAATTGATCACATTGGTATGGAATGTGGTTGATGGACCATCAGTTTAAATGCTTGCAGTGTCGTGGGCTGATAGACTGCTGGGGTCACTGTTCACATTGATGTGGAGGATCTGATAGACTGTAAAGATAAATCGTCACATTGATCTGAAGGATGCTGATGAACCATCATGTAAATGGTCACACTGACATGGGCTGATGGACTGTCAAGGTAAATAGTCACTTTAACGTGGGCTGATGGACAGTCAGGGTAAATGTTCATATTGATGTGGGTTGATGAATCATCAGGTTAAATGCTCACATTGACGTGGGCTGATGGACCATCTGGGGGAATGATCACATTGACGTGGGCTGATAGATCGTCAGGGTAAATGTTCACATTGACGTGGGCTGATGGACGGTCATGGTAAATGTTCACATTGATGTGGGCTGATGGACCGTCTGGGTAAATGATCACATTGACGTCGGCTGATGGAAGGTCAGGGTAAATGGTCACATTGATGTGTGCTTATGGACTGTCAGGGTAATTGATCACATTGGTATGGAATGTGGTTGATGGACCATCAGTTTAAATGCTTGCAGTGTCGTGGGCTGATAGACTGCTGGGGTCACTGTTCACATTGATGTGGAGGATCTGATAGACTGTAAAGGTAAATCGTCACATTGATCTGAAGGATGCTGACGAACCATCATGTAAATGGTCACACTGACATGGGCTGATGGACTGTCAAGGTAAATAGTCACTTTAACGTGGGCTGATGGACAGTCAGGGTAAATGTTCATATTGATGTGGGTTGATGAATCATCAGGTTAAATGCTCACATTGACGTGGGCTGATGGACCATCTGGGGGAATGATCACATTGACGTGGACTGATAGATTGTCACGGTAAATGTTCACATTGACGTGGGATGATGGGTCGTCAGGGTAAATGTATAAATTGACGTGGGCTGATGGATGGTCAGGGTAAATGTTCACATTGATGTGGGTGATGGATCATCAGTGTAAATGTTCACATTGACGTTGGATGATGGATCATCAGGGTAAATGGTCATATCGACGTGGGCTGATGGGCCGATACCATAAATGGTCACATTGAAGTGGGCTGATAGATCGTCAGGGTAATTGGTCACATTGACATGGGCTATTGGAAGTTCAGGGTAAATATTCAGGTTGACATGGGTTGAAAGATCATCAGGGTAAATGGTCACATGGATATGTGCTGATGGACTTTCAGGGTAATTGATCACATTGGTATGGAATGTGGTTGATGGGCCATCAGTGTAAATGGTCAGTTTTGTGGGCTGATAGACTGTTGGGGACACTGTTCACATTGATTTGGAGGATCTGATAGACTGTGAGGGTAACTCGTCACATTGATGTGAAGGGTGTTGATGAAGCGTCATGTAAATGATCACATTGAGTTGGACTACTAAACCATCAGGGTAAATGGTCACTATTTTATTGGCTGATGGACGATTGGGGTAAATGGTCACATTGGCATCAGCTGATGGACCATCAGGAAAAATAGTCATAGTGACATTGGCTGATAGACTTTCGGGGTAACTGGTCAGATTGACATGATGGGAGCTGATTGACTGTCATGGTAAATGTCACATTGACATGAAGAGCGGATGGTGGACCATCAGATTAAATCATCACATTGAAGTGGGCTGACGGATCGTCAGGGTAAATGGTCACATTGACGTGGGCTGATGGACTATCTGAATAAATGGTCATATGGACGTGGGCTGATGGATAGTCAGGGTAAATGGTCACATTGCCGTGGGCTGATGGAGGGTCAGGGTAAATGCTCACTTTGACATGGGCTGATGGATCATCAGGGTAAATGTTCACATTGACGTGGGGTGATCGACGGTCAGGGTAAATGTACACATTGATGTGGGCTGATGGACCATCTGGGTAAATGATCACATTGATGTCGGCTGATAGATCGTCAGGGTAAATGTTCACATTGATGTGGGCTGATGGACGGTTATGGTAAATGTTCACATTGATGTGGGCTGATGGACCGTCTGGGTAAATGATCACATTGACGTCGGCTGATGGATGGTCAGGGTAAATGGTCACATTGATGTGTGCTGATGGACTGTCAAGGTAATTGATCACATTGGTATGGAATGTGGTTGATGGACCATCAGTTTAAATGCTTGCAGTGTCGTGGGCTGATAGACTGCTGGGGTCACTGTTCACATTGATGTGGAGGATCTGATAGACTGTAAGGGTAAATCGTCACATTGATCTGAAGGATGCTGATGAACCATCATGTAAATGGTCACACTGACATGGGCTGATGGACTGTCAAGGTAAATAGTCACTTTAACGTGGGCTGATGGACGGACAGGGTAAATGTTCACATTGACGTTGCATGATGGGTCGTCAGGGTAAATGTACACATTGACGTGGGCTGATGGATCATCAGGGTAAATGTTCACATTGACGTG